>NC_080572.1:220602656-220913211 GCF_030247185.1 Malaya genurostris
GGCAACCTAAAAACATTAAAATCTAATCGGGTGACTGAGAGCGCCATTCCGGGAACTTTTTGATCAAGGTAGTATAACGGTTCCCTTGCAATTAATTTATAAAAAAAGTCGGACTTAGTTTAAAATTTACCTGAATTCTATATGACAACGTGGGCAAATAAACAGAAATATGGGGCCGGCGTTAGAGTAATGGGTTTAACAATCGTCTTTCCTGTACAGGGTCCGGCACTCGAAGTGTAACCAACTTCAGACCGCTCGCGCAGCTGACGCACGGGCATCAGCTCTCTAGAAATTTGCTAAATGACAGTTCGGAGTTTATTTGTTTATTTGTTTATTTGTGAGCAGGGAAAAGCCCGTTGGAGATGAAATTTGTCAATCTCTCTCTCCAGCAGGCATAAAACCTCCTCATTATTTATATCAACAGATTACAATGATCCAACAGATACATTAGGCTTAACACTAGAATTAAAACTAACAGTTAAAACAAAATTTATAACACTAAACTAAAGTTGTATTGTTTACAAGCGCAAGAAAGCATTTTGCCAAAAGTGAACGCGAAAAAAAATCTTGACTTGAGAGAGCGAAGGAGTTGCTTCGTTTGGCCGAAAGCGGTCAATTTCCGAACATTGTATTTTCTGACGAGAAAATTTTTCCAATTGAGCAATTCGTAAACTCTCAAAACGATAGGGTTTACTTGACCGACCGTTCATACGAGAATTTGAGTCATCGATTGGCCACCAGGAGGCAGCACCCGCAACAGATAATGGTTTGGGCCGCTGTAACCGCAGATGGGCGCCCTCCAATCGTTTTCATCGAACCTGGCGTCAAGGTAAATGCGACATATTATCGGGAAAGTATTCTGGAGGTTGCTTTGAAGCTGTGGGCAGACAAACATTTCGGTGGCAGACCATGGACGTTTCAGCAGGACTCGGCACCGTCTCACAAAGCTCGAGTGAACCAAGAATGGCTAAAAAACAACGTTCCGAACTTTATCACGTCCACACAATGGCTCTCGAATTCACCAGATGCGAATCCAATGGATTATTCTCTTTGGGCCATTTTGGAGAGCAAAGTCCGAACAAAAAGATACACCAGTCTCGAGGTGCTGAAAAAAGTTATTGTCCGCGAGTGGGCCTAAATACCTGCAAGTCACATTCGGCAACTTGCGATTCGTTTTTTGACCGTCTCAAGGCCATAGTCAAGGCAAAAGGTGGTCATATCGAGCAAAAGTGAATTGATTCTGAATTTTGTATTATTTTTACACATTTTGTACTTTGAATTAAGTAAAAGTAATTTTCCAAACTGAATTTATGGCCTTGAGAAATTGTTTCACCAATTGAACTACCATACATATGAAAACACATGAAGAGAAAGTCCAATTGACTAGACGGAAACCAGGCATGCCTGGCTATACCTGGTTACAACGGCACTAGACTCAACTTACAGTCCTATATCCACGGAAACAAATTCAACAGAAACACACATATCAGAAGTCTATTTATCTTCTATTCGACTTTGCCGCCGACGCTGATTGACAGAATAGAAAATAGATTTTTTTTTTCTTTAGGCAAAAACTATCTGCTATTTATTTATTCGTAGTGTTCTCATAAGAAAGTCTAACTTTAGTCAAATGAATTCAGATTGCCTTTGCTTTGTATAATATAGTTGAATCGCCAAGTGAAGTGTATAAACTCTTCAGATTTTTTTTTGCTTAGAAAAGCCGGATGAGTATAGAGTATAGTGAGACATAACCGGATTGGTGTGAATTTCTGTTTTGCTGTCAAATGTTGATTTGATATTTTTTTATTTTTTCTCTTGTGCAGTCTGCTGCTTTGAGACAAAAACAAAATCTCAAATTAGCGTCTGACGGCTAAGCAGAAAAAGAAGATAGACTTGTGATGCGGTGTGTGTTTTCACTGTCGGATGGGTGTCCATAGGGATAGGACTATTTTTGCATGCTGTGGCGACCGAGTAAAGCTAGGCATGCTCGACTTTCTAAACCTACTTCCGAGAAAAACGCGTTTAAAGATTATTGTCCATAAAATCGAGGAATATAATTTATTTTTCTGGGGAGTGTGTAGGGTCTTATACTTTAAAAAAATCAAATTTTTTCTTTGTATTTTGTTATAATAAAACATTTGTTGTGTCAAATTTTCGAGTCAATCGAAGCAGAACTCTTGAGCCTGTGCACTGAGCTCTTGCTTCTTCGCAGTATGAGATAAGCAAAGGTAAAAGCCCATAACTTCCAGAGTTTTTTTTCTCTTAAACTTAAACATTTCCCAGAATATTCGTGAAATGTTTTACAAAATAAAAAATTTTATTAACAAATCTCGAGAGCGTTCCAATTCATCCCAAACGTAACTCACAACAATTTGCACAATAAATCCATAGAAATATTGAGGTTAGGAACTCGGTGGTTTTCGTTTCTTAAAGCCTATTTAGTTTGCTTTCCAAAATGGCAAAAAAAAAAACAAAAAGGCAAAGTCAGTACATAACAATACCTAAAAGGCCAACACCTGTATCGGTCAGTATTAACAGAAACAACGTTTTCGTTCGACACGTCAGTGAAAAAGCTCAATGGAAAACAAAAGTCGTAATATTAACTTAGCTTTGCGGTTTATGTTGGAGTGCTAGGTAGCAGAATAGTTCAATAAAGGGTGATTTTTTGCTGTTTTTATGGCAACACTGTTTTTGACAGATCACGCGTGCACGCTTAAAAATAGTTACTCAAAAATGAGTAAGATCTCACTCATCTGCAGAAAAAGTGGAACAACTCTAATTTAGAGTAACTCCAAAGTTACTCAAATTTGAGTTCTTCCACTGGAAACGATATTTGGGTAAAATCTACTCATTTACTGAGTAATACTTAATTTGTACGTGTACCAAAAATGGAGTAACTATCACTCAAATTTTGAGTGAAATTTTATTTCACATATACCAAATTTGCACAAAAATTGCTCCTTTTCTGAGTGTATTGTATTAAAATATTAAGTAATTGAACTCAATACTATATCAAGTGGTGGTCGCTTGGAGTTGTGTGTCAATCGCAAATTAACATACATGTCAGTTATGCTCAGGCACCAATCATACACTTATTCCTCATAAATGACATTTGAGCATATTCGTTTCCATTCTAAAGCAAAACACGGAGTTTATCATTCCGATTTTTGCAGACACAACACCGTTTGTGTTAAGCGACTCACCCTCGAAACACGCGATCTCACTAAGGGGCTGTCCATAAAAGACGTCACGCTTTTTTTTTTGACGATTTTTGACTCCCCATCCCCCTTTGTCACAAATTGTCACAGAAGCAAAGACCCCCCACCCCCCCTATGTCACGAATTCAAAATAAATAAAATTCATCTCAATACATTCTCAATATGTATGACAAACCATACAAATATGAGGGAAAATTGATTTATTACATGCTGTCATTAGATTAAAAAATATCCCTAAAACTACAAAATCCTCGGAATTATTTTATTAATATCAATTATATAAATTAACAAAAGTATTTGGTTGGAATTGATGAAACATTTAAATCATCAGTTTTATTCCTCCTAGGGGTACACAGATAACATATATTATTGTTTTAGGTAAAGAATAATATTTCCTTAGTGTAGCATACAGGGCTGAGAAAATAAAGACCAAAACCTCATCAAAACGAGATCACTGCCGGGGAATCTTTTCATTATCAGTTGATCAGTGAAATTTAAATCACTTCGATCAATATCGGTACTGATCTTCCGTCACACAATGGGTAGTGATTTTGAGCTAAAATGATTCTTGATTTTTGTAAGTTCAATCATTGGATGATTCGATAAGCTTTGATGTTGGTGGAGGAAAATCACATATGATCAAGATAAGACATGACATGATCTACGTCTGAAATCGTTGATCTCCCGCCCTTTTTCAAATAGAGTACAATTGAATAAACTGCATCAGAATCAGATAAGAGAAATTCTTATGATATACTATTATCAATGCTAGAAAATCAAATTACTGAAAAAATTGTCAGTGCATAACTTAAGTTAAACCGTTTGAAGGCATCTTATTCTTTTTTACTCATATTAGGCAAAATTTATTAATTTCGCTAATTTACTCGCTCCTCCGTGCACTTTTGCTGATCACAACAGAAATGATTTCCTGCATCACTCATTTCCGAATTTACAAGAAGAAGCTTTTACATCAACAAATACACGTTTTCCTGTACAATGTAAACGTTTATTGTGGAGATTTTTTCAGGGAATAGAGCAAAGCAGTAATATAATTAGGTATTTCAAAAATGCGCCCATTGAAAATATTGGACGTCACATTTCAAAAACCTCCCCCCCTCCCCCCTGTCACAAAAGGTCACGTTTTATGAAACACCCCCTTCCCCCTTGCGGCGTGACGTCTTTTATGGATAGCCCCTAACAAAAAATACAACCTGTTGCTACAAATGGTTATTACAACTTTTAGACTGATCTTGCGAATAGTGACAAAAAACGAGTTCTTGCGTTAAACTCAAATTTATAGTAGAAGTTACTCAATATCATTGATGATAACTACTCAATTTTTGACGTTTCCATGTATCATTTGAAAATGAGTAACTAGTACTCAAACTCTGAGTAACTTTTTCTAAGCGTGTGAATCGTGTCTTGTGTCATTGTCAAACTTGTTCATTTTGGTCTATAATTCAATCATGAATCGTCGTTTAATCACTAACGAACGCTGGAAAGTTGGAGGAAGATCCACTATTTTATTGAAAAAGTGTGTTCAGCGACGAAAACTTTGAAATATTTTGAGATTTCTATCGATTTTTTTCCGATGTCATAATTCTTAGAAATGCAGGAAACGTCGGAATGGGTATCGAATGGTGCCAGAGATGAGTCAAAGATGAAACATAAAGTATAATAATAATGCTCTTGCCAAATGGGAATTGCTAAAAAAATTACAGATCGTTGAAATTATTCGATTGAATTACATTCGTATTCTCAATAATGCTAGCAAATTAAAAGAAGCTTGGATTCGGACGATTGTGATGATTGTAGTGACCGTTATTAGATCAGTTACCTGACAATTGTTTATTGAATCTTTGAATAATGACCCAAGTAGCATTTAAAACTTGTTAAAATTGGCATGCTTCACAATTGCTACAGAACAGTTATATGTTTGACAAGTTATTTTACATGTTTTTGTAACAAATGTGAAAATCATTAATATTACTGCTTGTGAAACCAAATTAAAAACATTCCATACATTCCAGAGCAGAACTAGCCCTTTCGTTTCAACTGACTCGCAGCCGATTCATAAACGTACAGGACAATTTCACGAGTAGTGCTACTGTCCTTATGAATTAAGAAACAATTTTTATCCGAATTTTCTAAGGTAATGTTTCAATTACATGGAATAATCTCAGTTTAATCGATGTAGGCTTTTATTTTATTTGATATTACTCTCTTTTTCGTGCATCATCCGAATTAACACTGGTTTCTCAATTTTTTTTGCCCGTCGTTAAACAAATTGGATTAATTGGTTAAGTGAAACTTTTCCGCTTCAGTCGTAGGCTATCTCGTCTGCTAGCACCTTTACCCACAGTAAACACAGTGCGCGCATTTATCTGCATACGAATAAGTGCACGTTACCGCTCGGCTGTAGAAACTCAGCGAGGTGGAAACTAATGTGTGCATCCTCATCATCTCTGGGAATGAAAGCGATAAAATAAGAGTAGGTATGTACCTACATTACAACTTACATTTATTGTTTCTTCAAATCGAACCAAAACACCACGCCCCAGGCCGTTTGGTTGAACTGCCACCCACCCATTGGGCACTTGCCGAGCAGGAAATGGGCTGCGGAATTAGCGGAAAAACATACAAATCTAGCGCACAGTTTTCTCGCCAAAAAAAGGGGTTTAATTCGATTTTTCACCTTCGGCGCGGAAACTTGATCTGGGTGGTGGAGTCAAAACTGGGTGAGAATCGATTTCGCTGTTTCACCGCTGACATAATTTGCCAAAGTTCAGCAACCGATATCAAAATAATTGTTTTTATTGGTAGATGAGATAATTTTTTAATTTGAGTAATGTATAATTTTGTGATTAGCGAAAGAGAAAATAAAAGTGCGGCCGTTCGACATGCCGCTCAATATCGGAAAGAAAGTTATATTGAAAGTGAGAAGAGTAACTTTCGTACATCAATTTTAGCTGTAAAAAGGAAAATTTCATGTAAATGCGAAACAAATATCCAAAAGAAAAACCGAAATGTAAAATAAAACATTGACGTTTCGTCTTTAAGCTGAACATAAATTATTAATTTGATATGATCAAAAAGCAAATACTGCCCTAATGATGAGTATCATAATCACATTTTAACGCAGTGAGCCCTAAAATATGTTATTAAATAAAAAAAGAAATGATCACATTCACTTAAACTGTGGAACACAACACGATTTATGAATTGCAAACCGTTGATTTCCAATCACATCACATATTACACATTGAATTAGGATCAATGCAACTTTAGACCGGTGAATGGTTTTCAATTAAATTCTCGATCGAAGCATTGCTTTTTAAATCGCCGTGGATTAATGGATCATGTAAACTGAATTTCTTGGTGGTGAATTTAAATAGTGGACGAGATATGTGAAACTAAGAGTACTAATCAAGAATATTTTCCTCGGGTTATATAGCTCTGTATAGCTCAAATCCATTTAATCCTCAAACAACAACGTAACGAAAAATACGGAGTTTTTCACTAATTGTTTGCTTTGCTGAAATGTAGTTTATAATATTGACATAAGAATAGATCTTTAAACTATTTATTACTCAAAATGCTGTTATGAACTTCCCTAGAAATCGTAACGATTCTTCTCTTATTCATCTTACTCGTTGACATGTGCTTTAGAATATTTTTAGAGGACTAAAGTGGTAAACAATATATTACTCGACATGCTGTTATGAACTTTCCTATTGAACGAGACGATTCTTCTCTTCTTGATTCTACGCTTCCGAACATACATAACTAACTTGCCAAAAATTTTGCTGACTCAGTGGCCTAAATCGTATCTCGCTTCAAGAGGGCCCTATTTTCGAACGGTTTAGTTCACGCCTTGTCTGGATTAGTGTGCTTAAAAAATGAAAGAAATCCGTCATCGTCTGGCTTTTAATCAATCAATTAGTCTACGAATGAAAAAAAAAATGAATGTGTTCTCAAGCTAATTAAAGATATTATCTTAGTAGGCCAGTAGAAGCATTACATTTCATTTTCCACCGCCTCCTATACTCGGTGACACATCAAAAAGCTAATTAAACACCTTGCTTTACAGAACGTAGCACTGACTAGCTGAATAACAGTACATAATTAAAACTTAATTTTGTCCACTTCGGAGACTTTTCGTTGACAGAAAGATGACAGGACAAAGCCTCTGAAGATGATTACACCGAAACAGCACCATTAAAGTGACGTGTAATTTAATTATTCCATTTCCCATTTGCAACGTTTCTTGGAATTCTCTTAACAGATGGTATACATAAATGTCTTTTTTTCATCGCTCCAAAACTTTAATTTGACATCGAAAAATCGATTTTTCGAGATCGAATAATGGGTATTTAAATATTTTGAACAATGTTTATAAATATAACGAAACTTGCAGATTTGGATTATGATGGTTTTCTAGTAAGCAATTTCAGAGATGGGTAAAAAAGCATTAGACTTTACTCCGTTATTATTAAAACTTCACACACGTCTTTGTTTTGCACGGAGCGGTAATCAATAAAGTACTTAATATATACAGTTTAATCACATGTTATATTAAACTAAATTCGGAAAGAATCACTCTTTTCAACTGGTTCTCACACATTTCAGACTTTTCAGCTTTGCAAAGTGGTCTCAGGTTGACAGTTAATTGTCATTGATTATCAATTTTATCAAAGTATGGTAATTGTAAGATGATTAAACACTTTATACTGTATTTTTATCGTATTTGCTGACTATCCCGAATTATCGTACCCCTTGTATTTATATTTGTAACATTATTTAAAACGTGTGATCAACTGCAGAACCTGTTTTAATTCAGTTAGTGGTAAAAGTGGGCCTTTCTCATACCTCTCATATTCTCATACATAAATGTGTGGTATTCTTCAAATATTTTTCTTTGATTCTTGAAAAACAAAAAAGTTTGTGCATAAACTAGTATAATGAAACAGTTCTCAGATCAGTTAGGCCATCTCTGTGAAAACGAAGTGTGTTCTACTATCGCAGGTACTTCCGATCGTTAATCGAAAAACCGAGAGCTAGGAAAGCTAAAACTAGTTT
This sequence comes from Malaya genurostris, assembly GCF_030247185.1. Lineage (NCBI taxonomy): Eukaryota > Metazoa > Arthropoda > Insecta > Diptera > Culicidae > Malaya > Malaya genurostris. The sequence continues at coordinate 220,610,954 of NC_080572.1, forward strand.
GTTAGGTCTTCTATTGACAATGACTACCGATTGGAGTATTTTTTTTCCTTATTACCGATTGGAGTAGTAGGTGAGTATAGATTTTACGTTTTTGCTTTGCCGCTTGAAGACACACACAAATATTACTCAGCTCGACGAACTTACACGGAAAAGCCAGCGATCGTAAAACAACTAAAATATTAGTTGTTTTTCTGATTTTGATTGGTTAAAATTTGGTACAACTAATCTGTCATTTTTGATTTATCGTGCTGGCAGCTTAGCAACGACACCCAACAAGTAATGAAATGTTTCAGTTGAGTAATGCCAAACACCCTGAGCGAACAATGAAACGTTTCAATGAGATGTCACTCGTGCAATCGAGCAAAGACACAATCCCAGCAAAGTTACTTGTATGCATGAAAGCAAAAAAATGTCTCAGTTGTTTCAACCAATTATTCAGTTATTTGAACTTCAAACGCGAATTGCAATAAACATTTTTTACTGTTAGCCTCTTCGGGGGCAGCTAATCGTTCACTGCTTGAACAACGAAATTTTACCTAATTAACTGCTTATATCTTTATCACTAAACTCACAAAGGATATGGAAATGAACCAAAAGATTACAATTCTCAAAAGGGAACTCACCAGAAAATGGTCACAGGGAATTAGGAAATTTTTCCTTCATTTGCAGAATGGCTCGCTGGTAAACCTAATGCTACAGACACACTTTCAAGAAAATACAAATAGTACCACTTCACTTTAGCAGCAAATTTTTAAGCGTTAAGCGGTTCTAATAACATTGACATGAACTGTCCTAGAATACATTACTCTCAGATGAAATTAAATCATTTATACTGTAGGAATATCTATTTAACACATGGAAAACTTGTTTTACAATTAACTGTTATATTCTTCTGCATACTTTCATTTACATAAAACGACCACTACGTAACTAACATAAATGACGTTCATTTACCATTGAAAATTTTCAATATGAAACGCTTCTGGTGAAATCAAGAGGTTTCTTGTTCTGCCTTTTGCTGTCTTCGTTCTCCGCCAAGTGACAGCATTTGAATACAACAATTTCGGTTACCTGAATGGTTATGTCAAAATCAACAGATATGTTAGTTAAATCAACAACATTTTAGTTGAAACAACCAGGGCGTGAAACAACAATTGCGATATTGTAATTTTGTGATCTGCGGGTTCTCCGTGTAGTCGAATGGTATATGACACCAATTTCTACTAGTCGATTTTTCAAGTGATTACATAACCTTTTTATATCAAAAACGTGAAAAATATTCCATTTTGAATACTGATTATAGGGACAATGACTTTGTTTTATTTCAAGCTGTTTGATTTTCATCTCATGCACTATTTCGATTAAATAAATTAAACGAGCGAAATGCTGCGCAAGTGTTTCAATCCCACATGTCTAAAACCTTATAAATGTCCATTTCAAAAGCACAAAAATCCACAAGACTTGTGATAGAATTTGAGAAGTAATCCGAGATAGCTCTCTTACTTCGATTCGGGGAGAATGGAAAGCATCGTCTAAATTTGTAGGCCATATTAGTTGATGGCCATACAAACTTACTTTAGCTATAAAGGTTTCGGTATCATGTTCCTGAAGTAGCGGCCTAAAATTCCGAAACGAAAATCACATCGATTTCTCAGAGATGACTTGATGTTTGGGAACAGATAACAGTTCGAGGAGGCCAAATCAGGCGAACAAGATGGATGGGCAAGTATTTGGAACACTAAACCGTTTAACTATGTTAGCGATGCTCATGTGCTTTATGGAAGGTCCTTTCACAGCGATTTAGGTCTTTATTCTCTTTAGTAGGGGAGAGTGTTCGGTTACCGGCACCCTTTTATTTTAAGCTCATAACTTCTGACTTCTGACTTCTGACTTCTGAGTGCATATTATGCGGACATCTATACATCAATGGGAAGCTAAAACCCCTATCTAACAACTGATTAAGAAACTAATGCCGTTTTTCATTGCACACTGGTGGCGTGGATTGCTCTGGTTTTGCACTTTCGAGCAAAAATGCATTATTCTGACGGTGTTTCATTGCGATTTCTGCTCGAAAGTGCAAAACCAGAGCAATCCACGCCACCAGTGTTTTTCAATGAAAAACGGCATAAGTTGATGCATTTGATTAAAAAAAATATTATCAATTTAGTAAAGCGATAAATTTTGGCCATTTCAAAAAAGATGTTCGGTTACCGGCACTCCAAGAAACTTCACTTAAAATGGAGAAATATATTTAAAGACTGCAGTTATTCAAAAAAAAAAAAACCGATTCCGCCTTAGCTCTCTTGGTGGATGATTTGGATGGTGGCGCCTTTGGTGTTGATTTGGCCACGTTTTTTCTTAGCCGGAACATCTGCTGTTTGAGGAGCTAGATGTTTGGGCAAATCTTTGGCTTACTTTGTCTCGACAGCAGCCTACATATCACTGTTATTTTTTTTTTATTTGTCGAAAAAAAATGGGGTGCCGGTAAACGAATTCATTTTTAAGATGACAAAACAAATCTTTGGATGCGAAAATTTTAATAGCATCCGGTATTAAATCACGAGCGTCTATTTGCTTCGGTATTCGGCACAAAAAGAACGTGCTGCTATTACACGCACATGATATTTGTCGAAATGACGCTATCTGCTTTCTGTCAAAAGTTACGGTGGGGTGCCGGTAACCGAACACCTTCCCCTACTCCAAAAGTATACTATGACAATCCCAGACAACCGGCATCTTGATCTTTTAGACCCATTTAGCCTCCCTTACAAAACACTCGTGCCGCGACGACTTCAGTCCACTGTCGGGGAATCATTTATTTCTCTGGTGTATAATAATATATCCAGCCAAACATGTACTCGAAGTGCACTTGCGTTCTCCTTTTTAGTCCTAAATAAGTATGTGCGAGTCTTTCTAGTCATCCAGTACAATTGAGTGTCTTATTATTATTGTCGTTTAATTTACCCTGTATTTAATTTTCATTTTATTTAGTTTTGACATTATTTTTTTTTGTTTCTGATTTCGGGAAGATCCAGGGCCCCTCGGGCCCTCCCTCTGGGTACGTCCCTGCTGCAACATATAATATGCTTTGTGATTGAACTATTATTATCACTATAATTATACTGGCTGCAAAAACTTCCTATACATCACGAAGCATGAAATTCCGATGCATGTCCTTTTAAATAAACTCCAATCTATTGTGACGCAACCGAAAATCTTTGGCGCGTCAGACGGTGTTGGTTTTCCTTTTTTTTATCGCGTGGATAAAATCGAATGTAATGTGCTTCGTTCGTAGAGGCGGTTTTGTTTTTTCTTCTTCCGTACCAGCGCATGTACGTAACGATGCGCTTTATATGAAGGCTTTAATTTTTCTGACGCTCTCAACCCTGTAATTTCGCAACCGGAAATTGAATCGGGATGAAATCAGGAATTTTGTATGAAATCATAAGACCTTTCATTTGAAACTAATTTTACGGAAATAGATCACCGCTTGAAAATAGAGTTCGATTTTAAAGTTTGTGAACAATATTACCGGTGGTTCCGGGACCGGAAGCCGGGAAGTCATATAGCCGAAGTCGATTCACTTGGCCGTCAACTAATAAGGCACATCGATTGGAATTGATTTGAGCCCAGTTTTGAGATATATTTTCGTGATTTGCATCACCGCTCTATACAACTGTTTTAAATTTTCAACACTCTTCATCCTGTAATTTCGGAACCAGAAGTCTGATCTCGATGAAATGTAGGAGTTTTGTATGGGACTATGAGACTTTTCATTTGGACCAAAGTTTGTTTAGATCATTCACTTCATCTCAGAGAATGACAAGGCAGTAATTTGAAATTGAAACTTTTACACTAATCACTCTGTAATTCCGGAACCGGAAGTCGGATGCAAATAAAATTCAGGAATTTTATATGAAACGATTATAATCATCAGCCATCTCTGAGAAAAGTTAGTGCCCTTGTTTGCTTCGTAGATCACCCTCCACTGGATCGATCCACCTTGCTCGCTGCGCTCCTCTTCTTCTTGTACCAGTCGGATTAGATTAAAGAACCACTTTCACTGGGCTATCGTCCGACATTCTTATGACATGCCCATCCCATCATAGACTGGGTGGTTCCCCAACAGCGCTTGCAATTCGTAAAACGCATTTATGGCCAGTCCGATACACCTAGCTTCAGCTTCCAGTTCGATGTATGTTTCCATCATCTTCTCAAGGTTACGTGTCACAATATCTCAGAGAAAAGTAAGTGCAAAAACATGTTACATGCATACATACATATACATACAGACATTTTGCGCACTCGACAAACTGAGTCGAATGATATATTAAACTCGTTTCAAAACTTGGTTTTCACAGTGATGGCACAACCTTTCTATATTAGAAAAGCAAAAAGTAAACAGTTTTTTTTATGTTGCAAGATTTAATTCAATGAGTTGAACCAAAAGTCGTTTTTAATTGAAGCTGACTGAAACTAGCCCAGTTCCAACCTCAAGTGCTGTTAAATCCATACATTTGACAGCAGTTGCAGTTGGAACTGGGTTAAATTTTGCGTTATGCGAAAATGAATAGAACTGTAAGGAAAAAAACCTCCTATGTTCTGACACAAGAAGGGTTTTGCTTCGAAAAAAAAATGGTGGAGATATTCAGTGCGGAAAATTTCTTCATTTTCTTTTTTTAAAGGATTGCGACAGAACTAGCGCAAATGTTGACGCGAAATAGTTTCAGTACTGTTATGGAAGAAATTAAAGATGGATATGCTGACAGTTTCTGCAGTTCGAAACCAACAAAATCTCTTTAACATTTATAGTAAAAACTGTCAACACAAATAGTAACGACATCCACTTTAACTCCAGATTTGGAGTTAATTAGTTTTTTTTAACTTTATTTATTCGAGTACCATTTATTGCTAGGAAGATAATGTTTCGTAGCTCATTAAACACTTTGAAATTTCTTAAATAACTTTTTTGACTCTTTCGACTCGAAAGGTTGGTATAGATCTTGGTTTAAAACCCTTAGTAAAATTTCAAGTACAATAAAGTTTTTAGGTTGTAGATGTACTTTTGAAGTATCATAGAATTTTTCTCATATATAAATTAGGAGTTGGAACATATATTAGGTCAGCGCATCTGTACTGTGTGGTTGTTCAAGTAACATAATTTGTTGCATTGATCACTTTGTAACATAAAGCATCATATAGATCTAACATATTCTAGTGGATGGTTTATTATCAAACAAAATAATCGAAAATCTATCAAAGGAAAATAAAATCCGAACATATTTCAGCGGACAAACTTAGTTCCATGACATTTAAGTTAACGGAAACATCAGAGAAAACAATGATGATGGGAACTATAAAATCAAAGACATCATATCATCCAACGATGTAGAACCAAGGAGATGGAAATTATCTTACAAATTAATGGATGCACAAAGAGCTGGTGCGTTAAGACATTAACCTAGTAACTATCTTAATTAGTTCCGTAAACACACAAACATATAAACAATTCTACAATTCCAAGCACAAGACTCGTAAAACTCAACAATCACTAGACAGTAAGTGACCAACGTCGGGCTCCTAATTATGCCGACCATTGCATCGGTCTGCTGCATACGGTGACTGCACTTTAGTAGGAAAATGTGTATCATTTCTGTTTATCCAGAAAACTATAAAATAATGAAATCAGATGCGTGACGACGTGTAAGCTTAGTAAAAAAAAAAACACTGGTAATTTCGCAAACTGTACTAACTTTGATTAAACGGTGCAGATTGTAATTTTCTTATTCAACGGTGTTTCCAACCGTTTATAGATTAATTTTTGAAAAAGTACCACTTGTTCACCTAAGCGACAGCAGCAAACAGGGTATTTTAATATCGGAATATGATGCGAGAGAAACCTTCAAGTCAGTCCACAAAGCTGACCGGAGCCATTATTATTTATCTTTATGGTCATCAGAGGCATAACTAGCAGCAATTAGTGTAAGTTGCACTTGTCTACCTTGACCAGTTCAGCATATATGAGCGGGATCCGGTGAGTAAGTAGTTGAAACCATCGCCCAGCAACTTCATTAAATGATACTTAAACTAATTTTCTCACCCTTTTAAAGGCGAGTTTTGTCAGAGTCTGCATAGTGTATTATATTTATAATGTTCGTCTACGAGATTTTTATTACAGATCATAATTGTTTTACTGTAACGAAATAATTTTCCTCATTGCGAAAGAATGAGCTAGTTATCTTTAATTTCGGAAAATCACGGCGAAGTGCTTAACTCTGAAAAGAATCGTATACAAATTGGTATGTAAGCACTGCCAAACAAAGAACTTCAATGCGCATGGCTGCCTTTGGGTGCGGTACAAATAGCGGTTGAGTCTAAGCGACGAACCTTTTCAAATGACTTCGGTTTAACCCTATAACTGGCTCGTTGTTTTCCGATGCCGACCGAGCTACCAAGAAGTGCATTTTGATGACCTTTCAGAAGTTCTTTATAACGGTGTCTCCGTAATTGGCTTCTGTTCGGATTGCTTTCTATCGTATGCATATGGTAGATCCAAACTGTCGACGGTGATAAGTTACGGTATTCGTGTGGTGGCTTTGTAAACAAGGCAATAAACCACGATAAAACTTTCGCTCTTTATAATTGTATTCATGGGAGGGAAAATACTGCACCGGGGTATTGTTTTGTTTTGTAATGAAACCCGTTGCGCTTGAATCGCATAATCGTGTGACTATTTTCTGCCTTATTTAGCCCTATTCGGGCTAGGTGTATCATTATGTCGAGTACACAGGAACTTCGAATCGAGGAGCTTTGAATTTTTCTGTATTGAGTCTTTGGATAAAAATAACACTACAAAATGATCATCGTGTTAGTACGAGGTCTGTTCAAAAAGTTCTCGGAATTTTTTAATTGCGCGCGTCTGGGGAGTCCGGTGGTCAAATTTTTTTTTTATTGTGTTGGTACATATGTCCCTAATGTATGGTGAAATTTTCAGCTGTATTCATTGTTTACATTCTGTCTTGTAGTTACGCTGCGTCATCTCTTGAAGCCTAAAGATAACTTGTCAATAAAGAGTTCCGAGAGTCAGAAGTTTTTGATAAAGAAAAATGAAGACTTGGTTCTCGTTCTTAATAAACACTAGCTTAGAAAAATTTCGATAGTACCATTTTATCTAAACGACAATCATTTTTTAATCTGTAATAAAACGTTTCCAAATGAGGAAACAAAACGGTAATTAGACTTACGCAATGGTTTTAAAACTATCGGTTAGTTCCGTCCTAAGCTGTGATTTGTTGAGGCTTAAAATTACTGCATGCTTGATAACCTGACTAGTGTAAAAATGTAGCCTACAATTACTGCTTTTTTCAGTAATGTATAAACATAAAAGTGTTGCCTGCATGTCGGGCATATGCACTACTGGTACACCATTCTCTATTGTAATCAAACAGTTTGTCTGTTATTCACATCGTCTCGCCAACTCCTCAAAATGTGAGATAACTAAGTGCTCACAAGTTCATATCCCATGCCTCTCCTTTGTGCCTATGATAACATTTGGTCAATAGAACACCGTCGACTGGATGCTATCGCCTTCTACGTTAGTAGTAGAATGAGAGGGCGCGAAATAGTTAGTATGTAAATACTAATTTGAAATGCAAAAATCATTAAAAATTCATCGAATAGGTCATGTACTTCTCGACTGACGTCTTACTATCCGGTTCTAAAGACTAAAAGTTTGGATGCGATTTGTAAGGAATAGGACAATGGATCCAGTTAAGGTAGTTTAATGGAGTTTTGTTAAGGTAGGAATAAGTTGATTTTTTATACAACCTGAAAAACATAATATTTAAATCCATTTGATGCAAATATAGCATTGAGGCGTGGCTGAACGATGGAACGATGTTCTCGGAATACGATTTGCTCTGTATACGAATAAGGTTTCAGAATTCGATCGAGTTAAGACTTCCCTTTGTAGGCTGGGTACTTGACTAAAGTTATTTGCATGTAACGGTAGTATTTTAAGAGCTTGCTGATTTTAAATTTAAATAATACATATGCCAAATTATGGAATGACCAAGATAATTTCAATATTATTTCAGGCATATGGCCGCCACGACTATTTTTACAAAGGTCATTGTGAAGGCCAATTTTCAACTATTTTTTCAAGCATTTGAGGATGTATTTCAGCAATGACACGTTGAATATTGGTTTCCAAAGCATCGTCGTTGCTAGTTCATCCACATGAACTAATGACTACACGTATCCCTACAAAAATTACACGAGTGGCGTCAAATCACACACACACGGAGGCCAATTCACCGGTCCATTTCTCGAAATAATGTTGTCGTTGAAATGTTTTTTTCAATAAGTCGATTGTTTCGGCCGCGGTATGACAAGTGGCACCATCCTGTTCAAACCACTTTTTGTCCACACTGCCAAAGCAGCTTTCAGACAATAAAGTATTGTCCTATTGAAAAAACAATCTCCTAAAAAATACCCGTTATGAACAAAATCCTACACTCAGGCAAATTGAATAGTGAGAATCATAAGGCAAATCCTATGATGCATCAAAAATCACCGAAATCACCATTTCATAACATTAATATGAAAAATATACCTCTGCAATGTACATCTCATTTATCACTATGTTAGTTTTCATACGAACAACTTATGAATTTCACAATATATGAGAGAATTTATGTTCGTCATATAAATTTCGTGCAATGTTCCTAAAAAATTCGTATAAGTTTCAAAAGCTTTTTTATTGGAATTCCAATTTTCGTGATTTCATAAGGCGGCCTTATGATTCGCATTCGATATTCTTGTGGCTAAAAACCATACGAAATCATTATGAAATTCCATATATTTTTTGCCTGAGTGTAGGAAACTTCTTTTTTCGGTAAACCGCTGCCAAACAGTGGGGGGATACGATAAACACTCACACACACATATAAAACTGTTAAGGAGAAGAGAACTTAAAACGCGCTTGTTAATTATGTAAATGTAATCTTCATACTATGAATTAGTTTGAATCTCTGAACAGTTTATTTGAACAACCGGAATTCTTACTTTTCCTCTTTTCATTTTGCATTACTTGTAAGTACAGGCCAGGGTTGCTTATGCGGATGGTCGATTTAGAATTCATCTTCGCTTTTGTTCTGTAATATTATTAATTATTAACGACGTTAATCTCTCCCTGAAGTGCTTGAAGCTCTCGTACGCAGACGACTTCAAACTGTTTTTAAAAATTGATAGCCAAAACGATGCTAAATATCTTCAACAACAACTTGATATTTTCGGAAATTGGTGTCAGGGCAGAAGAAAACCAATAATTTTCAACTATTCGCTTCTTGGGACCGAATGAAATAGAGTAAGCTGCATTAAAGATCTAGGAGTCCTACTTGATAGCTCGGGCTGCTTTCTGAAATATGTTCACACATATGCCTGAGTAGCTTTTACGATAGAGCAACTCTTCGATAAAGAATGGAAATATGGATGGAAAATCGTTTACGTTCGGCACGTCAGGTAAGACATTGAACTTCAGTGCAAATACAGAGTCCGCCATCTAATATTTTTTTTTTAACTAGCGGTTATTTCGACATTGATAATGTTAATGTCACTTCTGATTTGACAGAAACTTCCTCTGAACGAAAATGGTTGTGTATACGCTTGAGGAATGCGTGAAAATAGTGCCAGCTGGGATTGCGATCAGCTTGAAGAAGACGCCGATTTTTGCCAAAAAATCATCTTCTCGGATGAGGCACATTTTCATCTCGGTGGGTATATTAATAAGCAAAATTGTCGCATCTGGGGGACGGAAAACCCGCACGTTATCATGGAGAAGCCGATGCATCCTCAGAGAGTGACGGTTTGGTGCGGATTTTGGTCTGGCGGCATCATTGGGCAATTTTTCTTCTAAAATGAGGCAGGAGCCGCCGCCACGGTCAATGGCGAGCGCTACCGCGCCATGATTAGCGATTGGTTCTTCCCGTTACTTGAAGAGGAAGACTTGGACACCATTTGGTTCCAACAAGACGACGCTCCGTGCCACACAGCCTACGCTATGATCGATCTTCCGCGCACAGTCTTCGAAGATCGAATTATCAGTCGAAATTCGGATGTCGTTTGGCCGCCTCGGAGCTGTGATTTGACGCCGTTAGGCTATTATCTTTGGGGGGGCTGTCAAAGATAAGTGTTATGTGGACAAGCCAGAGACAATTCAAGCCTTGAAGGACAACATTTGTGCAGCCATAGCTGAAATTAAAGCTGCATACAATCGAAAATGTACTAAAAAACTGGACCGACCGTATGGCGTACTGCAAGGCCAGCCGAGGCAGCCATTTGAATGAAATTATATTCCACAATTAAGCGGAAGGATTGTACTTTAATATCTAGCGGTTTATGTTGCACTGCTGGGTCACATAACAGTTCAACATAAACTGTATACATCAAGTATACATTAAATAATTACTATCTTTTGATGGATTCGGTACTTCAGACATGGTACTTTGATGTAAAAAGTATTTTGCAAATAGCATTAACTTTACGTTTGCTCAGCGGTTTATGTTGAGCCGTTAGGTGGCGTTAGCAATTCAATATAAACTGCTAATGCAATGATGAGTCGAAGAAGGAACGTGAAAAAAGGAAGATATTTATGTGTACTTAGAACAGGTTTCTTCTGATTGAATTCACCTACCGGAATGACTTGGACCAATTTTCTTTGACAATTGAAAGAAAATTCTCGAGTTCAGGAATGTTCAATTTATTGTACAAGTTATTTTTTAATGAAAAAATCATTTAGTCTATCATTTAGTAAACCTAGACCTCGGAATAACACCTTTACCTTGTTCTTTGAACACCCCTAAAAATTTTGTGTCTGCAAGACAAAAATTGAATAACCGAAATGAAATGAAAACCAGACATCCCATTAATAGCTTTCATGAATTGGAAAATGAATATTTCAAACAAACATTAGATGGATTGAAGGTAGATTGATATGTTAAACAGTGTTCATTCCGGAAACCTAGTCCTACTTCGAACTGCTACTGTGTTCAGTAAAATGTTCAAAGAAACTAAAATCTTTTAACACACGTCTGTCGTCAGAACCAATGCACCTAACCAGCAAATGCTGAAACTTGGGCTGTTCCATAATCAATTGCTTAATGCGCTTATGTGAGTAACATGACTCAACAATAATATTTCATTGAGACCCATTCTATCTACGGTCCGTACTATATAACCCAGTAAACTATAATTTACTGCAATCTGTGTTCATTTTCCCACCCACGATGGTGGTAAGGTCGAAGCTTCATAAAACACAAACGAATTTTCCTTTCGTTTATATCTTGTTTTTCTCCTTCATTAGAAAAAGACTATCGCGCCGTTGGACTTGGCTAGTCAGTTAGTATTGGTGGAAAGAGTATGTAGCTGCAATTCAATGCCCAGCAGATCCAAAGCAGAAAACATAGGGGGCTTTAAAATTACAGAAAAAACTGCTGTTTTTTTGCGATATAGAGTGTTTGGAATAGTAACTTAGCCGATTCAAATACAAAACCTTTATTACGTTGCGCTGTGAAGTCATTATATATTTTTCTATTACCATTCCGGTAAATCATATTTATATCTTTTCTCATTTATTGATTCGTCTGTTTGATACTTTCGATATTCATAGTAGTTTTTCTACTGCGAAATTACAGCTTCCATTTTTTAATTGAACTACGCAGGGGAGAGTAGTCTGCCGTGTGCCGCTCTCTGGTATTTTAGTATACCTCCTTAGCACCATTGTTAATTTTTTGTGAACAGATACTTTTGTAATTTGTGATAAAAATTGAAAATTTGTTGCCATTTGGCCCAATGCACCCTCCATGGCAGGTGTCTTGGGTCACGACTATCATGAACTATCATAATTGAATTTCTAGTTTGTTCAATTGATAAAACTTTGAATAATACTGCTCCAAGAAAAGAAAAAAGGGATTACGGTGGTATTTGCTCACAAATTCATATTTTTACTAAAAATTGTATTGTAAATTATGATGTATAATATCATGCAAGTAAAAACTTGTAATAATGTTTATTTGAATCGAAATTGATTTCTACACTTGACGCTATACATTTACTTAGTGTTTTTTTTCCAGATTTTCTAGGATTTGAAGACTTCTTACGTTTTTTCCGAAACAGCACGTTTCAGCGACCCAAAGATTTGTTATCATTAAATTGACAGAATGTAAGTTTTTTAAGTTTTGCGGAGAATAATGAAATAAGGTATGAGAAAACATGATTTTTTGGATTTTTACAATTCGAATGTTACCAAAAATGTTTCATAAGTAAAGATCTTAGAGTGCCCATTCGGGTGCCTTGGGCCACATAGCAATAGGCAGCCTTGGACCACTGATCATGAACAGAAAAGGGAGGGAATATGCAACGACCCTGAAATGTGCGAGTCTGGACAAAAAATCTAGAAAATCTGTAAAAAAAGCTAAGTAAATGTGTTGCGTCAAATGTAGAAATCAATTTTGCTTCATATAAATTTTATTTTTTAAATTTCTACTTGCATGATCATAATTTACAATATGACTTTTAGTACAAATATGAATTTATGAGCAAATACGACCTTAATTCTTTTTCCTTTAAATTGAACATTCAAAGTTTTATCATTTAAAACAATTATAAATTCAATTATGACAGTTGATAGTTGTAAATGTAAACAAATTTTCAAGTTCAATTACAAAAAAATCACAATGAAGGTAAGGAGAAATACTAAAATGCCTGAGTGTGGAATGTTTATATACCTTTCATTTACAGTTATAAAAAAATGTCGAGTGTAAAATGGCCCAAGGCTGCCGACTCTCCTTTACGGTTTTTTGGTTACAGATAAACAAAACAACCGGAATCATGGCAGCAGTGGACCACCTCTTTTTATATTTGTTTCTGTTGATCGATGTATCTCCGAAAATATTCTGTGTAATGGCTTAGGAAAGTTTGCAAAGATTATTTGAATGTATTAAAAAAATATATGAAAAATAACAATTATTTTGTTTGAACGGTATTTCGAAAAAAAAAGCCAAAATAGGGTTAAAAACGATCGTCACATTGGCTGACCTCCTGTAGTATCGCTTTAAATTAAGTTGGTAATGGGTTTGGATTAATTTGTTGACACTTTTGACAAACAGAATCGCAGTCGTTTTGACAAACAAACATCGATATTTTGAAACTTATTTCTACACTGTAATCTGAAAAAAGAACAGGTCATCATTGTGCCTACATAACAAGAAGAATAACTTGGATCTTCACAGACTGCAATAATCGATTCATGACTGTTCAAAAAGGTTTCGGTCTTGCTTCGGAACTACCACGCGATGGATCAATCCACCATGATGACAGTGACTTGGCGTGACGCTATAATCCGTGTAAATCAAATTAGTTTTGCATTTCATTGACTGTTTGAGTCGTTGGTTAAAAGTTGCTGTGCTCTGTTTAAAGCGAATAATTGGCTTCAATGCTGTTATGAGACCGTTTTATATTCGGTGTAGGTGCTAAAAATCTAGCTATTCCGCTAGTGGAGATAGAAAAAATATACATTTGCCTAATTTCTTTATTTTTAATTCAGTTTGAACTACTATCATTTGACCGTGATGTATCAGAGTCCAGCATTAGATGTAGCATTTATTACAATTTTACTAGGACCACCATCGGTGCTATTGTTTTCAATGGATGACATGCTCTTGTCAAACAATGAAACATAATGAGAATATTGTTCAAAATATCGCCCTACAATGACCAATTATTTTTACTGTTATTACCATATTGAAACATAGCAAATAATGAAGTACAATACCCAAAGAGGTTAAAGCCGGGATAAAATAAATGAAAAGTACTAAGTACAATTTAAAACGGTATTGCAAGAGCATTTACACTAACTATGATTCTTTATTCATGCAGTACTAGACAGAATGCCAGGATAAAGCCAACAGAGAAGAAAAATCAATCAAATTAAAGAGTTCGATTGAGTCACGTCTGCGAACGAACGGAAGTGTTGAAATGACAAACAAGTAACCGTTTAAAGGTACGGATTGCGTGGATGGAATGAATAAATTCACAATAGTGTGGAGGTTTTCCTTCTTACCGTAGCATGGCAGTCTAACCGCCATACGTTGACGTATATCAATTGGACAAATTTCCGGTGATTTAATACATTGTGAAATCGTATGATCAGTGCACGACACTAAATCGATAAAGCGTTTATCTAGTGAGAATTTGTGGTTAATGTGGTGGATTGATCGGTTGTCTACGGGAGAGCGAAGGAATGTCTGGCTGGTATCTTCGTACCCACTGGGTGTTACTGTTCCTGGAATAAGTTGTTTTTTCTTATGCGACTATCAAAACACTTGTGAAACTAATTCGCTGGAAACATAATTCAACATAATAAATAATTTTTTGGCAATAGTTGACAGATAGCAAATTTGGTATTGCCGAGATTCTGAGTAATTATTAATTTGCCGATCTCTAGACTGTACAAATTTCAGCATATTTTTGCCGAGATTCAATAATAAAATTTAAGTGTGTAGGGCGCGGATCTTACAAGCCAATTGTCGTATGTTCGAACCCCGATCTGGCAGGATTCGTAGCGCCAGCCATACAACGATTCTGTACGTTATGAATCGGCTGTAAAGTTAGTTGAAACAGAATGGTCAAATTTCACAAAATGAATGTTATACCCAAAGGTTTCCTTTTTAATAAATAGAAAATTAAACATCTATGAATGAAACCTATATTCAGCTTCCTGCTTAATATTGAACATGAAAAATGTAAATATTTACAAAATAAGTTTATTAGTGCAGATCAAATCGATTATTTACTTTCTTTTCCAATCAAGCGAATTGTTAATTTTATCTAAAAATCTCACTTGAGAAATCACTTCTAATTTATTTATTCTTCCACGCCGAGAACTAGAAAAAAAAGCTGGGCGCTAGTTTTACAAATCAGTTATCCTATGTTCGAGCTTCAGTCAAGAACGATTCTTGGTGTCAATAGAATAGTGGAATGATCAAATGCAACAAAAGTAATTCGATGATATCAATAATAATATCGATCTGCAAATCATAACAAACCGACAATGAATTTCTAATTTTGATACGTGTTTTAAGCTTCAGTTACTTCTTACTTTGCTTTGAATCCGCCTGTGTTGGGTTTTAATTATCGAAAAAAAAATAAAAATAAATAACACAATTGCTATGTTCACTTTCTGATATCTTAAGTTAAAAACATTACAACAAAACGTTATTGAAAAACACCTGTCTCAAACCACCTGCCTTTCTCATATTATTCATTTTCTCCTATATATTACAGCAGAAATTCCCTGAATTGCTACAACTTAAAGAATTAAGAAAAGTGTTTCTGTTGCACATTTGAATTTAAGTTACTGAAAATTAACTCAATCGTATATGAGAAAGTGAAGTGAGCTCCCTTTTATCACATTTATCACATTACTAATGTCTGTACTTCCGGAAACGAAAGCTGGATATCGACATAGTGACATTCGGTTGTTTAATCCATACACTAACAAAACCTAATATTTTTTTACGATTCTGTATGGCGATTTGAATTTTGAAAAAAAAATGTGCCGGAAGTCGGACTTTGGTAACAGACTATCATGGTCCGCAAACTAGTGAAAATCTCTTGCAAATATAAAGAGGTAGTTTATGAACAAAGTATTATTGAAATCGAAATTTTTATACAAAACACCTTACCTCCGTAACCAGGGGTTTGATCCAAATGAAAACTAGAATATTCTTATGGCATCTGAAGATCTTTCAGTAGAATCTAAGATGGTAAAAATCGGTTCACCCTTCTTCGAGAAAAGTGAGTGACATTATTTTCACATTTTTGGAGCATATAATTCCCTGTAATTCCGGAACCATAAGTCGGATCCAATTGATACTCAGGAACTTTGTACATTTCATATGAATCTAAGTTTGTGAAAATCCGTTTAGTCATCTCCGAAAAAATGAACAATTTCACAGTTTTGGTGCATTATTTCCACATTTTTTATGCATATCACCCTATAATTCCGGAACCGGAGGTCGGATCCAAATAAAATTCCGGAACTTTGTATGGGATTAGAAGACCTTTCATTTCAATTTAAGTTTGTAAAAATCGGTTTAGTCATCTCTTAGAAAAAAAGGGACATTATTTTCACATTTTTGGAGTATTATTATTTTTGATGCATATCACCCTATAATTCTGGAACCGGAAGTCGGATTCAAATGAAATTCCGGAACATTGTATGAGATTACAAGACATTTCGATTAAATCTAAGTTAGAGAAAATCACTTCAGTCATCTCCGAGAAAATTGAGTGACATTATTTTCACATTTTGGTGGATATCACCGCTACTCCGGAACCGGAATCTAAATGAAACTCAGGAACTTTGTATGGGACAATGAGACCTTTCATTTGAATCTAAGTTCATGTGAATCGGCTCAACTCTCTCAGAGAAAAATGAGTGACTATATTTGTTGCACACATACATACACACAAAGGCACACACAGACATTTGCTCAGTTCGTCGAGCTAAGTCGAATGGTATATGACATTCGGCCATCTGGGACTCGGTTCAAAAGTCGGTTTTCACAGTGATTGTATAGCCTTTCTATATGGGAAAGGCAAAACCAAGTACAGGATGTGGCAGGAAAATGATGTCAAAATTTCTTCACTTTTTGATTGGCTTGCTGCGTTTAACTAATGACAATTTTTTTGATAGTGCCTTTGGCTATGCTTACTGTCAAATGCTGTATCAAAACGCTAATCAACGCAAAAAATCGTGATTGAAAATTTGGATCCTACTGACACTAAGAATCCTTCCAGGTCGGGGCTCAAACATACGACAACTGGCTTGTAAGACCAGTGTCCTAGGCATTGAACCGCCAACCTTGGACTTACAACATTACACTTAGGTGCAAAATAAGTGATTTGCAACAAGTATTCACTTTACGTAGGCTTAGTGATTGATGTTTAATCGCGGGGTGATATTTGCAGTTCAACATAAACTGCTAATGTACTGTCCAAGTAACAATTTTTGTTATGCTAGCTTATTTGTGACTAGTTTGCAACCATAAATTTGAGTTATTGTTACTAACATCTAACCATTTGCATGACTCAAAAGGCGCAGTTTCTACTAGTTTCTATGTCGGTTAAAAATAAGTTGTCTTTACGTTGTAATGCCATACTGAAATAACTTATTTTCCATAACTTGAAAATAACTAATTTTCAAGTAACCTAGTTGAAACTTTGTTACCATCGACATTCTATGTTAAACATAGAATGAATCTATAATGTTTTCTCATCAACAATAAAAAGACAGTATAGAACTTGAAATTACAAATTTGATACAAGGTACAAATTTAACAACGATTTTAGATCTATCGAGCAGAATTAAATTTTAATTAACTGTTTTTTATGCGCCTTCAATCAAAATCTGTTTATGATTTTAACAATAAACAACGAAAAAACCTTATGTTTAGAATGTTCAAAATTGATCCAAATAGAATGATTTCTCATTATTTTAAATTCATATATTGATAATGATAATTGTAATATCACAATCGATGTTTAATGCCGATTTCGGTTATTCTTTTAAGAATCGAAGAAAATTATATTGAAGAATACCACAGTATTATATATGATAGTATGATTGATATGAGAAAGGCATCATTAGAGGGGTAAATTAAAACAGGTTTTATGAACTTCGATTACAGAGGTTTTAACCTTACGTCCATTCGTCCATTGAAATTGGTAAAAAGTATATTAATATGAATATGGTTTGGAAAATTTAGGATATCTTAGAGTAGACATTTTTTTCTAAAGTCAAATGTATCGGAATGCTAATACGTGGACTTTTAGGACAATTTGGAACTATTGTCATTTTACGATAGATTCCGATGTGGCTGACTCATAAGATTAAAATGATTGATTAATAATTTTTGAATGTTGAATTCGAACTGATCACGAAAAATAATTACGTCCATTAAAGGGATGGGTCGGAGTCCATCGTTAAGTGAGATCGCATCGTCATTAGTACATATAATTCCGACAAATTGAAAAAAAATCGTTCAGTTTTGTTTCAATAATAATCGTTTCTCACCTGATCGTAGAGTGGATTCAAACGTTTTTGTACCTGCAAGAAAGGGAGAAAAATAGTTATTAGTTACACGCTATTTTAAACGCTTGTATTATTAGTAAATAATATAGAATATATCTGTTTTCAGAACATTGTTCTCGACCTATACATGTTCAGTTAATTGTCCGTTCCTGTCGCACTCACAGTACATAATAAAATCTGTTCAATCGTTTATTCTGTTTTTATCTGTAATAAAATTATCTTAATCTTTCGTTCGGAGTACGGCGCTGGAATAAATTGTATAAAGCGTGGTAGTTAAATGTTAAAACTCTGGAGCTGCGACCCAGCTAGGCAACCCATCAGAACAACACTTACGCTCTCGTCTTTCAATTACAGTTAAGATTTATGGCTTTCCTCTTCCACTGGGAGAACGGAACGGAAGTACTTTCATTCATTCACACTATTCTGCTGCGAACGAATCGAAACTGCTATCAGTAGCTACACATGGCCCGAGTCTGACATTGGCTACCATTTTCGAAGAATCGAACTTTAGATTTCTGTATCACCGCATTCAACTCGTATGAGGTGAGGAAAGAACATAGAAACTTTGAAAGGGAAAATGAGCCAATTATTGCTGGAAACCCGATGTTGATGAAGATGATGATGATAGTGGCTTTGGTTGGTGCGCCAATGCTCGCACAGGATTCCGGAGTTATTTTCTGCTCATTTCTATAAATTACAATTATTATTTGATTCGGTTCATGCACCAGCGACGGACCGAGATGAAGTTCTGAATTTGTTCAATCAAATTATACACGCACGCTTACGTGGATCGGTGCTGAAATGAAGATAGATTGTATCTTAGCCTTGATTCCGTGTGGTCTTTTCCTGGTCAAGCAAGCTTCTGAGGTAGCCGTTAGGAACAACATTTGATAGCATCGAATGTTATACCAATCTTCATTAGTAAGCAGATTCAACGGCAGCGGAAATTATTTGCAACAATTTGGAAAAACTATTCTTTTTGCCAGCTTACCGTTGTTGATTCGTTTGAATGCTTTTAAGTTTGCTAGAATACTTGGGTCATTGTACTTTTATTTGACATTGAGGTTTCTGGTGAATCAAAGAAATCACAAAAGTTGTGTATAAAATAGCTCCAGTTACCAGGTTTTGTAGGGCTTTCCGATATAACTCATCCCAAACCAATAATTAACTCAATCAAAAACCGATTCTGCTACGTTGAATGATTTGAACTTTCGTTCCTCAAATCGAACAGCGGTATCTATCGTAAATCATCAGGTTGTAAAAGGAAGTGCGATGAAAATCATCTCTCAATCAAACCAATCCGTTTATCTGATGCCGCAATTGAACCATTCCAGACAAAAAGAACAACTATCATCATGGACAGCAGAAGAGGATTTAATCGATCAATATTGCCCATAAAGGTACGTTAGTCCACGACCCGACTGGTTGAATGTTTTCTCTTCAATCATGCGGTACCGCGTCGAGTTCCGTTCGAACGTTGGCCAATAAGACGTCCAGTTATGCAAATCTGCTCGTTTTTATTCCTTTGTGGATTAGATCACATTGAATGCATAATTCTGTTTATGAAAATTATATACACGTGGTGCGTTTTTGTTTTATCATTTTCAGTCTCCTTTGTGTTGCTGATTTCAATCGCTAACCACCGATTGTGATAGATTTCCAGCTTTATGGGGAATGCTCAATCTGCGACTGCATAGCCATCAGCTTCCTCGTTGGAAGCTACTTTTTAGTATGGCTGTAGAAAAACTTCTGACAATGAACAGTTTATGCTTCTAGGCAGCAAAGAATGACTTTTGCATGCTATGGTAAAGGTATAATTTCCAAGTACGAAACCATTTGAGTTCATTTTATTAGAACGGGATATTGACCTCCAAATTTGCTATTGAAAATTTATTCATCGGATGTTTTGTAACAATTTAAAATTATAAAAATTCTTGACATGTGAAAAAGAGATGAAAGGAGTCTATCTATATGAAAGCCGGAAAGGTTACATCTTAAAAAATATACATCTCAGCTGGATATACTGGACATGTTTGCCGTTTGAAGCCATTCCTAAAACGTCTCCTGTAATATTCCTACAGTTTTGCTGAGTAACGCATCTTACATTTACTCGTATAAGGCATATTTTCAGAATAGGTACGATAGATGGAAAATTTGAAAAAAAATCTATCATCCAGAAGAAAAACTCGAAGATAAAACCTTCTCCTTAAATTGAACGGAAAACCCATCAATCAAATAATTGCAAAATTGCAAATGTTATTT
Organism: Malaya genurostris; assembly: GCF_030247185.1. Lineage (NCBI taxonomy): Eukaryota > Metazoa > Arthropoda > Insecta > Diptera > Culicidae > Malaya > Malaya genurostris. The sequence continues at coordinate 220,631,370 of NC_080572.1, forward strand.
TTTTCATTAAGTTGAATTGCAAGTACTGTTCTTGAACAGTAAAATCATGTTAGATCGCTCTTGAACTAACATTATAATAATACTTTCAATACTCTACCAACTAAATTATTCTGGTATGTGTAGTGAAACACATTTCAGAAAGCAACCCGTTGAAGCAGCGCTGAACACGTACATGATACTTTGCGCGGCCGGTTAAAGGTAATTTTTTGTCACCATTGTTTGTTTCGTTTGTCCTGTTCAATTGTATTGCTTGTAAAGATTGGGTCAAAAGTCAAACCTTTTCTTAGTTGGCTGTTCTCATATTTAACTAATCGCGACATGTCAGTGAAAATAGGTGTTTACACTAGGTCTCCATTTACTGTCAGCTCCGGAGTTCCTCAAGGAACCATCTCGGACCATTCATATTTCTACTTTACCTAAACGATTAACACATTTTGTTAAAATGCATGAAGTTTTTGATGATGATTTTAAAATCTCTTTCACATTCATGCAGTCACAACTGGATATTTTTACAAACTGATGTTGAGGTAATGCTTCAAAATGTTCTGTTATTTCATTTACTCGCAAACGTTTTATGATTGAATTCGACTACACAATCTCACAACCCGTTCTTAGACGAGAATCATATATGCTTGGGGGTTATCCTGGATACGAAAATGAATTACAAGCAGCACGTGTGACGGAATACTTCAAAAATATATATTACTCAAAAGCATTATATTGTGCTTTGGTCCGTTCTACACTATAATATGCAGCTGTTGTTTGGTCACCCTACTATCAAAACGATATTGAACGCATAGAAGCTATTCAGCATAAATTCATTCGTTTTGCGCTTCGTCAACTACCATGGAGAGATTCCCTAAATCTCATGAGTTCCTAAGATCGTTGCAAGCTCATAGATCTCGGTCTACTGTCCTGATCTTCTCCCATCACGAATTGATTGCTGTTATTTTTGCTAGGCTTCGATATTCGTCGTCGTTGTTTTCGTTCTCATCCTTTACTACACATCCCTTCCGTTAGAACCAGCTATGACCACAACGAGTCATTTGTCAGTAAGTGTCGACTGTTTAATCGCTGCTCAAATCAGTTGACCTTTTTCTAACTCGTGACAGTATCAGGAAAGCGTTCTCTCTAACACTATCTCTTTCAAAATTTATCATTAGTTATATACTATTATAATAGTTAATAACATGAAATGTATCACTTGGATATTATGTAATCTGTTGCTACAAAAGACGAGGAGGTTTTATGCCTAATATAGACCTAGTGATATTGATAAGAACTTATCTCCAGTGGGCTTTTCCCTGCTCCAGAAATAAAAAAAAATAAAAGAAGAAATATATCAACTACTTCTCATTGTGTTACTTGTTAGAAAACTTTGTTATTTTACCTATTAACGAGACCAAACCTATATCAGCACTAGATACGAAATCTGCATTTTGTTATAAACTCGTTACGGCATTGTGTACAGATTTTGACGGATAAAAAGCTATTTCAATCTACCTAGTGGTGTGCTGATGCCTTTCTCATATTACTTATATCTGCAAAAATATTACTGTGTAATATTTAAAAAAACATTTTGTTGAATCTTGAGAAAGTACGAATATTTTTTCGGACTAAAGCCAAAGATGGCTTTTATCTATCAAAGAACGCTCACTAGCAACTCACTAGCAATCAGTGCCATCAAAGAGAGACGAATATCATCTCAGCAACGAAAAACCATCATGATTCATTGAACATATAATGGACACCAGTGCGAGAGCAAATTTCTCTCGATGACCCGTCTGAGTATCATGAATTAGCACACTGCTGTAGAGATTCGCTCTGAAGCAACAAACGGTTGCTCATTCTCGTTTAGCGATCCGATTCTATACAAGTAGTGGATAATTGCGATAGAATTATTTTATTATTGCCGCTTATTCTAACTATGTGCATATAACCATTGTATAAGTTGTATCTACGAAAATGTCTATAAATGCTTTGGGTTTTGAAATATTGTAACCTAGTATGAGAATCATCAAGTCGAATCATCGATTCGATTTTCTGCGATAATTGTCAACTTGCGATTCTCTCTCGATAAATTCCACACAGCGCCGATCATTGCAAAACTGTATCTCTGCAATAACAAAGACTGACTAAAACTAGCTTAATCTACAAATTGAAACTGTTTTGAGACAATTTAAGTAGAATTAGGGTATGATATTTTGAACAGTAATTCCGTAATCGGAAGTCGGATCTGGATTAAATTCAAAAGCAGTTTATGAGACCGTAAGACCTTTTTTGAACCTGAGTTTTCCAAAATCAATTTTATCGTCTCTGAAAAAAGAAGTGAGATCCGTTTTGCAGCGTTTGACCACTATTTCTAGTAATTTCGGGACCGTGAATCGAATAACGCGAAATACAATTTTTCGGTCATCAACTGAAAAGACGTGCACAATTCAAGTATTACGCGGCTAGTTCAAATGAATTTATTCCTTTTTACATTACCACTCATAGAAACACGCTCTTGAATTTGAAATTGTTTTACTTATCACTCATTAATTCCGGAACCCAAGATCGAATGAAAAAATTCTATAGCGTTTTCTAGAATTCTAAGACCTTTCATTTGAATCTATGTTTGTTCAAATCTGTCCAATAATCTCTGAGAGAACTAAGTGTCTATTTTTTTACACATCACCCTGTAACGACCGAACCGGAAGTTGGATCCGGATGAAAGTGAATAGCATTCTATGGGAAAGTCAGATCCTTCATATTAATCTAAGTTTGTAGAAATAAGCGACGGACACTAACAGCATAAGTCTTGTTAGGTGATTGCTGATCACACTTATTTTGGTGGTACACATTCTTACTGGTTTCAGAAGTACTGGAAGTAGTGATCAATACCTATTCCTTGGTATTTCATTCCTGTGAAATTTGGCTTTTATTTTCAACAGACTTCGCAGTCTATTCCTACTAGCGTACATAACCATTGCATGGCTGGTGACACGATCTTATTTATACTAAGAATCCTTTCAGATCCTTCGTAGATTTCTCGGATATATCCATTTAACAATCTCGAATAGAATTCAATTTCTGGTACCGAAGTTACAGGATGATGAGTGTAACAATATTTAAATAGTCAAATCATTCACGACACCCAAAAAGAAACGTACCAAATCTTCAAAACTGGTTTTGAAATTATTCCAATATGAGCCTTGTTATTTGATGACCAATCAAACTTACTTGTCTTTTGCAAGGCTCAAGGAAAGATTTCGAAATAATTCCACAGCATTGCTTATTACGAAAGCATAATTGAACTACTAAATGAATTGCAAGTTATTTGCTTATAGGGTACGTAATATTTTTTTCCTAGTGCTATCGTGGTCAATGACGCAGCGGATGTATTTTATAAAAGGTAAAGTCACCCAATTTCTTGAATCTGTTTACATAAAAAGCAAAGTCTTGGCAATACATTCCTTTTGTGCAATTTGGCCTTTCTGTTTCAACAGACTTCGCAGCCGATTCTTTGCGTACTGCATGGCTAGTACTGCGATTTTACTGACACTATGAATCCTTCCAGGTCGGAGCTCGAACATATGACAACTGGCTTGTAAGACCAGAGCATTGAACTGCTGGATGATCAATACCTGCAAAATATATTTCACATAGATTTCTCGGAGATATCGATTTTAACAATCTTGGAACTAGGATGATGAGTGTAACAATATTTAAATAGCCATAACATGCACGACACCCAAAAAGACACGTACCAAATCTTGTCTTAAAATTATTCTAATATCTGTGTCTTGTTATTTGATAACCAATAAAACTTACTTGTTTTTTGCAAGGATCAAGGAAAGATTTTGAAATAATTCCACAGTATTTGCATGTTTGATTATGATAAAAGCACAATGTGCAATTAGTGCATACTAAGAGAATTGGAATAAGTTATTTCGAATATTGTTGCGTATAGGATAAGTGACATTTCTTCCAAGCGCAATTATGACGCAAGTTCTTGAAAGTAAATATGCGTGAACCGATTTATTCAGGTGTATTCTGTAAAACGTAAAATTGACAAATTTCTTAGAACTGCACATTTTTAGTCAATGACAGGACATTACGCGTACTATAAGTACAGCAACACATTATGTCTGTGAACAGCATAAAAATTAAATTTGGAATTCTGAAATCAGACTAATTGTACGGTTTGGATTGTTTCTGTTGTCATGACCGGTTCCAATTGGAGTTTGATGGGTGATCGTACACACTAAACATATGTTCACAATCAGAAAATTTAACCCAAACATATATATTTCCATTGTTACTGAAGATTAGCTAGCTTTTTATTATTAAACATCGAAAAGAGATTTCATTTTTTTTTGTTTTACTACTCGCACTAATGGATTCAAATTAATGACCATTCGGAAAACCAAACATTGTTCGATCTTCTGCCTATGAGAATGGATTGGACACACCTAGTTGACTAATACTAATCTGAACTGTTAATTACATAGAAAGTTATTATTCACTCCAGTAACATTGACGGCATGGAACCGAGATGGTATATCATTCAAATTAATAAGTCACTTTTGAAACCACCCATCATCATTTGTTCAATTAATTTGCCATGATTTTCTATTCACCGGTTCTACTGCCATATTGGACTCCCAAGACCTCGGTTATTTATTTTATGATACAGCATGATGTGATGATATATTATCAGTGCAGTTGTTCCAGTGATTGTATCAATGTTACCATACCATGAGATGTTTCCTCGTTCGTGTTTGTTGTGGGGGATAGGTGAACAATTTACATAATAACTTCCAACCATAGGCTCTGAGAATCGAACTACTGACACACAGCAAGCCGTAGATTGTAGTAAATTGGAGGTCGGCTTTCAGTAAGCAAGGCAATGAGAAGCCTACGTTGCAATACGCTTGATACAGTAGTCTTACACATGATGCGATGAGAGCACTAGGCTCGGTAGGTTCGCGGAAAACGAAGAAAGGTTCCAGCAAAAGTGTTGATTAATTTCATTCAAAATTAAATCCCCCTTTCTCATGCGTTCGAATCAGATAGATAGATGAACGTAAATTTTTAATGCATGTGTTGGAGAAAATTTTTCCATGTGGTAGCCGAATACAATAAAATTGATTGAAAGTTAGATCAATTCGGCAGCAGTGCGTCGTTTTGAAGCTGGGTTAGTAGCACAATTATTGTGACCTTTTAGATACATTCAATTATTGAACAACGCGCTCGGAGGTCTGGAATTCCACATAGACATATGTCAATTATTTTGTATAATTCCACACATAAGCTCGCACTTGGAATCGCACTTTGGGGTGGTTTATGAGCAGCACCCGATTAAATGCGAATTCCGCGTCCGAGAGGGATAAAATCAACACCATGAAAATGGAAACGCGGAGACTTGCCCAGCTGGATACCGAGCGGATCGTAATGGAAATCTTTTACAGAAAAAAAGAACCACTCAGCCAACCGTCGTTGTGCCGTGTGAATGTCATGATCCACCCCGGGAGAGTCAGTACATATATGTAATCGCGGCATGGGTGGAATAACGGTTAGCACCAAGAGTTATGGAGTACTATGTGGACTGTGTCGATAAATAAATCAAGTGATGATGGAAAAGGTATGATAATTCTTTCAACCACCAGCTTGAATATTGGCGAAATGGTGAGCGGTATCCTGGAGCGCTTAGCACGCAGCCGGCCAGAACGAGTTTTTGGCGCAATGGAATGCCAAAGGGAGCCATAAAATGTGACCCTGATGAATGGGTGGCTCGAAGTTAGTGCGAAGGTGAAGCGGTGACCCGAATGAGGACAATTCAAAGTGGATGAACAGCATGTGGATTATAATTTCTTTTTTTCTGTATTCGCGATCCAATGTCCGAAAACACTCGCTTCAGTTATACATAACTAATGTAACCTATAATCAGAATGGTAATATTTATATACAGGAACTGATATGTTTCAATACAAAAGAGAAGAGAAAACTGTAACAGACTGTATAGACGTCCACTTTCAATAATCCTTATACAGAGTATTTGGTTGTTTAGGATCTTTTGTGGCCACTCACTAGGCCACTTTTTTTCTAAACATTATACATTTTGGTGGAATCAGAAATCAACAAAGAGTTTAATTGTGCTCTTGTTTTGTGATACAAAGTGGAAGTTTTGTGATTTAAAGTGGAAGCTTCGGACAACCCAATAACTTTTGATAGAGTTGTCAAATCGACTAACGACATTCCGCGTTGGGAGTGTCATTCCAAAACAATTTTAACATGGAACAGTACACACCAAAAGTACGCGCTGAAATTCACCTTTTGGCGAAAAATCGTCATTTTCACGTTAAATGGATGTGTTTATAAACAAAATTGTCGGTTCTATGCCACTGAAAATCCTAAATTAATAAAGGAACAGCCCTTATACGACCAAAAAATTACAGTATGATTTTGTGATGCCCATTGTTCGTGAAAATGGTTTGAATGGCTACTGGTTTCAACAGAACGGTGCAACATGCCATACAGCTCTACTAACAATCGATTTGTTACGACCATTGTTCCGCGGGATGAGTCATGTCGAAAAACGGTGATTTTGACTGGCCCTCCGAGTTCACCCGATTTGACGCCACATGACTGGGGCTAAAATCCAAGGTCTGCTGATATGAAAAGAGTCATGGCTCAACTCAAAGACAACCTACGACGTGAAATCCCCGCCATATTGACTGATACATTGACCAAAGCGATGGAAAACGCCGACAAGAGGGCACATTTTGTACTCAAGGCCAAAGGTGGCCATTTACGCGACAGACAGACATTTTCAAAAAATAGCCGTAACATATCTTCTTGAACTAAAATCAAATTATAATCGAAATGAAAATAAATAAAAAAAATTTTCATATGTTTTGTGCAGAAACAAATGCTTCCACTTTAAATAGCCCACCCAAGATACGTTTTGTAGAAGGAGGTATGTTTTCAGCCAAGAGCCAGCGAAGGGAAGTTACCAATTCAAAAACTACAAAACTCTTATAAAATGAATATCAGGATCAAACTTCCCGTTTTTTTTCTGAAAACCAAACAAAATCTCTATGAGGTTAAAAACGGTTACGAACAAACTGTAACAAAATTGATTGGAATACTAGTATCCATAAACCCTGAAGATAGTTACGTGGCGACTGCGCAAAATTAGGCCGGAACTTGTCTCCTGAACACTGAAGTTTCTTGAAAATGTTGTCAAAAATGTTGACTGACAACTAATTAATTGCTGACAAGAAGTAAATTCGCTGGCCCTCGAGCGCCGTTTTCCGGTTTTCCGGGTATTTGTATCCGAAACCCGACCGAACCCGAATTTGAACCGAGTCCTGACTTTACCCGAACCCGACGTGTAGAAACGGGTACGGGTTCTGGTTAAAAAAAATTGGTCGGGTTCCGGGACTTTTTTTGAGGTCGTGTGGCGTACGGGTAACGTTTTATATTTTTTACCGGGTACCGGTCGAGCAAGGGTTTTAAAGAAAAATTATTCTCGTGTTCGAGTCGGCACGCGGAATAGATATTTATTTTGGATCTGGTACGGGTCGGTTATAAAGAAATGCTTACGCAACTATATCTACTTTCAGGTTATAAGTTCTACATCGCGTTTGAACTTGAGGATGGGCCAGGATGATTCAAGATCGCATTTACCGGCAAGTTCGCGAAGAAGGCCATGATTGGTAAGCGATTTGCAGTTGTGGGCTCGTCACATCCTTGAGTCATCTGCTGGCGTGATTTGACCATGATGTCACTACTCCAAGGCTGCTCTGTAGTGATAAGCTGACAACAAGATTGATTTTGTTTCCAATCTAATGAATCGACCGAGTCGCCCGAAATTTCGACCAATCGAAAAATGCTGGGCAACTTCGAAGCAACGACTTCGACGAAGCTGTGGACTGCCAAGGACATCCAGTAAATGTGGGGAAAATTGAAAAAATGTATTGATTCCGTGATCGATTCTAGTGTGCGAGCGTCATGAAGGGAAAGGTTCAAGATTTCGTTCGAATTAGAAAAATGTTTTCTTCTAATACAGAAACCTTGAAGTTTTAATAAAAGTAGTGAGAAGCAATCTCCAATGGACTATATAAATTCATTAAATCCCGAATCAATTCACTTTTAGTAAACCTTCAAACAGTGATGTTTTCATTTTTAGTGATAAATAACCATTTTGAGTTTTCTTTCCATCCTTATTGTTTTTGTTTCGAATAATTTGTGTAGACATAACGTTTACTCTTCTGGAATATCACTAATTAACTAGGGCATCGAAGTGCAGGTCTTGTGTACTTTGCACTAGCCATAGTATGGTTCTGAGTGCTTAGAATCGGGTGCGAAGTCAGTTGAAACAACATAGACAAATTCCTCAACAGGAATGTTATTTCATGATTTTGCTTCGATGTGGAGAAAAAAGTAACTAGATTTTAATAAATGCAATTCCCATTCAGATAGGAATAGTCAGTCCAGTGGTTTGCCAACATTTTGGTTTAGTTCGATGATCTCCTCGCTCGAGCAGAATTCTTTTATTAATGATTTAGATACTAGTCCGAGGGAGCCAAATAGGGTGAATATGGTGGATGGGGAAACTATGTTGATGAGTTTGCCTTTTTTAGTGGTGGTTTAGGCATAGTATGCAATGTCAATCCCAGAAAACCGACACCATTACCGTTTTGACCTATTAAGTCTCCTTGGATCACTGCATAAAACTCTTGCCGACTTCAGTTCCTTGCCGGACACTCATTCTTCTCTCTGGCGTACAAACGTGGATCTAGATTATATCCACAGTCACCAATCGACAACAAGAGTTCACCCGATCCCGCAGCAGCTTGGCTAAATACGTTTTTGAAGTGCGTTCACATTCGTGGTTTTGGTCCGGTGATAGCATGCGCGGCACCCAACGACAGGACATTTTCATCTGCAGAATCTCGTCCAAAATATGTCAAGTGTGCTCGGCACTAATGTTTGTGACATCTGCTAACTCATCCTCCCTCAACCTTAACCTATTCATTCATTCGTTTCGCTTAATAGGTCCTAGCATTGAAAGTCAATTGACCGAGATTACTGTTTTTATACAACATATTGTAGGCAACCTAAAATTTGTTCAATGAACGAAAATTCTCCTCCAAAAGACTAGGGCTCGTAGATTTTTTCGATTTGTCCAACAATTGTTACGACATTATTCCTGTCTTTTTCGTATTACTTTGCTTACGTTTTCGCAAGATGAACAAGTTTATCTATGTAACTCCCTTGCATATCAATATGATCCTCTCAGAAATAGTCAATCTATCAATCGACAAATGTCAGAACTGGGTCAGCATACCAATGATTAATATCACGAGTCCTGTGATTTGTATTCGACAGTGTGGTATGGCGAAGCAGCAAATGAAATCAATAAATTTCCATTTAGTAATTGATCGATCCTGGTACCAAATCCAACGGAGCTGTCACCATATACCGCCACCGCGGTCAATCCAATCAATGTATTTTCCAGCACATGATTCACATACTAACTCTATCGTATCGTATCACATATTGGCCTATGGATAGGCATCGTAAAATACCCAAAGCAAAATGCCCTTTTCTGGATTGAGGTCTCTGGCGCGATGTACTTCAGAAAAGCGAGAGAGTTTTTTACTTGGAATGCGCATTTTTTTCCATGGCAATCAAAATTATGCAAGTTTCACATTCTATCGGTGGTAATCGGGCGGGATCGGGTGCAAAAAAGAATGATAGCTTGGCTTGGCCACAAAAGTATCGCGTCGTGTTCGGTATGCTTGGTTTCGGGATGTACCCCACATCGTGATGTGCATGTGCTGTACCAATTTGTTATTTCGTTTATGGTCTCGAACTGGTTGGTTCCGATAAACGAGGGGAATCGCAGTGCCAGGTGTTCCAGTTTCATGTGTAATTCATTTGAAACGCAACGATCACAAATTACCGCTCCCTGACGGGGTTATTTGTTATGTGAGTGCTGTGGAATTTGTTTTGCATCTTGGAAGTTGGCACTGATTTAATGGATCAGATTCCTAGATATCCAGTAGCGACCACTCTCTATTCGCGCTGAAGTATGTTACAAGAGTATCCAGGTTCTTTTTTATCACAAGTTATAAAAAAAAATCATAATGGATAATGAAGTTTGGTTTTGATTTTCAAACTGTACTTTGAAATTTTTCTCCAAATTAAAGTTAGTTATATGATATAGAGTTCGTGTTCATACTTCATTCAACACAGTCGAAAATCGTTTGCAGTCGAGAAGACAGAAACAAGGATAATACAATGTTGTGAACAATACAGTACAGTACATGACCTTTCCCCGGTCAGTGATCATTACATTCAAGAAAATATGTCGCAGTTCGGAAAAATTCTTTCCATCGATAGGGAAGTATGGCAGAAGTTTTTCTCCATTATCCGGAATGGCGTGCGAATGTTACGACTGCATAAGGCAATTCCATCTTATGTAATTTGTGGTCAAGGCGGAAGGCATCCTTGTGAATCGCTGGTTACCTATGAGAATCAGCTAATTACATGTAAGTTTTGTGAACAACCTGCACACTATGGTGAACCCTGCTCTCACACTTCAAAAAGGGCATCTTCAATCAAAGACAAGGACAACCATTCAGCAACGGTAACTAGTGAACCCAGTACTCTTGTTCCAAAAACGCTTTCACCTGCAAACCAACTAGTAATTAACAATAAGCACAATACTGCAAAAAACGGCGAGAAGAAAACGGAAACCACTCACAATAATACGTTTGACAACAACAACACCAACGATGCGGCAATTGATGAAAAGACGAATCACGAACAAAGTGCCCCTCAATCTTCACTGGATGGAAATGGAAGCTCATCTCCTCCAACAATAAAGGTGACAACGATATCCAATATTAAAAATAATATGTACACTTTTATCTAATAAAATGAAGCCTACATTTGACGTAAGTTCAAGCATGCCGTAATTCCTTGGGCGATGACAGAGTATTACATCTTTTAACATGTAAAAATAAATATTGTGTCTGTTTTGATGTCAACTTCAACTAAGTCATATTTCTCATTTTCACTTGCTTTGATTTGAAAATTTAAGTGAACTGCTCCTTTTATGTGCATATATAGAGACGTAAATTTACACGATTTTCCTAAGTGTGTAAATGAAAAAACCGGCTCAATCGGCCACGTAAAGCTTGTATGCAAATAGGCCTGAATAAAAGTTTCTATTGAATAAAAAAAATTTAAGATGTAATAAAATATTTTAATTGAACTGATTTTCATGACTTTGTATCTATCTAGGACAATACAACAGAAACAAATTTACACAATCTCTCAAACTCACCAAGTTTTAGTGTGATAAAAAGTAGATGACTACATAACAATAGTATTCCACGGGAGTTCTAGTGTACATGATGATTGATGGTCTCGGTCACAATACAAATTATGCATTCCAAACCACAGGAACAGGTGGCATGCTACAGGATTTGTTTGCTAACTTCGTCAGAAAGGGATCTGTTTAAAGTCTGTCCCGACGTAGGTTTCATTATCCTTTACCACGCAATCAAACTTCGTCAGCATTTTCAGATACAGAATCCGTCCTCTGGCTAACTTGTTTTTTTTATCGTCACGATTTGGATTCGTCACCTTCTTGTTATTTAATAGCCTGGTTTGGTCTTTGGTTCGACTTTAGACGGCACTCCTAGTTTGGTATCTCGGACAGAGAGATTTGGGTTCCGTTTGAAGCAGCTGGCCTCTCTTTCAGGCGCTTTTGTGGCCTTCGGCTTTTGACTTTCCCCTTATTTAGTCTAGTCTTTCTGACAATCGAACAACGTTCTTCGCACACTTTGTTCAACGTTGGTGACAGTTGGCCGGGTTCAAAGGTTTCGATAACTTGACATACGAGTAGTTCGGATTTTCGTGATGCGTGACCATAATTATGGCGTTGCTCGTGTTACTTCGACACCATTTTTATAACTAAAATTTATATTTATTTTTCATCGTTACATCCTTCACAAGCATCAACAATAGAATATACACTTAAGTCTTTTTTTATGCGAATTTACGTACCGCATAAAAAAAACCGCATAACTCTGAAAATTCGCATAAAAAAACCGCATAACTCTGAAACTTCACATAAAAAAACCGCATAACTCTGAAACTTTGCATTAAAAAAGACCGCAGAAGGGAAACCGCATAACTCTGAAAATTCGCATAAAAAACCGCATAACTCTGAAACTTCGCATTAAAAAAACCGCATAACTCTGAAAATTCGCATAAAAAAAGTCGCGTAAAAAAACCGCATAAAAAAGACCGCATATGATGATGATGATGATGGTCCCACCTCATACCCCTACAAAGGTGTGAGCAGAACGAGTTATCTAAATGATAATTAATATTTTGCACATATCTTAACCAGTAAACAAAACAAAACGATCTGATCAATCTAGCAGGTATTGATTCTTCTTCAAAAGAACGACTGACCACAAAATAACATTCAAATATTTCGGATTTACTATCCAGGGTTAATCAAGAAAATTTCCAACCCGGGAAGATCCTTGATCACATCAGGAATCGAACCCGATATCTTTACCAGTATCAGACAGTAATTCACCTGGCCCTTCCCGCCGGACCAGTTCATCGCTACACACATCAGCTACGATGGAGTAACGAGACTGCGGATGAGCAGAGCCAAGCCCAATTCCATCAACAACTGTCGATCCCAATTAATCTCCCGAATCAATTCCTTAAATTATTAATCAAACCTTGCGATCAAGGTCAAGAGCAAACTTAACACACTGAATGCTAAGGCTCTTCGGCCAGTCCTATTCGCTTTCCAAATAGTCACTACCTGCTTCGCGCGCGAGGCTCAAACGTTTGTAGACTGCTCATTATTTTTAACTCTCAAACAAACTAAAAATCCATCATCATCATACCGAACATAGTAACTTAATTCGTCTCACAATAATATATAAAAAGAAAAAGAAAATACAATCTTCGTAATACGTAAAAAAAATAAAAAATCTAAAAAATTTGAACTAACTAACTAAATATTTGCTTACAAAGCGGACTTTATGTGTGAAATACATAACCTTTTGAACTCCACCAATGTCGCCGCGCGCTTGATTTCTCTTGGCATCGAATTGAAAAAACTTATTCCCTTGTACAACAATGAGTTTTGCGATCTGGCTAACAGAAAGCTTGGTGTTCTAGCATCAGATGCGTTTCTAGTATTGTACCTATGCAAATCAGTTCCTCTTTCAATTCGATCACACAAATATCGAGGCAGCATGTCGTTTAATATCTTGAAAATAAATACCATGGTTAAGTAGTAAATTCTCTGTTTCACTGAAAGCCATTGTAATGCGTTCAGTAGAAAACCTGACGAGGTATATCTACTACATTTTAGAATTAATCGTATGATTTTATTTTGCAGTCGCTGTAATCTCAAGATTTGTGTGTTATTAGCAAGAAACAGAATGGATGGGCAAAAGTCAATGTGTGGTGAAATGACTGTTTTATACAAAAGAATCTTACTATGGGTCGTTAAGTCATTTTTCAAACGACATAATACACCATACTTTTTGGCAATCTTCTTGATGACGTTATTGATATGAGATTTGAATGTTAACTTTTCATCAATTATGACTCCAAGATACTTCATTTCTCTAACGCGATCAATAGTTTCACCATCAATTTCCACATTGGCGTCATGACCGGTGCTAACAGAAGAAATAACCATATATTTAGTTTTCGCGACGTTTAGTTTCAGTTGCTTAAATTTTAACCATCGAACCAGCGAACTTAGATCCTCGTTTAAATGTGCAACAGCTTCATTGAAATCTTTAGCCGTAATGAACAGAACAGTATCATCAGCAAACAAATTTATATCACAGAAACGTAATACTCGCTTCATATCATTAATATACATAATAAATAGAATAGGACCTAACACACTTCCCTGAGGCACACCAAGTGAATTACCGAGGGAACTAGACACTACATCGTTAAAAACAGTCTTTTGAGATCTACCACATAAATAGTTTTCAAACCATTCATGTGCCATTCCCCCGATGCCAAAACGCCGCAATGTCTGCAACAATAAAGGTCTTGAAATTGTTTCAAAGGCTCTCTTCAGATCCAAGAACACAGCAAAAATACTCTCTTTGGCTTCGATTTTCTCCTTCCATTTTGCCAATACTAGGTTCAAAGCGGTTTCACAAGAGTGACCCTTACGATATCCCGATTGTTCCGGTATTAGCAAACTGTTAGAGTTCAAATAGTTAATCAGCTGATCTTTAACAACAAGTTCCAGAATTTTTTCCAGTGTGTGCAGCATGTTAATGGGACGGTACTCCTCGGCTTTATCCGTTCCAGTAACCTTGGGGATAGGAACCACCAGAGATTCTTTCCACACTTCTGGCACGTGCCCCGTGTACAACGATTCATTTACCAAATCCAGTAGATCGTGTCCGATAACATGAAAGCAATCCTGTATCACCTTTGAGTTTACATTGTCAATACCAGTCGATTTTCCCAAATTGAAACAAATATTTTTCAATTGTTCAAAAGTGATTGGTTGAAATTCATCAAGTCTACAATAGTTATTCATCGGCTGTGTTATTTCAACAGGTTCACCAACCAATTCAATACTTTGATTGATCTGCTGAACACTATTTATGAAATAACTGTTGAACTTTTCAGATACAATTTGTTCTGTGTGCTCTTCTATACCGTTAAAAGTTATGGTTTTCGATGCACTATGTGTAGGCTTGATCAACTGTTTGAGAATTTTCCATAACTCTCTGCTGTTTTGTTGATTTTGATTGATCTTCCTCTGTATGTATTCACATCTAGTCTTCTTCAGGGCCCGTGAATAAATATTTCGTGCTTGTGTATATCTACTCCAGTGACTATCATTGTTAGTTCTACAGAATCTCTTGTACTGCTTATCCCTCTCCCGTTTTAACCGTAAGAGGTCTATTGAGTACCAACTACTCGAGCTGTTCAAACTAACATACTTTTCAGTTACTAATTCATTAGTACACTTTTTTAATATGTCAGTAAGAATAGATGCCCTGTGATCCAAATTTCCAGTCAACTGTGTACAACCCAAGCTTCTTGATACAAGTCGAGATAGGGTTTGCTTTGAATAGTTTTTCCAACACTTGATTTTCACCGTATCTTCCTCATTTCTAGAGCTACTCATTACGGAAATTGCAATTGTTTCATGATCTGAAATCTTGCAATCGGATTCCACATTTGAATAAACACCGTCGAAATTGGAATACACGTGATCTATCAATGTTTTACTGTATCTCGAAATTCTTGTAAATTCATTCACAGTTTGCTTCAAATTGAAGAATTCTGCTAACTGTTTCAATCGAGTCGAACCTTGATCACTGAGCCAATCGATATTAAAATCTCCAGTAATAATATTTAGTTTACCAAAATCTACGAAATTCTCCCACCAGTTTTCTAGAATTTCCAGAAACTGGCGATCGCTTGAACTTGGAGAGTGGTAAACAACTCCATAATTTCCCATCTGCATGCCTCTTACAACTGATATACCCAAGAACCAATTATTTCCAACTGCTTCGTTTGATTGAATGCTGAATTTAATTGATTCTCTGGCGTAAATTGCAACTCCACCCGTGTGCCTGGAATGGGACAAACAAAAAGCAACAGTGTAACCCGGAACACTGAACTGATCGAAAGCGTCAGAATCAACAATATGTGTTTCTGAGAGCAAAACCAATGAAGGATGTCTATCCTCTATAAGATGACGCAATGCGACATAATTAGAAGACAAACCGGCCATGTTCAAATACAAAATATCTGAATGCCTCTCACTGATTAGTTGCTATTCCATTGACATAATGTTGTTCTTTTTCGTTTCAAGCAATCTCAGATATACAGGACACTGCTTACTAAATGCTGGATGGTGAATGTCTAAATTCAATTTCCTTTCTTTGTTCATTTTCAGACAATTAACGCATTTGAATTCAGTTGAAGAACATTCAGATGTTCTATGTGGGGAATTACATTTGGAACAATTTTCACTGTTCAAACATTCGGTGCTCTTGTGACCAAACTCACCACACCTGAAACAGCGCAATACGTTAAACGACTCGAAAACCGAACACCTATCCCAGCCGACGCAAACCTTGCCGGCTGCCATCAAGCTGGAATAAGTATTCTTATTAACCTCAATTATAACACTATATTTGTTATATTTGAAGCGTGGATTCTCAAAGTCAGCAACAACTTTTACATCTTCAATCGAAATTTCCTGATTTTGACTTTTCAATAGGTCAATAAATACATCAGAGGAATATCGATCACTCATCCCCACTATTTTCAGTTTTGGTTTCCCGGGCTTGGGTATAACAGCATTGTATTCAGTTCCTAAATTACTTTCAATGTTTTCTTTCACTGATTGAATGTCCTCTCCTGCTGCGCACTCAACAATAATCGAGCCATCTTTACCATTTTTAAAATTACTAATTTTATGTGTTCTTGGATCTAACTTACCCTTCAAAACCTTTCTCGTGTCATCGCTCGTTTGCGAAGACTCGACAGGTTTGATCATAATAACCGAGCGAGTCTTACGATTTCTATTGCTTTTCGTTCTTTTTCTAGAAAATTTCCCAGATAGAACGTCCGCGTATGACTTTTTGTTGTTTCTATCAAATACTTCGTCGTTACCTTCATTAACAATATTATTATCAAGCGGTTCATCATCAGTATTTGAAATAACTTTTCTCTTTCGTCTGGGATTTCCATCCGACTCCGAATGAGTCTTCCTATTTGCAACAATTTTCTTTCTATTCATTACAACCAAATCATTATTATTTTGCTGATTATTCAAAATCAACAAACTTTTCAAATCGTCCAACTTTCTGGCCACACTGTTTTCTAAGCAGGCCATTTTGCTCTCCAGAGCATCATTGGAAGATCTGATCAGTCTATCGATTCCCTTTTCTATCGCGATATTAATGTGTGCCTCGATGCTCTCCCGCACACCAGCAAACGAATCAGTGATGGATTTGAATTTTTCCATCTCCTTCTTCACATCACTAATGAGCGAAAGAACATCATCCTTTGGCATCACATCAGCCATCGCGGCACCTTCCAAGCAATCAGCACATTTAAACAAAAGCGCCGGTGTATCTGAAACCCAACCGGCCATGGCTCTCGTAAGCCCAGTACAGCGCTGGTGATAGCCATTCTCGCAAACTGAACATGCAATTCTAATATCCGATATGGTTATTTTTTCATTACACTTCACACATTCACCCATCATTCATGCATAAACCAAACCGGCCCGACACACAGCTGGGGGAGAAATCAAAGCAAAGTGAACCATGCAAAAACAATAGACAATGCATTCAATATACCACGGTACGACGCCGCTTTGTTTGAGCGATCGCCGCACGGCGATTATTGACACAATTTACAGCACAAAATAGAAGTATTTACAAAACACTTTCTACTTATCTGTTTAAAGCACAACTAGTCACTTGCTTAGTTGAAAAAAATTTCACAAAAAGCCACCTATTTCACACAAAATTTATCACAATTTGACTCAGCACTAAAGACGCACAAGTTACCATGTTCGCCATTCAATACAATCTGAATATAAAAAGACCTCAGTGTGTTTGTCAGTTTTTCCATAAAACAACGACTAGTGTTATATAGAAGGTACTAGAGCTATTGCGATGGCCACTACAACAAACACATTTTATTTCCAACAGAACGAATGATACAAAGGTTTTCGCCATTTTCCATCCAAAACTAAAACATGTATTTTGAGTCATTTTCAACGATTCTTAATAATGTTTATAATGTTAAACCTTCAAATTCTTTGTTTGTTCGAAAAGAAATTGTCTCCAATTACATTTCTCGTTTTATTACTCTTTCTGCCATCTCCTATTAAAATAAAGTTTAGTTCTAGAACTACTGTTGATATCGCTGAAAGTTTCCATATGCACTCGTCTTTTCTACGCGAATTTTTCATGCAAAGTTTCAGAATTATGCCGTTCTTTACGCAAAGTTTCAGAGGTGAGCGGTTTATTTCGCCGAAAGTCGTTTCGCCGAATGCTATTTCGCCGAATAGGTCATTTCGCCGAAAAGGACATTTCACCGAAAGGGTAATTTCGAGTACATCATATTATTTTTTTTGTGTTATTATGCCTACTATTAAACTAATGTGACGCAGACACATAACCGAAGCCAAGATGGCACGGCGGCATGAAGCCACCGAGGCGACGCCGACTGAGTTGGCCGCTGATCCGCGTTGGAAGTGGCGGCCTCTTGCATACGAACCTGCCTCGTTTGCCCGGTCTACTTAAAGCTAGGTTTCTTTGCTTTAGTTAGGTCCGAACGAGCGGTAGCAATGTCGGACAGCACACGAATAAAATCGATGTGGCGAAGCCGCATTAAATATTATTTCGCTTAGTAAACGGAAAATATCACATACACCTGTGCAATTGCTTTGATGCTTAGTGGCTAACAGTCAACAAGTTTCCTTGGGAACTCCGTTCTGAGGTTCATGAATCAATCTTTATTCAAGAGTACAAAAATCAATCTATATTCAAGAAGTACAATTAAAGGTCAACAAAACGGGCGTAAACGTATTATCGTTCATTTGTGTTTATTTTAAATCAATTCCAATTATAATATTAAGACAATTGCAGGAATCGGCGAAATGGTTTTCGGCGAAATGACATTCGGCGAAGTGACCCTGATCCGTTTCAGAGTTCTATACAAGTTTGCAATATTACCTGTCGTGTTTCATGAGTGCACAAAACGTCAAGATCTGGATTTTGAACAATTTTTTTAATCGTCTCTCTGATACTAGGAAAATTTTAAAATCTCCGATTTTATTTTTATACACAATTTCTTAGAAATTCATAAAACGTCGAGATCTGATGTTAGCTTGAAAAAAATATTTTCTTGGAAACACATAGAAAGAACATAAAAAGACCTTAAACAAAGGCTTACACCAGAGAGTCAATTTTTTCAAAAGATTATTTTTCATGATAACTACAGATATCGACATTTCTTAAATTTTTGATACATCTGGCAAAATTTTTTTCCCGAAGTTAGGCAGTTTTTTATGTGAATTGTCAGAGCTATTTGTATGCCAAGCTTAAGAGTTATGTGGTTTTTCATGTAAATTTTCAGCCATGTGTGTTTTATGCGTATTTTATGCGCAAAAAAACTTGTATATTTATCTACAGCGTATCCCAGGAAAAATTTCGAATTTAAAAATGCAATAATTAAAATACGGTTTGATAGATTTCAATGATTATACATTGATTTGAAAGGTTGATTCATGAAATTTATGTATGAAAAGTTTTTTGGTTTCAACAGGACGGCGCTACGTGCCATCAGCCGAAATGATAATGTGAAATGGCTTTCGAGAAACTGTGATTTGACGCCGCTGGACTATTTTCTTTGGGGAACAGGTAAAGATAAATGTTACGCCAACCATCCAGAAACAATTGAAAACCTCAAGCATGAAATTCAAGTGGCTAAGGCTAGAAACAACTGAAAATGTACTCAAAAATCGGGTGGATTGGATGGCTACTGCCAAGCCAACCGTTTCAGGTATCAGCTTTTCAAATAAATGTATAATCATTGAGATCTATCAAACCGTTTCTTATTATTGCATTTTTAAATTCGAAATTTTTCGTGGAACACCCCGTATAAGCTTACGATACAGCAAGGTAGCAGATTCCTCTAAATCATAAATGAACAAGTCATGGTCGTAAATGTAATCGATAATGCCCTGAATAGCATTTAGAGTACCTTACGCAAAATATTGTACAATTCTACAATGGAATCTTGTATTGATTTAAAGTGCACTTGAATTTTACTTCTGGATATTTAAAAACTAGCCGGATATCAAGTCTATTTGGAAGCAGATATTTTCAACTAATTCAAGAAATCCATATCTTGATGAGAAATTCATTTCTGTAGCAATACTGAATCATTTTTCAAGGTCCGCTATTTTATTTCGTTGGGGTACAATTGTAGAAAAAATTCACATACAGGGTGTATCGTTTAAATTTCGCTTACACTCAAATCGATCAAACTTTTTATCCTTTAGGAAAAAAATTTTGACACTGCGGTAAACATTATTGACTTTTTGCGTAGAAATAGTTCAATGTATATTGTTTACTTTGAGAGTTGTGATTTGATTAGACGCGCAAAAGTTTTCAAAATGGTGACGAAAAAATAGTGCGTGCGAAAGAAAGTTTTTCACGAATACATAGAGAAAAAGAATCTGTCGCATTGCACTGTTGGAAAAAAAAAAGTTGGGAGTCGTGAATTCCAGGACGTCTGGTATCATAACACAGTTCGAAGAACGTCAAACTATCGGAAGTGAGATCCAAAAAAAACTCTTGAGATTAACAAGAAGGGGGAGTATGACTTTCGTGCAGAACACCAAAATTCGAGCTAAGGAGTGTATCGAAAATAAGCTATCCACACTTTTTTCTTTCAAATTATGATAAACAACGATAATTTATTCAAACTAAAAATTGATCCTCTATTGTACGAGGTTAAACTTGAGCATAATGAAAACCGGATGAAATTTAAGTTATTCCTTCACGAATTTTCGAACTTTTGATCGAACGCTCTTCATCAAGTTCCGGACAAGTGTTGCATCGCATTTTTTGGACGCTTGAGCCCAAATTTTTTTGAACTCCTGCATGTTTTCAGCTGCCATACCAGTCTTCTTGAAGACCCTCTTCACGATTGCCCAGTAACGTTCGATGGGTCGAAGCTGAGGGAATTTGGTGGATTGATATTTTTCTCAACGAAATTTATACCGTTTTCCGCAATCCAATTGAGAGTTGATTTGGTATAGTGAGCCGACGCTAAATCCGGCTATGCTTCTTATATAAAGGCAGCAATCTCTTCTGGAGACACTCAGATCGATAGATTTCTGCATTAATAGCTTCGGTAGTGTAAAAAATGGTTGACATCAAACCACAGAAACATATTGCTTGCCATACCAGTACCTTACGACCGAATTTCTCCACTTGAATCGACCTGTCCGCATCGCTCACATCTTCCCCAACGACGACAGTAAGGTATTGTGGACCTGGAAGGGTTTTTGAGTATTCTTTTACATAAGTCTCATCGTCCATTAAAACGCATGCATCCGGACACTGCAAAAGACGCGAATACAATTTCCGGGCCCTTGTTGCTGCTCGCTTCTTCTGTTCTACACTTTGTTTCGAGATTTTCTGCTTCTTGTAGGTCTTCAGGTGATTTCGCCTCTTGATTCGCTGGATCATTCCGACACTTGTTCCTGCTTTTTTGGCCAAATCACGTATTGACATTGATTTGTTCTTCATGATTAGAGATACCACTTTCTTGTCCACACAGCGAACTAGATCTGGACGGACTTAGTCTGCGGCCATCACGAGGATGTTCCTCCGCGGCCATCAAAACTCTAGAACCTTCGATAAATATTAATTGTAAAAAAACACATTGTAATTTACGAAAACCTTCTCTTCCCCTCTCCCGATGATTTCACACCCCCCTCACTTTTGGATACAAACCCGGCGAACGACCAAAATAAGGTTAAAGCCGGGTATAAATAAACGATATAAAAAATTTGTTTTGTCCAGTTTCAGTTTGGAAGAGCCGGGTTTTCTGCCTCTTCCTGTTAGCTCATTAAAAGAATAGTGTTCCTCAAACTTATTAATGATGGTTTTAACACTGGCATGATGAATTCCAAACCGCTTTGCCAATTTTCGTATAGTAATACCCTTTTCACTTAGCCATGTGTCCAGAACCCTAATTTTCACTTTCTTTTCAATACATTTTGAAAACGCAGAATTTCAAACGCACAAACAGGTAAACAAACGAAAGCTGACAGCCAAACGCACAGCATGCTGTGATCTGAGTATAAAAACCCATCACAAATACATGCGTACAACACAAATGTATGTGGATAGATTATTTTCGATACACTCCTTAGGCTACGTACGTTAAAGGTTTACAAGTCTCCAAACATGGCGTGCAACAGAATTTGGTAGCGAAAAGCCGGAAGTTGTTTGACCAGAAGTTAACGAATCCACCGAATCCAGATTCCAGGAAACCAGTATGTAAGTTTATGTTTCCGAGAACCTTCGTACACTGGCGATGTCGAAGTTCGGCAAGAAGTTCTTAATTTAGCAAGCGAATTGTATTTGCGTAAGTACACCTTTCAAATGGATTTTGTGTGTGCGGATTTTAAACGAAATCAATCGCAGTGACTCAGGCCTCCGGAAGCATGCATTTAATTTACCACGCTATTGCATTGTCACAAATTGAGCATTATTAGGATCGCAGTTTCTATTCCAAACACGGAACCACCGAAATTAGCTCTGCGCCTAATTCGTATTACTGTTTTTGAATTAGTTGATTTTAACAACAAAATTTCCAAAATAACTATAAAATTAGTTAAAATTTAGGATTTACTGTGCTGAAAAAAACTCTTATTTTTAGAGAAAGTGTTTAGTTGGCGAATATTCTGGACACAAACCAGCAATATTTCAATCCAACACGAAATTCTCATTGACAACTAATTTCGTTATTAAAATCAGAAACTGTGATTCTATTTATCTATCACCGTCATTACTGAAGGACAGCAGTGTCAAAGCAAAACAATCCATTAAAAAGCTAAAAGGGACAGTCTTGTTGAAACTGCTCGCAAATTGTTTAGATGTTTTTCGCATGTGTTACGATATATCCCTATATAATTTTCTAAACCGATATGTAAAAATGACGTAAACTGTTAGTGGAAAGTGTATTTATTCAGAATTTGTGCGCAGTTAAAGCGATTGTGGGTAATAATGTTTTTACGCGAAACAGTGAAGTGAGTTTCGAATGTTGCACTCTAATTGTACACGTCAAATGATGTTTTTTTGTATCTTCTCATTCCGGGCTACGCCGTCCGGTGTACTACTTGTATTCGATTTTTGTTTTCCGAGTGCTCAAAGTTTTCAGTGAGAGAGTCGATTTTGCGAAGTCGAATGAAGAAAACAGCGATTTAGAAGTAAAATTTTCAAAAAGAAGTTTATGTTTCGCTTATGTCTTTTTCTCCAATACAACATCGTATTTATACCTGCAAATATAGAAAAGATAACCGCGACTGAAATTTTTTTCGGTAGTAGTGTGCCATCTAGTGGCTAGTAGTCATTACGGTGTTAACGAGCGCCATATAGCTGCTAATTGCAGAAACCAATTCAACCATTTATGTTGGTTGAAAACAACACTTTAATTCTCTAATTCAACTAAAAAATTAGTTGAATGGATATGAAGCGGATTGGAATGGATTGGTGAATTCAACTAAAAAAATAGCCATTTCAACAAATATTTTATTATTATTAAGAGAATTAGAATTAAGAAATCTAAATTAGCAAAAGTAAGATTTTTTTAGTTGTCTCAAAAAATAACTAACTAAAATCTGAAAATCAACTAATTTTTTCGCCAAAATGCTAATTTCGGTCTTTCCGTGAAGATATAGGTTAGTAACTCTGGTATAAAACTTGTAACTTTATGGTATTCAAATGATGCCAGTTGTCATATACCTGACATATAATTGCTTAAAATACAAAGTACACTAATACTTTCCATTACGACTGTAAACGATTGTTCCGAAGAACTATATCGTTATTATCTGCACGCATGCCATTATTTACAGATAAGGCAAAAGACGTATAAATGAGCAAATGAAGAATGACAGGCACTGAACTACCTGACGGCTGCTGCACCGGTGAGAAGAATAGCAGAAATAGTTAAATTAGTGAGTGTTATTTTCTTCTCCGTCATGGAAGTGGAAGTCGGTGATTTGCTGACTAGACAAGAGCACAGTGATTAATGACTTTATATGTTCGTTCGCTCGCTCACTGGCACTGGTAGATGCAAGCCGCAGAGTTCAAGGTCCCCTGCAGATCGCGGCATCGGGATACCGTCTATTGTTGGAAGCGGATGACTTAATTACCATAACTGGAAGATTCAACTTCGGCCGGGTTGAAGCACCTTCGCCGATGAGAGAATAAGGCATGGGAATTCTGCGCATAAACCTATATTGTCCTCCGTTGTACCTTCGAAGGGGTTACAAACAGAAAGATTTCATGCGTCCGTGGTAGGTGTGAACTTATTCTTCTTTATCATTATAACTCGTAAATGTGCTGTTATGATTTTTTTTCGCTTCTGAAATCGTATGTTCAACTGAGGTAACACAATAGTTGCCTTCTAATGAACTTGGTGAGCGTGAAGTCCGATTCGGTAAACGTACCATTATCTCGGCAAAATAAGCGTGGAACGAATTAATTTAATATGATAAATAGTATCATTGATGAATTTTACAAGTTGCAGACCTTTTTCCTGCAAGTTTTAAAAATTCAATTACTAAAACAACTGTTTTGCAATAGGTGTGTGGAAATGTCTTTGTTTGTGATTTATTCATGGCATTGGTGTGCCACACTTCTGAATTCAGCATATGGTATCGTATCTGTCCCTACTTCCATCTAAAGTCTTCAAATATTTTCCTCTGCTCGGGTCAGATAATCGTTGATTCATGCTGTGGTGGATTTGTTATGCTGTTTGCTCCTCACATATTTATGTCCATTACTGTTCTAAGAAAAGTCGTGTATGCTTGCGGGTGAAAAGTCGTAAAAACAAAGAAGAAATGTCTACCGGCAGAAGAAAAATAAAGGCAATGCGGCGCGGTTCTTCACTGACCATTCATTTCCGCACGGTGAACAGATATCTTAATTTACATTTGAAAACAGATAGATCGCATAGCAGATATAAAGGTTTCTTGGGAATCGGAGACCGGGAGAACGAGAACCGCAATGCGTGCCAGTATGATGGGATATTTAAGTTGATCGGTCATAAGAAAGGGAAAAATGTAAAAACAGTTCCACTATGACGATACTGTAACATGACCACGGAAGCCACGGTTTGCTGCAGTCGGTGCCCAAAGAGGTTGATGACCGTGTGAGATAAAAGGTTGGAATTAGTCAGTAAACTGTCGCTATGTATGGAAGCCAGTGTCGATTGTTTCACATTGAACTTGTTTAGAGTACTTGGCATAAGTATTTTATCGATCTAATGTGTTAGGACAATTTTTTTTCTGATGTCAAATCTTGATTCAAAATGAACAAATAATGCGAAAATTTTCAAAAATCTGGTGGCGAGGTGATGGAAATTGAACGGTTGAATGTGAAATTGGATAGGAGCAACTTAGTTTGGCAAACCCGTTTAGGTATTTTTAAATGCAAAAACCGGACAAAACATGGAGTACGAAAACCAAAAACTAATTTTGCAATGCGTTCAAAAATATGTTTTGTGCAAGAGCCTTAGCAAAATGTTTGAATGCAGAAACCGGAAAAAAAGGTTGGCCCTCGATAAAAGGCCCTTTTGTTGTGGGACTGTCGAAAAGCTTAGTCGGTTCTTCCGAAACAAAGTATTTTCAAAGTTATCCGCCGTTCAATTGCAGGACATTAAATCATGAGAGATGAACTCTCCGAGCGCAAAATAGCACAAAACATGACGAGATCCAGTTTCGGAGAAAAGAGTATTTTGTTCAGTTATTCGCCCTTATTCTGAATAACGACGTTTTGGTTTTTCGATCGAATATGGTTCGGTCGAATCATAGCTACCTTTGATTTTGCTAGCGTTATTAGGAATACAAATGAAATACGATCGAAAAAACGATACCTCGTTATTCAGAATAAGGGTGATTGAAAGATTTACTTATATTACAAAAGTTACATCCATAGGTATGTAGATCAATCTAACAGCAGTTGTAAGTTGTACTGTTTCAGTTTTATCAAATGATATACTACATGGAATGAGAAGTCCCGGGCCTAGTGAAAAAAAACTCGATTTTTTTACAGTGAAAACTTTTTTATTCTTCAGTACACTCTCCATCTAGAGCGAAGCATTTTACGCATCCAACCCTCCAACATTTTGATGTCATTTGAAAAAAAAAAAAAAGGTTTGTGAAGGCCTTCTGAAAAGGGCTTCTGTTTCTGCAATGACCTGAGTATTCGTCGAAAATTTCTTTCCCTGCAGAAATTTTTAGGTTCAGAAATAGATAATAGTCTCTGGACGTCAGGTCTGAAGAATGTTGGGGATGGTGGACAAATCCGTACCGCAAATTATTCAATTTCACCGTTGCTCTTATGCGTGAATGCGCTGGTGCGACTTTTTCCATAGCTTGATGAAAACCAGAATTCGACTGACACGATCAGCTGTTATTCAAATACCAGTGGATAGATTGTCATGAAATTTGGTATTGGGCCATCTAGAGGCTTTTTCTCAACAAAAATACACACAGCTTGAAACTATTCGCGTCTTTTCTGTGAGAGGCCCGGGACTTTTCATTCCATGTGGTACAAAGGCATAAAAAGCGGAGCTGCTTTACAAAAATCTCAAGAAGAGAGCTCCGCTGGCAAGTACAGTACTCTTTGTTTCTTTTGAAGGAATAATTAATCGAAAAACGGTCAACCGACAAATGCTTAACGACAAAAACAAAAACCTGTTTTAATCATATATAATACTATGGTATTTGAAATTTGTTTGACCGTCTACTGATAAAAACTATTAATTGGAGAAGATTTGAGGTCGATTTAGAAAACTTTGTACGGTTTTTCGCCCTTTTCAGTGATGGTATACAATTTCTAACACACTTTACCTTATATTTCCGGATCCGGAAGTCGGATCTAGATGAAATTCAGGAATTTCGTATAGGAGCATAGTTTATGAAAATCGGTCGCGCCATCTATGAGAAAAGCTAGAAAAGCTAGATATTATCATTTTTTTGCACATTTTACCCCATTATTCCGGAACCGGAAGTCGGATCCAAACAATATTCAGGAATTTTTTATAGGATTACAAGACATTTCATTTGAACCCAAGTTTGTGGAAATCGGTTCAGCCATCTCTGAGAAAAGTTAGTGCACTTATTTTCACATTTTTTTGCACATTTTACCCCATAATTCCGGAACCGGAAGTCGGATTCAAATAATATTCAGGAATTTTGTATGGGACCACAAGACCTTTCATTTGAATCTAAGTTTGTGAAAATCGGTTCAGCCATCTCCGAGAAAAGTTAGTGCAAAAAAAACGTTAAATACACACCTACGCACATACACACACATATACACACACATACACACACAGACATTTTGCGTACTCGACGAACTTAGTCGAATGGTATATGACACTCGGCCCTCCGGGCCTCGGTTCAAAAGTCGGTTTTCACAGTGATTACATAACCTTTCTATATGAGAAAGACAAAAATTGATGAAATAGAACCCATTCTAACAACTCATGTCAATGATCGCTAAAGAGATAAAATGTCTTCAGACCAGCTCGGCAGTATCTACGTTCTTTACAAGTTGTGTAACTACGTGTAGATTTCTCATGAAGTCTGGTCTACTTACAACATTTTCGTTTTCAATGGTGGCATAACACCGATGAAAAGGATGCTTTGATTACACCCACATTGGAGCAATTAGAATCGGTGCTCATTACACCAGAGCAACGCTAAAAATATAAAACGGCATTAGTTTACATTTCTTCATGCATTTTGCAGTATTAACATTTGAGTGAATCGGTTTTGAGTCCGCAGCTGTAAAATCCTTGCCCAATGACAAACTTGTATTAGCTGAGAAAACGATATATTTAATGATTCTGGAAAGTTGTCTCTAGTGCGTAGCCCTAAAAAACTATATGCATGTTTAATAGTTACGTTTATTTATAAACAAACGCAGAAAAAAGCTATACATTTTGGAGGTCCATGCACTTCTTTGTTCAACATCTCACAAAATAAGAAAAAAATTGTGTCCATCGCTCCAGTAATTTTTTTTGCCTTCCCCATACAGAAGGTCATGCAATCGACAGATAAAATACCAAAGCCAATCGACTCAGTTCGTCTGGACGAGTTGAGCTATGTGTGTGTATTCGTCTCAATAATGTCGTTTTAGCTTGATGTCAAATCTAACCCAGTTTCTACACTAACTGTTGTAAACCGTTTGTTTTTCGAAAGTTTCAAACGAAAGCTCTTGCGTTCCCATACAGTCTCCTGAATTTTATCTGGGTCCGACTTCGGGTTCCGGATTCACGGTTCCATATGGAATTGTTTAAAATTTCGAGCCTTCTTTCAGAGTGTCGATGTAAAAAATCCTAAAAACTTTCAAATAGAATTCAAAAGTATTCCAATTTGTAGATCATGTTAGTTGCTGGTTATACAAACCGACTTGGTCTATATCGGCCCTCTAATTTCGGTTTCGAAAGTACAGAAAACGGTGATCAAAATCTACAAAAGTGAAGGACATTTCTTACTTTTTAATATTGATGTAGAATACTTACCAATTTCTGCGGATGGTTAAATAAACACAACTCTTTTGGCGAAAATATTTCAAATAACAACTTATATTAAACAATAGGGGGTCGATTTCTAGACCTCGTCGACCCGCCTAGTCAATTTTCGTTTACGTCGACCCCCGCAAAAAGGATATCAACCCCAAGGGGTCTATATCGACTACTTTAGGAACCCCTGTTCTAATATGATTATTAGAAAGAATAATTGGGTTTCAGTGCCAATTTTAAAGCGTGCATTCTTCATAACCTTTTTCATATAGAAAAGTTATGCAATCACTGTGAACACCAAGACCCGGAAGGCCGAATGTCATATACCATTCGACTTAGTTCGGCGAGTACGCAAAATGTCTGTGTGTGTATGTAACGTTTTTTTTAAACTTTTCTCGGAGATGGTTAAAACGATTTTCACAAACTTAGATTCAAATGAAAGGTCTTGTGGTTCATACAAAATTTCTGAATATTGGCCCTTATTACGGGTATCACTATACGGTGAAAACCAAGTGAAGTGATTTTCACCTTATTATCGGTATCACTTCACAGTGAAAACTAGGTGAAGTGAAAGTAGGTTTTTATCTCGAAAGTCACTTCAGAGAAAAGTGATTAGTTAGATGAGCTTGTTGTTATTACGAACATCAAATCATCAAAATTTTGTTGGAAAAAATGATTTTTTTTCACTACAGTGAATATTTCATTGACCGTGACACCGGTAATAGGTAAAATCAAGTGAAGTGACATGTGAGTGAAGTGAAAGTGGAAGTGAGAACGGTAATAAGGGCCATTATTTGTATCCGGCTCTCGGTTCCTGAATTATGTGGCAAAATGTGCAAACAATAAGACAATAAGTGCACCAACTTTTCTCGGAGATGGCAAAACCGATTTTAACAAACTTAGATTCAAACGAAAACTCTTACCCCAAACAAAATTCCTGAATTTTGTTTGGATATGACTTCCGGTTTCGGAGTTACGGGATAAAATAGGCAAAAAATCAGAATATGTATACTAATTTTTCTCAGAGATGGCGTGACCGATTTTTACAAACTAAAATTGAAATGAATGGTCTTTTGGTCCTTCATAAAATTTCTGAATTTCATCTGGATCCGACTTCCGGTTCCGGAAATATGAGGTAAAATTAGCAAAAAATTGTGAATATAAGGGCACCAACTTTTCTCGAAGATGGCTAAACCGATTTTCACAAATTTAGACTCAAATGAAAGTTCTTTTAGTCTCATACAAAATTCCTAAATTTTGTTTGGATATGATATCCGGTTTCGAAATTACGGGGTAAAATGTGCAAAAATAAAATAACAAAATACGTGTACTAGCTTTTTTCTTATTGTGATATTCACTTAACCTAGAATGATAGTACTCAAGGGAGAGGTCGTTAATCATTTACTATTCGGCGAATCCTATATATTCACATCCTTACTTTCCCTTGAGTACTATCATTGTATAATTTTCGTTTCCTGTTTCCACAAAATGATCAAAGGTGAATATCGCAATAAGAAAAAAGAAATATTGGCTCTTATTACCGTTCTCACTCGACTTTTACATTCACTTCACTTACATGTCACTTGACTTGGTTTTACCTATTACCGGTATCACGCATAGTGAAGTGATCACTGTGGTGGAAAAATCTAATTTTTTCAACAAAATGTTGGTGGCGTGATGTTCAAAATGACATCAAGTTCATTCAAGTAATTACTTTTGTCTCAGAAGCGACTTCCGTAATAAGGACCTACATTCACTTCACTTGATTTCCACCGTGAAGTGATACCCATAATAAGGGTCACAGTCATAAAAAAGAGAAAAAAGTATGTGAACTAACTTTTCTCAGGGATGACGGGACCAAGTTTTATAAACTAAGATTCAAATGGTATTTTATAAAACTTCTGAATTTTAGCTGGATCCGAGTTCCGGTTCCGGAATTACAGAGTAATTAGTGCGATAATTCCAATTTCACTTTGCTCAGAGATGGCGAGACCGATTTTTACAAACTTAGATTCAAATGAAAGTTCTCATGGTTCTATACAAAATTTCTGAATTTCAGCTGAATCCGACGTCTGGCTCCAGTATTATACCATCACTTTTGGGGGCGAATCAAAAAACGTAAAAAAAATCTAAATCGGCCTTAAAACTACTCCAGTCGGTAGTCATTATCAGTACACGGTCAAACAAGCTGATCTCGACTATCCTGGTTCCTGGATTCTGGAGGCACCAGAAATAAAGGTCATATTTTCCCCAGATGGATCTCACCCACTTTGGCGAGGGTTTGACCGATTTTCACAAACTCAGATTCTAATGAAAGGTCCTGTGGTCCCATGCGGAATTTGTGATTTTCATCCGGATCTGACTTCTGGTTCCGGAATTATAGAGTAAAGTGTGTTTTAAATTTTATATAATCACTTAAAGGGACGAAACAAAACAACTAAAAAAAATCTAAATCGGCCTCAAAACTACTCCAATCGGTAGTCATTTTCAGTAGACGGCTAAACAAACCGATTTCGGTTGTTCTTTCATGAATCGAAGAAAATTATTTTGAACAATACCACTGTATGATTGATATGAGAAAGGCAACATTACACCACTAGATGGATTAAAACAGGTTTTTGGGTTAAAAGGTGAATTTTACAGCGATTGCAGAAACGAAACCTGATAAATAAAATATTCCACCTTAAACTATCGTAAGTTTCATCAAATCTGTTTTGAATGTTACATTTCTAAAAAATGAGGAAAAACATGAAACTTGGAAAACTGAAATACTAACACCGAAAACAAAAAGTATTACAAACAAATACTCATCAGTTGGTTTTCACACTACAAAACAGTATTCTCGCGTGTTTCTGGATGATTTATACACTTTCAAATCGCATAAAAAATATTTCTCGTGCAACGTCACGTACTTCGGCTAGTTAGCGAAAAGATTTGCTGTGAAGATTCCGCCAATATCACGCTAATTTGCACCACGAGTACAACCCACCGTTGCAGGCTGCAGGAAATACTATCGGCAATCACGTCTGTGTCGGATATTAATGACCATAAAGCTTCAAAACTGTATACAATAAGTTTGCGGCCGTCGGCATAAAAGTCTTCACAAAACAAATTCTCGATAGCAGCGACTGGTTAGATCCACTAGAGCACAAGAAAAAGCGGAAATTTACACACATTTGTAATAAATTTACACTTCACGTACGCCCGCCCATGCGCGCAGCGGCGTCTGTAGGGAACTGAGCGCCGTGCATTATGTGCTGCTAGGTTGGCCACTTCTGGTAGACGAATATGTAGCGAGCAGCTAAGATATTGTAGAGACCTTCAACAAGATTGTAGGGTCATCATCCTAATAGGTACGTAAGCGCGAGTATCGGAGAGTAACGAAAAAGTGTAGTAAAAGAAGAGTAAAATGACCGCGCACCATTCGCCACGGATAGAACCTGAACGGTGGCGGAGGTCTTCATCGGGTAAGACATGAAACGCCGTGATATGATGGATCGCTTTGAGCATAATGATTCTAATGGGCCGAGTGAAGTGGAGGCGCTAAGTGGAGTGTCGGATCTTAGCACTCAACACTGATTGGGGGCTACTCTACGATTGAAATGGGTGGGAATTTGAGCGGGTATTTGTTGTATTAGTTAATATTGAACTAGAAATCCATTGCACAATCATGATCGGCGTTTGCTTCTTCTTTACACGCCAGACATATCTCATCCAAATCTTGCCAACATTCGTCACAGTAAGAAAGGAAGCAGTTATAACCGGAACAGTCGATAAAGTGTTCCGCTGAGCTAGAGTTACACGTACTGCATGTTTTTTTGTTTAGAAATTTAATCCACCCACAACAGTACGGATAATAAAACGCTAGACGTTCGAGAAAACTGAGTTGTGGAGCATATTTTTTCCTACGAACTTGCTCTTTCGTTCGTTCTCTCAATAATTTGATCAAACCTTTTCTTTGCTGCAGCGTTCGGTTGTACAAGTGAAGGACACGTTGTTTTTCTCGCTTTGGATAAAACCATGCACAAATTAATCGTCGCAATCGATTAATATAGGCTTCATTTAGTATCAAAACTGCCACGCCCAACAGTGTCAAGTAAATTCTCCATAGCGTCCATGGTTCCAGCTGCGTGGGTCTGGGAACGCATTCTTCATTGCTTGTTGAAAGTTTAATCCTTTCGTGGATACCAAACCCTTCGACTGATCTACGTACCATCGACGCAATCAATCCAGTTCCGGTAACGGTTATGTTGATATCGTGGTAACCAGCTTGGATAAAATCGACCTTGGAATGTGATGCTACAATTTCCAAAGTTTCGTAGAATAATCTGTCCATAAGAATGAATACGGTCGCTGATATGGCCTGCAGAACTAGGTTTAGAAAACACACCAGGATCTTTCTAATTTCCAGTCGAGTACAAACGCCAGTGTCAAGGTCGACAAAGTGCGGTCGTTCTACTCTTCGAAGTGGTAGTAGTCCAACTTTCCCAGATTTTATTCTGCGATTGTTCACGTGTCGAAAATATTCTGTGATGTACACATTCTCGAAATCCATCTCATTCAAGTATTTTTTATGATAACGAACAGCACCAAAAATCACTTTTAGGAAAAAGAACGTAAAGATTTTTTCCAAAATATAAACTACCAAATCAAACGATTCTTTCTTCTCTTCAAACTGTCGTACGACTTCTTTACTAGTTTCCTTAGCAGTTCTGTAATATAAAGCAAAACATAAGTGCTACGATCAAGGCAGAAACTTATCCTATACAAATATCCGCTGTGCTGTTCTATATCCACAAATTCGTATGCTATTTGAACACCATCCAATCCTCCAATCAATTCCTCTTCGGCATTCATTAGTTTGCCGTAGTCTTGTCCAAATTCCTCATTAATCACTTCATCGGGTGAACAGATTTCATCTTCATCACCGAACATTTCACTGCTACTGCACACGAAATCTATCTTAAGCGGCCAGCACATCAATGTTCTAATTACGATGGGTAACTTTAGGTTGCATTGATCGTAAACTTTCTGAAATTCATGTTTACAGCGTTTCACACCATTTTCCAGCTGACTCTTGCAGCGTTTTACTAATTTCTGACTGTACATTTGATGGTACTGCTCAGGAATTCTCTCTGTCATCTGCCGTTTTGGCTTCAGGGTTGTATTGAACTCCTCCGAATCTTCCACTTCTGACCGAATCGGTTCAACGATATCCACAATGGCTCGAAACTCATGCTTAATTTGTTCCAGCTGCTCTTTGCTACCAACTAATGCATTCTGAAATGGTTTCGTCATCAAATCAAACCGTACTTTGGTCAAATTGTACGTCAGCACGGTGGAGCAAGTGAACACCCGAACCACCTCACGAGCGTTCAACCCAAGATTGTTGATTGGCCCGGTCAGAATGTAACCCAACACTATGGCTTTCATCATACTTCGACCGGCTCTACCCAAAAAACCAACCAAACAGAGGGAACTGAAGCAACGCATTCGGGTGGTTAGAGCACATCCATAACCTATCCGAATGAGAAACGAGTTTCACTTCTGTACTGATGATTTTATGTTCCTTACCGAGGAATAACGATACAGATAATCCCACGTAAAAGCTGGTCGTGAAAGAAATCCCTATGCTCAACAAAACGGACTTCCAGAAAAGTATACCAAGTGTCAAACCGTAAAAATAAAACAAAACACTTCGAATTATAAGGTTTCTCTGCCGGCCATCACGTGATATTAAATTGTAAATTTCTGGACAATCACGCTGACAAAAAGTTGAAAGTTTGTAAAAATAAAAATTTAAAAACTTCATTTTCAGATTTGAGACTTGAGAAGAACTACAGCATGGCGTACTACGTTTTCTGTGTAGTTTGTCGCATAAGTCATAAAATCGGTAATATTTCCTATTTTTCGAAAGGTGAATTTATTATCAATTTGTCCTAGTTGGGCTAAAATTTGGAGAGGTTGAGTTTTTCCGTTTTCGCAGTGTTCAGTTCTTTTCGCAATGTCCAGTTAAAAGTTATCAAGAATCATTAAATTCACTACTTTTTTTGCCGAACTGGTCGTTTTTTTTAATTCAAGTAAAAGATTGCATCATTGTTTTGTCGTTATCATTTAATGACTAAAGTATTTTTTATTTATCGTTACGAACCTTTTTGAAGATAAACGAATAAAACAAAACGGCTGGTAACATTCACTATTTACTTATGTATTGTTTTTTTGCACCAAAGGCCATCGACGGCACCAAATTGACTATTGTAGATGATCTTGTTTCAGTATAAACTGTTGGTTTTGATGTTTAGCCATTTCACAAAATTCAAAAAATTTCGATGTAAAATTCACAAAAAGGTGCGTGATGTCAAAATTACACAAGAATTTCATCAAGAAAAACGTGATTAATCCACCTAGCAGTGAGATGATACCTTTTTTTTTATCAATCTGCATGTATATTTTGCATGGATATTCTTAGGTGTTTTAGTTTTCATGACATTATTTTAATTATCGTCGTTTTAAATGGCGAATTGAGATTTTAATCACTCATTACCCTGTAGTGTCGAAACTGCAAATCGTATCGACTTTCAATCTTAACTCATGACAATCGATTGAACATTCCATGAGATGTTGAAGTAAGTTCCACTTTAGAGTTTTTCGTCATTATTTATGGTACTTCCAGAGCCGGTATTCAAGAACTAGCATAACCCAAAATAATTCAAATGGCCATAAATTAATACACCAAACAATTTACATCTTCTATATCGGTATGAACTTTGAAAACTCATCATCTGTAATTTCCGAATCAGATAAAATTCACCAATTGTGTATGGGACCTTAAGTCCTTAAATTAGGTTTATGTTTTTGAAGTTCGATTTGGCCTTTTTGAGAAAATGATTGAGCTTTGCGAAACGATTCGATACTGGAACCGGAATTCTAAAATCGGTGTAGCCAAAATCAGTTAAATTCACCTGAGGAGTGTGTAGACATCTTTGAGAAATTGTAGTGCGAAATCAAATTTGGGGGTACATTCCGAATCCAAAAACGAATACCGCTTAAACTGAAATAAATTTATTTGGTAATCGACTATCCGAATCTGCAAACCCGATAAACCTGATTAATTTATGTGAAATGGACATTTTTATACTAATCACCCTGTATCTCCTAAACCAGAAGTCGGATCTGACTAAAAAGTAAGATGTTTCATAGGATTTTAAGACCTCTCATTTGAATCATAGATGATTCTTAGATTTCATTTGAATCTTAGATCGGTTCAGCCATCTATGAGAAAAATTATGTGCATTATTTTAATTTCGTTTCACATATCATCCTGTGGTTCCGCAATCAGAAGTCGGATCCAAACGTAATTCAGGAACCTTGTTTCGGAGTATACTACTTTTCATATGAATCTGAGTTTGTAGAAAACGGTTTAGCCATCTCCCAGAAAATTGAATGAAATTATTTGTTACACATGCATTTGCTGATCTCGACGAACTGAGTCGTATTGTATATGGAAGTCATGTTCTTCCAGCATTTATTGCTGTAAGTAGTTTAAATCAATATAATTATGGATTTACTTCCAACTCGCTGATATCAGCTGGTTTACATATGCCATATTCGAACGATTATGTTGCCAAAAACGAACCGTGCTAAAATCGGTCCGAGGCAAATTGTCATAAAAAGGATGCTGTACACAGTCTTTTTGGTACAATTGTATGTAACAGTATAAAGAATCGTTTTTTATGTTGCTCTCAAGCATTGCTTTGTCATACAGCGCTCAAAACACCTACTGCTGGAATAGGGGGAAAAGTCGCTTATACAAAAATGTCGATATCTCCGTTGAAAATGGACGGATTTCAACAATCTATGGCTTGTTGGATAGCTATAACCGTGTGGAATCTATGTCTGAAAACATATTCTGTTTTCAAGGTCAATTGTGACAGATACTTTCAAAAAACTAAAAATTTTGACATAAAACTTCGTTTGACTCAAAAAGTAAACATCCGATTTCAAAACCATTCAATAGCGTTCTGGGTGACGGGGAGACCTTTCATTTGCGACTAGTTTGATCAAAATCGGTCCAGCCATCTCTGAGAACTCGACCTCTTAGTTGACAACACACATACAGACACACACATACACACACAGACATTTGTTCAGTTCGTCGCGCTGAATCGATTGGTATATGACATTCGGCCCTCCGGGCCTCGGAAAATTTTTCTAAAGTTTGAACGAATTCTATACCAATTTTTTATATATATATATATAAAAAAGGTAAAAAGAGCTTGGATATAAAAGAAGGATCAATAGCATGCACGAAGCAATCCACGAGGATTAGTTACGAGAGTTTCGTACACGGAAAGACCGATATCAGCATTTTGGCGAAAAAATTAGTTGATTTTCTGATTTTAGTTAGTTATTTTTTGAGACAACTAAAAAAATCTTACTTTTGCTAGTTTAGATTTTTCAATTCTAATTCCCTTGATAATAATAAAATATTTGTTGAAATGTCTATTTTTGTAGTTGAATTCACCAATTGTCATTTCTTAGCTAAGGCACACTCCATATCCATTCAACTAATTTATTAGTTGAATTAGAGAAATAAAACGTTGTTTTCAACCAACATAAATGGTTGAATTGGTTTCTGCCATTTGCAGCTATATGGCGCTCTGTCACCGAAATAACGCTAACACCGTAATGACTACTAGCCACTAGATGGCACACTACTACCGAAAAAAATTTCAGTCGCGGTTGTCTTTTCTATATTGGTAGGTATAAATACGATGTTGTATTGGAGAAAAAGACATAAGCGAAACATAAACTTCTTTTTGAACATTTTTCTTTTAAATCGCTGTTTTCTTCATTCGACTTTGCGAAATCGACTCTCTCACTGAAAACTTTGAGCACTCGAGAAACAAAAACCGAATACAAGTAGTACATCGAACGGCGTGGCCCGGAAGGTTGGAAGATACAAAAACATCATTTGACATGTACAATTAGAGTGCAACATTCGAAACTCAATTCACTGTTCCGCGTAAAAACATTATTACGCACAATCGTTTCAAATGCGCACAAATTCTGAATAAATACACTTTCCACTAACAGTTTACGTCATTTTTACATACCGGTTTAGAAATTTATATATGGATATATCGTAACACATGCGTAAAACATCTAAACAATTTGCAAGCAGTTTCAACAAGAGAGTCCCTTTCAGATTTTTAATGGATTGTTTTGTTTTCTTTGTGCTGTCCTTCAGTAATAATGGTGATAGATAAATAGAAACAAATTTTCTGATTTTTAAAACAAAATTAGTTATCAATGAGAATTTCGTGTTGGATTGAAATATTGCTGGTTTCTGTCCAGAATATTCGCCAACTAAACACATTCTCTAAAAATAAGAGTTTTTTTCAGCAAAGTAAATTCTCAATTTTAACTAATTTTATAGTTATTTTGGAAATTTTGTTGTTAAAATCAACTAATTCAAAAACAGTAATACGAATTAGGCGCAGAGCTAATTTCGGTCATTCCGTGTAGAAAACAATTAAAATTGAATAAATGTTTAAAAATTTTCCCACTCCACAGTTTCATTAAGGATAGATGCTCCTTTAAATGTTGCTTTCGAAATTTCAATACCTAGAGGTCGGACGGATTGCAAATGTTTGGTTCAACGAATGAACTTGTTAATTATAGCCGATTATACTGTTCTACTATGAGTCAAATATGTTAAAAAAAATCAACTGTCAACTCAAAGACATCAAAGTCAGACTTGCTCGCGACAAAATCTGGACACCAAAAAAATCGTATATCTTAGGAAAAACTTTATCAACGCGTAAAATATTAAGCAGACTGAGCAACGTATGTCTGTTTATTGTTTAAAATCAATTTTTAGAGATACTATAAGCTTTTAATCGATGGCGTCGAAAGAAAAACTAGTGCAAAAAGCAATTTTTTACAATCGCACTGAAATCCGAATCTGTCAGTAAGAAAACTTGCAAAAAAAACTTGGGTTTTCCTGCAAACACTGTCCATGATGTTCTTAAATCTTTCGATACACATTTGAAAACAGCCATACAGGCCATACTGGGAGCGGAACAAAAATGATTCTCAAAAACCATCTGAAGGACGCAAATAGTGCAGAAGAAGCTAGAAAATTAAAGGTATGAGGCCGTTCGAGATGAAAATTGTACTGAACCGTGATGACAAAGAGAATGGAATGAAGCATCCCGGAATGTCTTTTTATACTGCCATGCAAAGAAACGGCGTAGAGTATCATTTCAGGACGAATAAAAAGGCCAAGCTTCCCCAAAATATTTGGTTTGGCAGACTATGAGCAGCTGTGATCGAGCAAGCCAAAGCTTCATCACCACGGGAGTGTTAAATAAGGAAATATATCAAAGAAAGAAGAATGCCTAAAGAAGCGATTGTTACCATTCCTACGCAGCCATGACGCTCTCTCCTCTCTATTCTGACTAGATTTGGCATCTTGTCAAATACATGTTATACCGAAAGAGGTAAATCCACCTAACTACCCCGAGTTACGACCTACAACTACTTAATAATTTTGAGAATCTTGACCAAAAACAGCTAAATCGGTTGCAGTGAAGTCTGCAGAGACCCTAATGGCTGAAGTAGACTCACAAGTACGTAGTTTCTTCATGCAGCCTAATTAAGTACCTGGAATTAATTTCAAGATGACTTTTGATCGGAAATGGTTTTATTGTTTTTCAAAATATTTCCCTAGATGATCAATATTCTTTTACATACGATTGAACCAATTTTTATAACATTTTTTCCACTCTTCTCCCCCAAAACATGTTTTTTGAACGCTTCAACAGCTTCTTCAGGAGTATTGAATCGCTCTCCACACAGTTTTTTCTTCACGGAAGGGAATAAGTAGAAGTCGTTAGGAGCCAAGCCGAGACTATACGGCGAGTGGCACATCAATTCGACGTTTTGGGTGCTCAAATATTCGGTTGTTTGATTTGGTTCTTCTTGGAACAACCATACAGTTGACTGCTGTTCGGTTTCGGGGTCATATCAGTAAATCCATGTTTCGCCACCCGTGTAGATTTTGTACACCAAATTTGAAGCGCTACGATTGAATTTTTTTTCAGCATTTCTTTGCACCAATCCACACAAGTCTTATTTTAGCGAATGTCAAATTTTGTGAGATCCAACGTGGAAAGTTTTTTTTTCACGACTCAATGTTCATGCCAATGCTTTTCAAACTTATGCCTAAGGCTGCCTCCATTTCACGCTACGTCGAGGTTTTCTGGCAAAACAACTGATTGAATTCGTTATACCAGTTTTTTTTTACAATCGCATAGAATGGTGCTACACTGCCAAAAGTCGAACTAAGTTGATTGAAGCACTCTTGTTCTGATAATCCACGACTAAAATCGAAATGAATCATTGCACGAAAAAGTTCACGATTCAATTCCATTTTTTACTGAGGTAAAATTTTCAACTCTCTGTTAACAAAACAAATAGTGCTCCAGTGACAGAATGTGCTGAAGATTTCAATGGTTAAAATTATCAACGTTTATTAAGGAAGCTCAGTAGCACAGCTTTGATTGTGGCGGGAGCCGTTGTTGATCTATTTATAAAAAGTTTTACTATACACTATGCGAATGTTTTATTTCTGCCAAGCATCATTTTTTTCATTTATTTTGAAGTTTCACTCATCCATATCACATATCACGAAGTGAGACTACTATGAGTTACTGACAAATCTAACTGAAGTTTATAAATTCAGTTTTCAACATTCTGTGTTAAACTACTTCGTAAAGCATAGTTGGCTGCCTTCTTTTCACCAAAATATAAGTAATACTTATTCAGCAATTTCAATTCAATTTATTATTTCAAATGCCATGTAACGAAAATTAAAAAAAGTGTTTACCGTGAATAACAGGATTCTCATATATTCCCAAGATATTTCCAAATGATATTACATCCTAGGCAATGTAAAATATTAGGATTTTTGTATTGAACAAAACTTTTATTTTTTAAACTTCCAGATAATGTTGTTAGTTGGTGAATATAAATATAGTCAATTTGCCTAAAATAAAATTGAACAATTACAATAATCATTATTCGCCAACAACAAAATATTTTTTGTTACGTCTAACTGATAGTGCCCCAATAATAATTTCCTCTTCTTTTAGCCTGCGTCATTCGTATTGAATGAATTTGTCTAACCCGTTATGCCATTTAATCTTTACATACAGAAGGATGTAATAAATTGTTGTTCTTCCGTTAAATAGGTGAAGAAACTACACCTTTTCTTCATATTCATTATCTCATAAACGAATGATATAGAGACACATATAAGTGATAATCGTTTTCATGCTGTTGAGATTTTAATTTTTGTTGCAATGGTATGGAATATGTTGTCAAGAATCTAATCGGTGTGACTTTCACTGCGATAATAGCTGGGTAATAAAGCTTAAAACAACGTTCGTCATTAACGTAAAACCATCGACGCTTTTATCATTCGCCATTTTTTTGCAGTAACTAACAATTGGACTCTGAACCCGTGACGTTTCTTCAGACGATGATTTCTACCACTGTCAGTTCATATAACTACCTCCAGCCAGCGGTTCATTGCCTCCGGACATCATTTTCACTTTTGCCAGCAATGGCATCGTGAGAATAAAATATCACAATTAAGAATTTGTAATAATGAGTTAAAGAACAGTGATAAATGTGCACAATAATGACCGTTGTTCGTCTCGTTCCATCCTTTTCTGGTTGAAATTGATTGCAAAGATTTCTCTTGTAATTATATCGGAGTATGTTGTGGTAGATTTTTTTTCTCTTCTGTGGCGCTTAACGCAACCATGCGTGGAATTTTGCAGTCGCATCCATACAGAAAATACAGAAACAACACCACCATCGTTACCGGCGATATGCGAATGTTATTACCAGTACTCCAAGACGGTATAGACGATCACCTGATGTCTACTGGTGCAGGTTCGGTATATCATTGCAGTCACTGCACTCCATCAGATGCTTTTAACACGGTTACCAGTCACCGGCTCGGGTTAGTTGTCTAGCCATCAGCTACGGAGTGTGTAGCAGGTTCTAATTACTAGATTTTATCGACTGTAAATAATGAAAACGAAAAGCATCAGAGTGAGAATAATAAAAAT
Source organism: Malaya genurostris (assembly GCF_030247185.1). Lineage (NCBI taxonomy): Eukaryota > Metazoa > Arthropoda > Insecta > Diptera > Culicidae > Malaya > Malaya genurostris. The sequence goes on from NC_080572.1 coordinate 220,672,904, forward strand.
AATTCTGCTGTTTTCATAATAACTCTGGTGCATTGCACCGCCGTTGAGCCAAGTTCGCAATACTATCGCGATCCTGCGGTATGTTTCATTTCTTCCAAGCCCATGAAGATGTATTATTCACCGATGGTAGGGGGGCTTACCCTTCATTTGCCACAATTTGTTGTTTTACAATTACAACTCGTAAGAACGGTGGCATAGCGCGTAGCAAACGAAGAAAAAAAGTTCTCAACTGAAGTTGAACGCCGCTCGTTTGTTGTTAAATTTAGCTTATGTCAGTAAATCAATAAAAAAATTCAAAATTTGATTTGAATTATTTTGATTATTCTCTACTGTTTCGCAGCTGGTCGTTTTCTCATTCTTGCAAATAGCAGTTTATAACGGGGTTTCTTTATCGGCTTATGGCATTCCGAAAATGATGCCATGGTGCATAAGAATCAAAATTTATCATTCTCGTCTGTTTCTGGATTTTTTCTTTCGTTTATGATCGGACGATGATAACGGAGGTCTCTCAGCTAAGAACAGCTGACTAATGTATTGAATTAACCAAAAGAGCAAATTATTCCAAAAGTACGAAATTCGAAAAAAAAACCATCCCGAAGAAGGAGCTAAATCTTGCAGCACATCATTCTTGAAGCGAAATTTGAATCACGGAATAGATGACGAAGCTCTCACGTTTATTCAATAATAAATAACGGACCGTTCAGATTGCCTAAATTTTGTTCGTACTCGTATAGTACAATTTGTTTTGCAACTCCAGTAATTATTTGCCATACGGTGCCCACATCTGTCACAGTGCAAATTCGATTCATTAGGAATCAACACATGTTCAGCGTAGGTGATGTGAGTAAACAGGATATAAAAATGAAGCGTACATCAATGGGACACTGATCGAGAAAATTTATTCCTCACCTGTTACCTTACAAATTTCGCTGAATGGTTCGAATGGTATAAGTAGGTTAGAACCGACACATACTCACAATACGATCGATCGTTTACCGCAAACCTGCTGCACTCCTCTTCTGCGGTAGCTTACATAATCGTGGCTAATGGGTCTCATGAAATTTATGTTTACAATTTTCCACGGTACATCCAACATGACTCGTTTTTCGGTACCCGCGGTACAGTTCAGCGCTATAAGATCGAGATCGAAACAGATAATTGCCAATAATGAGGGCTATTATTGTTGAATATCTGAGAAGCGAACAGGTGAACAAAATTCATCAATCTATCGCTCGGGAGAGTTCCTTCTGGAGTCGCCGATCGAAATGTACCGCTGGTCGACTTCTGATGAACCGGTCGGAAGGTGGAAAGCGGATTGATTGGAGTAGTTCGCGAAGAAAATGTTTTAATTTTCAACTAATAGTTTCAGTTATTGTATGTCATAGAACAGTACAACGATATTTATCATAATGCCAATGACAAAGAAAAATTGCTCCTTGGCAAAAAATAACTGAGTTGGATTTTAACTTTGCTCTTTCTTCTCCTGGATGGGCGATGCCACTTGAAACGGTGCCGTTGGATTTAATATCGGTATTGACTTATCTATCTTTCTACGCGTTACTCGAACACTCTTTCAAGTTCTAGGAGAGAATTTGCTTCACATATCTCTTTGTTTGGTAATAACTTGCCCATATACGGTATTTTGTATTCGAGGTTATTTGGTTGGTTGAATTTCATCACTATAGCCTTTTTTCCATCAATGAACATTTACTTTTACTGCCAATCTTAAGCTTCGACTGAGTAAAACAAACGTCTTTTATTAGAATCACTCGTGTGAATATCGCTAAATTCACCGAAGTTATATAAAAATTGGGCACATAATTATAGATTCTGTAAACTTTATAGCACAAAAAAATTATTGAGATTTTTTCAAGTTGGAAATACGCGTGCAAACTACAAAGGCTTGAGAGTAGAGTACAAATTCTTTAAAACGTGCTTAGTCCACCTAGCAGTGAAATGATTCGTTTTTTCTCAATCCGCATGTGTTTTTGTGAGAATATTCTTCGATGTTTTAGTTTTCATGAAATTATTTTAATGACCGTCGTTTTAAATGACAGTTTGAAATTTCAATTACTTATTACCTTGTAATTTTGGAACTGCAAGACGAATCGAAGATAGAAACTGTATGAAACCTTCAACTTATTTCTTTCAATCCAATCGTGTGACAATTGATTAAACCTTCCATGCGATGTTGGAGTGAGTTCCTCTCTAAAGTTTTTGTCGTTATTTATGGTACCTGCAGAAACGGTATTCAGAGACAAGCAGAAACTAAAAAAGTTCGTATGTCCATGAATTAGTATGACGAATAAATTGAAAAAGTTTTGAGCTCAAATTTTTTTGGTATATGATGGTTTGAATTTAAAAACCTCATTACCCTGTGATTTCAAAATTAGAAGTCGGAATCGGATAAAATTAACCAATTTTGAGTGGGACCTGAAGATAAATTTTAATTTTTGTTTATTAAATTCGTTTTGGCTTCTCTATTTCCGATACTTTCGGAAATGGAATTCGGGAATCGGTGTAGCTGAAGTCAGTTAAATTCGTATAATGGGTTGTTAACCATTCTATTAGCTTTGAAATTTTTGAAACTCAGTGTAGCCATTTTAGAGAAATCGTAATGCGTTCCAAATAAAATGTTTGTGTACCTGTCGGGATCGAAAACCGAATACCGGAAAACAGAAATAACTTTATTTGATCATCGACTCTCAAAATCTGCCCGGGTTGGTGGTTCAATGCATACGGCGCTGGTTTTACAAGCCAGTTGTCGTATGTTCGAGCCCCGACCCGGAAGGATTCTTAGTGTCAGTAGGATCCATAGTACTAGCCATGCAATGATTCTGTACACTAAGAATCGGCTGCGAAGTCTGTTGAAACAGAAAGGCCAAATTCCACAAAAAAAATGTAATGCCAGGACTTTGCTTTGCTCTCAAAATCTGTGAATCCGATAATCCCGATGAATTTATATGAAAATCACCCTGTAAAGACTGTCCCAGAAAGTATGAGCGCAACCAAAAACTGCTACCATTTCGCAATGGTTGTTTATACTCTTCTCTAACCACTTGTGCAGTTGTTTATTCGTTTCCATTAGTTTGTTTCGAAATGGACGAAATGGAGGATAAATCGAAAACGGGTCGAAAAAAAGGTCCTGCTAACCTTCGGTTGGATAAACGTATACTGAAGGCGTTCGAGCAAAAGAAGGAGGTTTCGGTTCGGGATGTGGAAAAAAAGTGGGCACTTCGAAGTCAAATGTACTTCGTGCTAAGGAATGTTTGAATCTTCGAACATATAAGAAGCAGAAACAACCAAAACGTAGTCCGAAACAAGAAGCATCGATCAGGCCGAGGGTTCGAAAGCTGTACAATACGATTCTTGCTAGAAATTTGAACTGCAGAATCATGGACGACGAAACCTACGTGAAGCTCGATTACAAATCCTTGCCGAGACCACAATATTATACGGTGCGAGAAGGGCAAGTGTTAAATCAGTCCGAGACATCGATAGAAGTCGAAAAATTTGGTAAGAAATCTATGGTCTGGCAAGCAATTTGTAGCTGCGGTAAGATTTCGAAACCCTTCATCACCACTGCTTCAATGAACAGCGAAATATACATCAAGGAATGTTTACAAAAACGACTTCTACTCATGATTCGAAGCCACAAGGATCCTGTTGGCTTCTGGCCAGATCTTGCTTCTTGCCACTACTCGAAATCAACGGTAGAATGGTATACTACCAAAAATGTCACTTTCGTCCCAAAAGACATGAATCCACCAAATGGACCACAACTTCGACCAATTGAGGAATTTTGGGCAGCCGAAACCATTCAACAGTTCGAAAAAGATTGTAAAAAAAGTCAAAACTTGTCGCCAAGAAGTCTGTACGGAATTTAATGAGGAACGTTCGCAAGAAGGTGCGCCAGCTAGTCTACAATGGGAAAGTAGCAAATGTTGAAAATAATATTCTGTTGTTGTAGTCTCATATTATCAGTATATCGAATAAAATTTGAATATCTAACACTTGTGAATTATTTACAGCGAAATCAAAGTGCGTCCATACTTTCTGAGACAGTCTTTATCTCTTGAACAAGAAGTCCGTTCTGATTATAAAAAAACAAGTAGTTTTTATGGAACCTTAAGACTTTTCATTTGAATATTAGATGGACGAAATCGGTCCATCCATCTACGAGCAAAATGAGACACATTATTTCAATTTCATTACATATATCATTATGTAGTTCTGGAACCAGAAGTCGGATCCGAATAGGGCTGCTAATGAGCCTAAGTTTGTAGAAATCAGCTAAGCCATCTTCAAAACTTAATAGTATAAATAATGAAATTATGAACTTCTTCGAATAGTATAAGGGTGTTGTGAAGAAGGTGTGTTCTTCCAGCAATTATTGTTGCAAGTAGTATAAATCAATATAAATATGAAATTGATTGGAATTTGAAAATACCGCAGTCTTTCTAATACATATGTCATATTCGAACGATTATGTTGTTAAAAACGAACCGTGCTAAAATCGAAACGTCATGAAAAAGGGTACTGTGCAGTCTTTTAGGTGCTAAGAAACAATAGCATTAAACAGCATTGAAAATCATGTAAATCATCAAGCGCGTAAAACTCCTACTACTGTAATAGGACGAAAAGTCGCTTACACAAAAATATAGATATCTCCGTTGAAAATGAATGGATTATAACAATCTGGAGCTTGTTGAATAGCTATTACCGTGCGAAATCTAAGCCTAAAAACATATTCTGTTTTCAAGGTCAAATGTGAAAGATATTGCCCATAAAATAGAAATTTAGAACTTATACTAAAACTTGAGTTATACTCAAAAAGTAAACATACAATCTGAAAACCATTCAATAGCGTTCAGAGTAACGGAGAAACTTTTCATTTGCGACTAGTTTGATAAAAATCGGTCCAGTCATCTTTGAAATCTCAACCTCTTTGTTGACAACACACGGACATTTACTCAGTTCGTCGAGCTGAATCGAAATTTTTTCTAAAGTTTAAGCGAATTCTATACTTACTTTTTATATTTATAAAAAAGGTATAATGCTGTGTAAAGCATACAAGTCGAAATTTGTGAAAATTATGGTTTTATACGATTTTTTATGCATGAATTACCGTTGTATGGAAGCTCGATCGCAGGAGCCCATAAGTGATTGCGGGGCTGCTCAAAGCGCCTCCATAGGCGTATTGCTACTGGATGATAAATTTGCCAAATAACCGTTAAATTTCTACGATTTGTTTTAGTCTGGTTAAGATGTAGAGCCGTCTTGAGCTAGTTTTAAATTTGATCTGTATCTAATCGGCAAACTGATTGAAAAAATGACATGCGAATGCAACTATGTAATGAAAACCGCGAGCATCGAACCCATATCTATCTCCTAACCGGGGAAATTAATTAAACTACCCCACAAATGAAAACACACGAAGAGATAGTCCAATCGACTAGAAGAACCAAACATGCTTCGCTTTACTTGGCCGCCAAAGCTTTCAATTAGGGGAAGATGGGGTAAAATGCACCCCCGAGGCATAATGCACCTTTTACTTTTCTCAAAAGTTACCAATTTTTTTCACTGAAATTTTAACGAAACTCCGCCATAACAACAGATTACTATAAAATTTTGGTAGCGATGGTTTAATCATATCTGGAAAACTTTAAAAAAAACCAATTATGTCTCTGTTATAAGTAATTTTTGATGTTCGTTCCATAGTAATTTTCTAGGGTGAGGAAGACGATTTTAATTTTGTAACCAGTGAACTTCTTTGCCAATCATTCGGGTTTCTAAAATTAGTTCTAATACAGACGATGTATTTGCAATTTTATAGAAAAATCATCATATTTATCGTCTCATATTTTTGGGAGCAAAACGATCCGAAATGTGTGAGGCAAAATGCTCAAGAATTCGCTTACAATAATTTTCCATAAGTTATCAATTTAATGAATAATAGTGAACAATCTTCCACTTGGTAAAAAATTTGTCAACGAAAAGTCTAAAGCTTTCTTAAAATAAGAAGAAGAAGCTTTATGAGGGTGCATATTACCCCGTGGTTATCATGAGCTTTAATCCGTTGTTTTGATGGATGTTTACCCGTTGTTTAAGATCATCCTGCCTCTATGTTCAGATAATCGTCACTTCGCGGAATTTAAAATGTATATTTTTCATGTTTTCCACGATCATGCGTCATGGCCCGCATATGTTATTTCAATAGACAATTTTTAAGGGTTTTGGAAAATAAGATATTTCACGTATTTTTCAATGCATCCAGCGAGTATTTGTACGTAATATTGAGAAATAATGATTACGGAAGATAGTCATGCATGAAACTCTTCCGTGTTATTCTCTATAGTTAAGACATAGCTACATTTCCTTAGGGGGTACGTTTTACCCCATCTACCCCTATAGTGCTATCTGTATGGAAACACATCCAACAGAGAAACAACACCCACCGCGTCACAAGTCTATCTTACACTTTCTGCTTTGCCGTCAGACGCTGATTTGAGATTTTGTTTTTGTTCCTGTTGGATACATCAGCGTTATCATCTATTTGATGATCTCAGCTGATGTGTGGTAGCGTTTGTGACGATTGTGATCTCGAACACAATATGTTGAAAGATTAATCAAAACTTCGGTTGACTTTCAATGTTTTGTTTTAGTCTTGTTAAGACGTAGAGCCGTCTTGAGCTAGTTTTCAATTTGATCAGTATCTTACGGGGAAAACAGGTTGAAAAAATGACATGAGAATGCAACTTTGTAATGTAAAAATGTTACCGCACATATGGGACTCGAACCCATGGCTAGCTTTTAATCGGAGAAATTGTTTTGTTTCGTTAAATTTTTTACACACATTGAGATCTCTACTTGGGTGTCTGTTCTCTGTGATATTGATGTGGAACGAGGCCACCGAAATTTAATCGATATTTTCCATTAAACAGTTCAATCATTCGACATAATACTTCATTACTAGGATTAGTTATCGTGCGAAAATTCAAAGAACTTACTTACAGAACACTTTTTGTTTTGCAACGGAGTGCAATGTCTTTTCTGACGTGCCGAACGAAACGTGTTTTCGACTATTTCTGACCGATACTTAGCGGTCCAAATTGAACTGCCGTGTTTAGCACTAAGCAGTTCAACTTGAACTGCTCTGCACTGATGAGTCAAAGACGAAATGTAAAAATAATAAAAACGGTTATGTGCCCTAGCACAAAATTTGGCTAACCCCGAAACAAACTGATGTTTTTTACTTGAAGATTCTTTGCTGTTGTAAGTAGAACCTTAATAAATTTATGTCAAGTTTTGCCGACCTCAAAATTGCGATATCATAACGAACACACACAAACAAATTATTCTATCATAAAAAACAATCTTACCAATTTTAAACACGTGCATTTTTGCTGTTTCGCTTTTGCTTAGAATCACCAGTCAGAAAGCTGCATTTTAAAATATTGGCAATCATTAGATGCATTGATAGGTGAAATGAAATCTAATCGTAAAACTATTTTTCACAGAATATTGCAAAAAATCATTAAGTAACTTTTAAGTTGTTTACGTTCAAAACTTGGCCTTGTACATTGGGATGAAGTTTTCAAAAACGAATATGGAATAATATACTTAAGATGCTTGATAAACATTTCATACTCGTTTTTGAAAGCTGTAACCCAATTTACAAAACAAACATGTGTTCTACATCCAGATATTAGCACGTCAAAGATGAACATTGAAAAAAAATATGGACACACTTCATAGCGCATCTCGCATGAATAGAGCACCGTACATGTACACTTTTCACCATGACACTATTTTTAATCTTTTCTTTGCGACAAACATTTACAAACTATATCTATCTCTGGATAAGTTTTCTATTCTATCATTCGTATCATTTGAAATTAACTTTTTTCCGTGTGTGTAATATGAATAAGGGAAAGCTTATAATAGTATTGCAGGGTGGTAGAATTTTCACTACATAAAAACAGATGGCCCGGTAACAGTAGTAAAAATGCGCAACAACGTCGGCTCTTCTCCAAACACAAGTTTTTCAAATTTAAAATTTTTCAACTGACCAAGTGGCTTGACTACAAAGGCATATTTAATCGAACCCCTTAGATACGATCATGCAGGAAACCTTGCATCAACAACAAAAAATAAAATTCATTCTGAACTATCAGTACCGGAAGACGTAGTTCCATACTATATATTCCGAGGATAAATTTTAGTCAAGTGTGTTGATCAAACAACCAAACAGGATTTTTAATTATGAAATGATAGTTATTCAACGTCTTTAGTAAAAATAGAAAATTTATATAGATTTAGATAACGATAGGAAATATACGATAGTGTACGAGTGGGGACGGTTCTTAAATGTCGTAACGTAAGACATATTTCAAACTATCGAAGAATGGTCATTACATGTGCCGTATCAAAAGTATTGTGAAATAATAGTCCTGGATGTTATAGTTTACAGCTGCTTCAGTTATATATCTGACACTCAACACGAATTTATACCAAAACGATCTACGTCCACAAATCTGATGCCATTTATATGGATTTCTCCGCTGCTTTTGACAAGATTGATCATCAGATAGTGATTACCAAGCTTGATAGGCGAGGATGTAGCGAATCATTTCTTAATGAGCTCGAATTAATCCTGACGGGTCGCAATATGTCTGCACAAAAAAAATTGAAGGTGAAGTAATTCTACAAACGACACAATTTATAACTATTTAACGTGTCAAATGACGCAAAATTCCATTCGAACAGAATATTACATTTGTGTTATTTCCAATTGCCGCTGTATGGATTTATATGTATCAATTATTCATCATGCAGATATGTGCTTCTGTGGCTCAGTCAGTTAACTAACATGCTTTGTGGTCTAATGTTTTCGGTTCAAGTCGCGCTGTTGCTAACGTTTTTTTGTATTTTATTTCATTCGATTTCAAGCCATGTAAATTTCATATCACATAATTTCACATATCCTTGAATATTGAATATAATATTACTTCGCCATTTATCGAAAGTTCAGAAATCTCCCCAATGATTGGAATTTTTCGTTGAAATGTATGAAGCAATATTTTGTCGATGATTTCTAACTATTTTATCCGACCAAGAATTATCAAGATGCATCAAATTTTAGAAACTACGAAAACCGATGTAGGCTCATAAACCTTGATTTGTTGTCTGTTCGCAGAGATACTATCAAAACTGCTTTTTTGCATAAATAAATAGTTATATCGGTTCGTGTTTAAACGTGTGACCGCATCATGAAGACACCTTTTTCCCCACTGCGAAAGTTAATCTACTAATATAATAGATCTAATCTATTTCAATGTAAATGGTTTTTCAAATTTCAACTGTCGTCCATTTAATCGCTTGTACTAAAATATCCTAATTTCAGTAACCCTACCGTAGATCGAAACTTTCACAACCTAATCAATGGTGTGTTGAAAAGAAAAAAAAATCTGAGTTTGCCTTAGCTTATCTTCGCGTATTTTGTTTAGTGCTGTACGATTTGATAAATGAAATCTAGTACGGAAGCATTTGTTGAATGTTGTTTATAATTTGAGCTAAGACGCCATACCAGTGACTCAGTCAACTTATTAACGAGATCAAGACGCCACCAGCAATTAATACATGTCATAAATAAAAAAAATAATCGACAACATTATCGACAAAAGATCAATTTGAAATATTAAAAATTTGAAACTTGATCCATGTTCCAAATAAATAATTCATCATTCCTTAGCTCGATCGTATTCCGAGCTTCGTGTTGGTATTGGCAATAACTCATTTGATCCCATAGATCTCTGCTGTAGCGACATAACCAAACAGATGACAATAATGCCATCATAACATCGGTACAACATTCCCACATAGTGCGTTCAAGTGTGTCCTTTCGCAATTCCTTCGTTTCTGGAGCAATCGAATGCTAATGAATTCGTGATATTCGATTTTTGCGCTTCGGCTGTGTTTGCTGTGCACGGAACCGGACCGAGGGAAGGTGGAATTCGCCATAGGCCGCCCTTTGCCTTAATTGGGCACTCTTCCTCCGATCTGCTCTGTTATCGCTCGGTTCCGTACTTGGTTAGTGGTTCATCCTGCAGAATGAAACGGTGCACACATTCGAGCTAACAGCCATATCTGCTGCAAACTGAACAGTAATAATAGCACGATTTCAGTCTCGAATTGCAGGCATAATTCAAAATCGCCGCGTGTCCAGCACAACAGATTGGGGCCATAAAATAGCTGCCCGGTAAATGCCAGCTATGTGGGTAAAGCCTGTCCGCTTCAATGATTTATTTTATTGTTGCTCTATTGGAACTGGACGCTAAAAAACAAGCATCGTAATGGGCGGTCCCTTTGATGCTGGAGGTACTCGGCGTATTTTTTTTTTTTTTTCATAAATACGTTTATTTCATAGGCAATATACATAAGTTTTTCTTCGCCGTGGCATCCACAATACATAGTAGTTTAAACCTAATACATTTCGAATATCATATTAGTATGTTGGTACTCATTAGTTAATCTAAACACTGTTTTTATCAAGCGAGTTGCTATTTTAAATTACATTAAATAAAATACATTTATTTTGTACATGATCTTATAACTATTTCAGGATTGTTTGTATCAGTTCACCACTTATATTCAATATCCTATAGTTGGCTATTGGTTGAGCTCATGGAAGAGAAAACAGTCTAACATAAAATAAAATTTAAATTGGAACTCCAATGGATTTAATGAAATGATAAAGAAGTTTCATGTATGGAAGGTCACGACAAGCAAGAATGTCGCGAACTGGGACATTGGATAGTCTACCTTGGGTACGCAAGGAATTTATTAGTTGAGATCTGACATCACGAAACTCCACGCATGTCCAAACAACATGGTCAATATCGCGGTAACCTTCGCCGCAAGCACAATGATTAGTCTCGGAAAGTCCAATTCGAAGAAGATGTGCATCTAACGTGTAGTGATTGGACATGAGTCTGGACATCACACGAATGAAATCTCTACTCACATCCAGTCCCCTGAACCATGCCTTTGTCGATATTTTAGGAATAATTGAGTGCATCCACCGACCCAGATCATCTTTATCCCAAGAAGCTTGCCAGCTGGCAAGTGTTCTTTGGCGAGACGCGCTATAGAATTCGTTGAAAGCAATCGGTCTCTCATAAATTTCACCCTCAATAGCACCACATTTGGCTAAAATATCGGCTCTTTCATTGCCTGGAATGGAGCAATGAGCCGGAACCCAAACTATTGTGATTTGATAATTATTATTCAATATGACGTTCAGGCACTGTTTTATTTTTCCCAAGAAAAAAGGTTCATTTTTGCAAGCGGCGTTTGAGCGAATAGCTTCAATTGCACTTAGACTATCTGTGAAAAGAAAATAATGGTTTGGAGATAATGTGACGATTACACTCAAGCTATAATGAACTGCTGCTAACTCTGCTATATAAACAGATGCAGGTTCTTGAAGCCTAAATGAGACCGAAACATTATTGTTGAATATACCAAACCCAGTAGCCTCTTCAATTCGTGATCCGTCCGTGAAAAACATTTTCTCAGAGTCAATATGCCTGAACTTACTTGAAAATATTTTTGGGATTTCCATCGAGCGTAGGTGTTCCGGGATTCCACGCACTTCGCGCTGCATGGATGTGTCGAAAAATAAAGTTGAGTCAGGGACATTTAGGAGGCTGACACGGATAGGAATATATCTTGAAGGGTTGATTTCCTGTGACATATGGTTAAAATATACTGTCATGAATCTTGTTTGAGATTGAAGCTCAACTAGCCTTTCGAAATTATTAATAACCAGGGGATTCAGTACCTCACATCTTATTAGCAGTCGCGATGAAAGCTCCCAAAAACGATCTTTCAATGGAAGAACTCCCGCCAGAACTTCAAGACTCATTGTATGTGTCGAATGCATGCACCCTAAAGCAATTCGCAAACAACGATACTGAATTCGCTCCAGTTTGATAATATGAGAGTTTGTAGCGGAACGAAAGCAAACGCATCCATATTCCATCACTGAAAGTATCGTTGTCTGATACAATTTTATTAGATCTTCCGGATGAGCACCCCACCAAGATCCTGTTATTGTTCGAAGAAAATTTACTCTTTGTTGGCATTTTGTTATCAGAAACCTAATGTGTCCTCCCCACGTGCATTTGGAATCAAACCACACCCCAAGGTATTTGAAAGTCAAAACCTGTTGGATCATTCTTCCCATCATATGAAGCTGAAGCTGCGCTGGATCATGCTTTCTTGAAAAGACGACCAGCTCTGTTTTCTCCGCAGAGAATTCGATACCCAGATGAACAGCCCAAACGGACAAGTTATCTAAGGTATCTTGCAATGGTTTTTGCAGATCAATAGCTTTGGGTCCAGTAACTGAAACTACGCCATCATCTGCCAATTGTCTTAGTGTACATGGGGTTACTAGACAGCTGTCAATGTCATTCACGTAAAAATTATAGAGGAGCGGACTGAGGCATGAGCCTTGCGGTAGACCCATGTAGCTAATTCTGAATGTTGCCAAATCGCCATGTGAAAAATGCATGCGTTTCTCTGACAAAAGGTTGTGCAAATAATTATTTATAACCGGTGGAAGTCCATGTTGGTGGAGCTTGTCTGAAAGAACATCAATGGAAACTGAATCAAATGCTCCTTTAATGTCTAAAAATACAGATGCCATTTGTTGCTTTTGAGCGAAGGCAATTTGGATGTCAGACGAAAGTAATGCAAGGCAATCATTCGTCCCTTTATTTCTACGGAAGCCAAACTGAGTATCTGACAACAAACCGTTCGTCTCGACCCAAGTGTCGAGACGTCGAAGAATAATTTTTTCGAACAATTTTCTGATACAGGACAACATCGCAATGGGTCTATATGAGTTGTGATTGGAAGCTGGTTTCCCCGGCTTTTGAATGGCGATAACTTTTACTTGCCTCCAGTCAGGTGGAACAATATTTTGCTCAAGAAACTTGTTAAACAATTCCAACAAACGTCTTTTTGCGAGGTCGGGCAGATTCTTCACCAAGTTGAATTTAATTCTGTCCAACCCAGGAGCGTTATTGTTACAAGACATGAGTGCTATGGAAAAATCCATCATTGAAAAGGGGCTATCAATGGAACCATTATTTGGAAAAGATTCCCTTATAATGCTATGCGTAGGAACAGAATCTGGACAAACTTTCCTCGCAAAATCAAATATCCATCGGTTCGAGTATTCCTCACTCTCATTTCCTACGTTACGTCATTCGTCTGGCCGTATTCCAAAGAGTGCTCATTGAGGTTTCTCTTGACAAACCTTCGACAAAATGTCTCCAATAGCTACATTTCTTGGCCCGAAGTATGCTCTTGTACTTGGTTTCTAAAGTCAAGGAATTTTCAAAATTCTGAGGAGTTCCTCCTCCTCGTTTTAAAAACGTCTTGAAAGCATTTTGTTTCGCGTGCTTAGCATCTGAACACTCTTTGTCCCACCAAGGGTTTGGAGGCCTTCTGTTAGACGATGGACCAAGAAATCGTTTGGTTTGGGCTTGTTCTGCGGCCTCCAGAATCGAACAAACGAGGAAGTCATATTCTTCAAGTGGGGGGAGCTCTTCCATTGAAGTTAAGACACTTGAAATATTACTTTGGTATTTAATCCAGTCAATATTTTTTGTCAAATCATATGGAATATTAACTGAATTAGCAATGCCTTTGTTACTGCTAATCGAGATGATGATTGGTAAATGATCGCTACCATGTAAATCAGGAAATACTTTCCAGGTGCAATCTAGTCGAATTGATGTTGAGCAAAGAGATAGATCTAATGCACTTGGGCGTGCAGGAGGTCTTGGGATCCGTGTCATGCTACCCATATTTAGTACCGTCATGCTAAAATTGTCGCAAATATTATATATTAGAGATGATCTGCTATCATTGTAAACGGAACCCCACATCATTCCGTGCGAATTGAAATCTCCTAAAATCAAACGTGGAGCAGGAAGGGCTTCGACAATTTCATTAAGCTGTCGTTGTCCAACTTGAGCTCTTGGAGGAATATATACCGAAGCAATGCAAATGTCCTTTCCTTTAATGTTTATTTGACAAGCAACAACTTCTATACTAGACTCCACCATACGGGGAGTCTCTATCGAGACGTATAATGTTAAAGTCATTAAAAATTAAGGCTATGTTTGATGTAAGCCATGTTTCGCACAAAGCAAATACATCACATTTTTGACTATGCAACAAAACTTTAAATGAATCAAGTTTTGGCATGATGCTTCGACAATTCCACCGCAGGACAGTGATTGAATCATTTGCGGCGGATGATAAATTATCCATCAAATGATACAAAACCTGAAAGAGCTGGCCATTGAGCTGATAACTGTTTCAAAAAAGTTCTAGCTATTGGAAGGAATGCTGTTATGATGGTCTTTAGAGGTTCAGAAATATTGAATGCAACGAAAATCCATTCTATAATTTCCGAAAACTTAAGTAATCCTGTTGGTGAATGTGAAACGGAGCCCACTGGATTATTGTCTTTTCTTGAGCTAGATTCTGGATTGGTTTGTGAATTTGACAAACCAGGAGGCACAGTTTTTGGTTTTAAATTTGGCTTTTTAGCTTTAACACGGGGATCTTTTTTTGAAGGTGTAATTTTAGGTGTCTTTTTTGGTATTTTATGGTTTGGTAATCTCTTAACAGACCCTTGAGGAGTGACAAACGAGGTATCTTCACTATTTCCGTCAGAGTCAGATTCCTCTGGCTCCGCAAGATTTGAAAAACCGTTTTCGGTTTCCAAAGGGGAGACATGTATGACCGTTTTGAGCATTTCTGCATATGTGCGCTTAGACCGTGCTTTTAAAGAAAGCTTCATTTTGTCTTTACGCAGCTTAAATGCAGCGCACACTGAAAGATCATCATGAGGACTTTCCCCACAATAAACACATTTTTCAACATCTTTATTGCAAAGATTATCCTTATGAGGCCCTTGACATTTGATACATTTGGACTTATTACTACAGTAAGTAGCTGTATGTCCGAATTTTTTACAGTTCGTGCAATTCATAACATGCGGTACGAAAAGCCGAACAGGAAGACGAATTTTATCGATATAGACATGGCTAGGCAATGCAGATCCGGCAAATGTTACGCGAAACGAATCTGAGGGACGATAAGACTTTTTTCCATCGACAATAGATGCTGAGTACAATTGTTTGCACTCGAGTATCTTAACTCCCTCAAGCATGGAGTTTTTAAAACGGCCAACTCCATTTTTAAGTAAATCATCTGCTGTCAGACTTGCTTCAGTCACAACACCGTCAATTTCTACCTCCTTCGATGGAATGTAAACTCGATATTCAATAGCAAATAATTTACAGGTTAAAATATCGTTTGCCTGTTTCAAGTCGTTAACAACAACTCGAATTTTATCTCTATTAACCTTACAGATTTCTTTAACTTCAGAGAAATGTGATGTCAAATCTTTTGTAATTTGCATCAAGTTTAAAATCTTTTCTTTTTTTCTAAGATAGACTATCCATGGCCCAGTGGTACCCTGTGGATAATGTTTAGCCCTCGGAGTATTTAAACTCTTACTAATATCCGGAATCGGATTCGGATGATCTTCCATGAGATCATCCATTACATTAAATTTTTTTGTAAATTAATAATACCAAAATAAAAACTTATGTTTAGTAAAATTTCAGATATAAGAAATAAAAAATAAATTAAATTAAATCTACCTTGTAGCTGATGTCTCTGTTCCTTTATCGTGAAGAACGACGTGAAGCTCTTCCAACGATTTCCAATTGGCAGTCTTCTGCTGTTTCCAATTGGCAGTCTTCTGTCGTTTACTGCTATCTCAGTTGCTCTGCCGTCGTTGTGGACACCACTGCACTTGCTGTGCTGCCTGTACCTGACCCCAGGTACAGTGCTTTTGCTCTTGGTGGCGATCAAATGCGATGCTTGCAGTGTAGCACCTCGCGATATATGCCGTCTCTTTTGATCCTACGCAGCGTACAAATTCTGGTACCTGGTAGATCAGCACTGGGTTGCTTTAGCACCTCTGTGCCTTTGCACCCCTTCGTCTTCGCACCTTTATGCGATGGCACCTCTGTGACTCGTCACTTCTATGCTCTCGCACCTCTGTGTCTCTACACCTCTGTGCGTATGAACGGGATGGCCTTCGTTGCTAGCTTTCCAGTCGGGAAACGCCCCGAATATTGCGTTTGCTATGGGCAGTTTAACTACCTGAAGCTTAGAATTGTCTCGGTAGCAGCCGTTAACTCACGAGCCAGTACAATCGAAACACAACCTCTTCGCTTGAATGGTTTTTACTGAATGTGAGGTACTCGGCGTAGTTTAGCAGACAATTTATGAATAATTTTTAAAATGGCGCAAGAAGCACAGAAGGTTTTTCATTTATTTACCTGACCTTTTGTTAAATGCTCGTAGGTATCGTCAGTATTCTAAACTTTGCATAAAATTCTCAATAAATGCATGGTTGTCTGATTTTAGTTTATAATCTAAATGACGTAATACTAATTTTTTTATGGGTTACCCCAGCTGTCTAATCTGGTTTTGTGTTGATAAGAGAAGATAAAAATTATTACAATCAACTGGATCTGATGACTTATGTGATTTCGCGTGTTTCCTCAATTTAAAATAGAACTGTCTATAAATTTCTAACTATTTTATCCGATGGTTTGGATAAGAGCGCCTAAAACACCAGAATGACGACAGCTGTTCGTTTGGAATGACAGCTTTGTTCCAAACGAGCAAAAGACCTGTCAAATGCAATGTAAAGCTAACGAAACTGCCTACATTTGGGACTAAATGTTTTGAATTGTTGCCAACTTTTTGGATGAGATGTCACTGTGGTTATAGGCACTCTAGTTTGGATATGATAAAAGTAAAATAAAATATTATAGGTAGTGTGCTGCGAACGCAAATTAATTCTTCTATTATCTATTATATTTAGAATGTCGAAGAATGTAATCTTTTTTGAAAGTAATGATTTTTTCACCCGTCTATGAGAGTTTTTTTTAAATTGTGATGAAGAGCATAATTATAAAAGATAAATTATAAATTAGCAATTGCTAAGCTTAGATTCGAACGAACGGTCCTTTAGTGCAATTTGTTGCTACTAAACACGTAGGTTTACAATGCAAAGCCTTGGTATTACATTCCTGTAGTTGAATTTGACCTTCTGTTTCAACAGACTTCGCAGCCGATTCACTGTGTACAGAACCATTGCATGGCTTGCACGATTCTACTGACACTACGAATCCTTCCAGATCAGGGCTCGAACATACAAACATCTGATTTGTAAGACCAGTGCCCTATGCATTGAACCGCCAACTCGGGACAAACGTAGTTTTACAAGTGATAACAAATAAAGGACGAAACTTAAAATTTGATCTACTTAATGTTCTTACTAGTTGAAGATTTGTCATCTGTGCTTGAAAATGTAAATTGTTGTAGATTATACAATTTTATTGATTTTCATGTTTTCCTACATTGATTTTCATGTTTTCCTACAAAAAATCAAATAATTGCGGAAGCCAACGATGTCATAATAGTAAACATTAAAATTCACCATTTGTGACTAAACACTCAACTTTTAATTTAAATTCAATTCAAATTGCTATAAATAATACGTATAAAATAGTTGTTAGGCCTTGTTAGTTTATGGCTAATCAAACCAACTGTGACTATGTCGGTCCCATTATCCGGTCCCGGAAGTACCAGACATCAGTGCTGTTAAACTTCATTCAATTCAATTGAAATCAAATGTGTGCACGCACTGACGAACACTCTACTGCAGTAAACTTCACATTCTAACACACACCCTTCGCAGTGGCAACGAATGGGCATCATCCCGTCCTTCATTTGTTTCTATTTCTTTCTCAAATTGATTCAAGATAATGGATGATTGGTAAACCAGTTATGATAACTGGAATATCAATTACAAAATAAACATAAATTAATTGTTTCCTTTTTCTGTTTCCATTTTTAATATCCATCCATCGAAACACATCTCAATACATTTCAAACAGTCGAAACGATCGATTTTAACTTACTGGAGATATCGAAACTCAAATGAAAAATGCCACCATCTATTCATCATTATGGTCGGAGAGAGTTTTGTGTTATCGAGTTGATGTTTATACCTATTTATTCGCACTTGCTCACTACCCCCAGTGAAGAGAAGGAAGACGGTGAAACAGGTAGACTACTTGGTACTACAAATTGAGCAAGCAAAACTAGGTACGCTTATTCAATTGACGATGAATTCTGGGAGCTTCGGCTAAAATGAATGAGAAGGGATATGCTGACAGTCAACGGTTATCAATTTCATCTGCATCTAATACTATTCGATCGAAATGATTTTTTTTGGCCCGAAGAGGTGAATGACCTTAAAATCTTTATAATCGAAAAAAAATTCGATTCATTTGGCCATTAGAACTAACTTCGGATATACTGGCCCTCGGATTCTGATTCCGAAAGTACCAGAAATAATGGTCACATACTCGAAGCCGAAAATGGAATTCACTATTTTTTCTCGAGACGGCTGAACCGATTTTTACTACCTTGAACTTAAATGAAAAGTCTTATGGTCCAATAAAGTGTATTTAATTTTATCCAGAGCTGACTTCCGGTTTTTGAATTACAGGGTGAAGAGTGTTTAAATACTTATACATTCGTTTAGTGAAACGATGCAAAAAAAATCATCTAAATGGGACAGAAAACTGTTTCAATTTGTAGTTTATGTTAGTTTGCTGGTCAAACGAACTGATTTTGTTACCGGAAATAGTGATCAAAAGCTTCTGATCGTAACTCACTTTATTATTTTAGAGACGTCTGACCCGATTTTCACAAACTTGGAGTCAAATGAAAGGTCTAAGAGTCTTATTGTTCTCCATCAGTCGAAATATGCGAATACTGGTTTAGAAATATTAAAATATTTTAAAATGGACGATGAATAGCATGAAGACTAGAAAACAGTGATGATCGTGTTTCGGGTATTTGTAACCGAAACCCGACATGAACCTAAACCCGAATGATATTTTTCGGGTTCGGGTACAGAAAAATGTATGTTAGTTGGGTTCGGGCCGGGTAAAGGAGCCGATTTTTTCATATTCAACGGGTACGAGTCGGGTTCGGGTTAAAAAATTTGGTTGGTTTTCGGATTCTTTGGGTTTCGGGACTTTTTTCGGGTTCAGGTCAGATAATCTGGGGTACGGATAAAAGTTTTTTTTCATTTTCTCAAAATCGTTAGCAGAACTCACAAAATTGTTTGATTGCGCCTTAAATACATTGAAAAGAGTAAAAAACAAAGAAGTTGTGTGCCAAACGAATTGAAAAACCTTTTCTCAATCCACCTAATGGTGTTATAATGCCTTTCTCTTGTCATTAACACAGTCCCATTTAAACATTTTTTATTTTTTATTAAGATAAATTCTAACACGATTTTTGGCTCATTTTTTATACGAATTTATTTAGATTGATTTGGATAGATAACAAAAGTATACTTAAGCGCTTACATCACATATTCGGAAACATTCCTCAAACCAAATGCATTGAACAGTGAACGTATAGAATAAAGTGCGGTTTGTCGGTTATGTCACTTCTGCGATCATAGAGCCGGAATTGACAACCATTTTATCTTCAATCTTGATCCCCCAACTAATAGTAGCTTTCAAATGAGTCTAAGTTTGTTGAAATCGGTTAAGCCATCTCCGAGAAAAGTGAGCGTATATAAAAACGTGCGGGTTGTCGGTTACGTCACTTCTACGATCATATCTCCGGAGCCGGAAGTTTCAGTAACTTAATCTCCGAGTTTGATCTATAATCCAAAAGTAACTTTCAAACGAACCTAAGCTTGGTTGAAGCGGTTAAGCCATTTCCGAGAAAATTTAGCATATAGAGTAAATCGTTGAATCACACACACAGACATTTTCCGATCTCATCAAGTTGAGTCGAATGGTGCATAACATCAGTGGTCTCCGAGGTCCGATAGAAAGTTGGGTTTTTCAGTAATACGATTACCTCTCCTCTGTAGAGAAAGACAAAAAGTAAAATTATAGAGTTAGCTGGATCACGCAGTACCATCAATATCGTAAACCAATATCAACAGTTAAAAGCATTTGGTGGATCAAGAAAGACGTTTCCTATTTAGAAGTTTCTCAAAAGCTCAGATTTATCACCATTGGATTATTATCTGTTCTAACAACTAATACATGTCCTTGTAATACCACAGTTTACTTCGTACGAAAAATTTTAAAATAGCATTGATTTCTCGATTTACTCGAAAAAATCATGTTATCAGCATCATGAATGAATTGAATACGATGTTTATATGTTCAATAATAAAATCTTGATCCCGGGAAAAAACTTTAAAACTTACTTGTAGACCTAAAATAACTTTATGCTGAAATAATCATTCTCTTACGCAGAACAAAATCAAGGTACTACATTGCAGTCGGTGTTGAACAGTCGTTCGCACCGCACGCGTATAGCTCTTGGCTCCTGGAATTTTTTTTTCTGGCTACCTAGAGTTTCATTGATTCAGGGCTTCAGTCTTTTTCAAGGCTACCTGAATCACTAACTAAGTGACTAAGTGATACAAAGAGTGATATTAGAGTGACTAAGTGATACAAAGAGTGATATTAGAGTGACTAAGAAATTAATCAGCCTTTTTTAAGGCTAGCTAGGAGTCTAATCGAAGACTAATTTAGCCTAGTTAATTTAATTTAAAATTTCATTAATTTCAAAAATGCCTGCGTCCAACCGGAAAGGCAACAAGCCTAAGGCTAAAAATAATTCAATACGGAATAAATCACAATCCGTTATTCAACATTTTTCTAATAACATTCACGATCTTATAGAATCTGAATGTAAAAATAAAAGACAACGGACGGATTTCCCTTCCGTTGATCCTATGCCGTCTAACAATATTTACGAGATTCTTCCTGAATCCGATTGTAGCGACATAGAAGAAAATTCTTCAAAAATTCCCAAAATGGACGCTTGTCGTTCTGGGAAGAAACATCAATCTATGCCACCAGTGACGGTGATGATTTCCGACTTCAAAGCATTCCGTACTGAGCTTTCTACTTTTCTCCCGGAAGTAAAAGTCTCATTTCAAATCGGACGAAGAGGAGAATGTCGAGTCTTGGTGGATGGATTGGAAGATTACGAACGTCTTATTCGATATTTGTCCGAAAAACTTCATAAATTTTATTCATATGATATAAAATCAGACAGACCCTTCAAGGCTGTCTTGAAAGGATTATCAAATGATCAAAGTATTGATGAAATTAAAAATGAACTAAAAGAATTGCTTGGTTTTGCCCCTTCCCAAGTAATACTTATGAAAAAAAGAGCGAATGGTACTTCTAAACCACGCTCTGGAATTTCCCATGAACTTTACCTAATACACTTCAATCGAAGTGATGTAAACAATTTGAAAACTTTAGAAAAAGTACGTTTCATTTCCCACATTAAAATTCATTGGGAACATTATAAACGGCATAATCGTATTGCAAACTTAACGCAATGTCGTCGTTGCCAAGGCTTCGGTCATGGAACCAAAAATTGTCATATGGATATACGGTGTTTGAATTGTGGTAAATCGCATTCGAAAGACGCTTGTCCAATGAATGAAACCACTGATAAATTTTCATGTTCAAATTGCAATGGAAATCATAAATCCAATTATTTGAAATGTCCTGTCAGGGAAAAAATTTTAAACGCTCGTTCGCTTAGACAACAAGTCAAATCAACGACCTTAAATTTACAGAACATACCTGAAAATTCTTCTAAGGCACCTGCCAATTCGTCTTCTAACGAAAACAATTTATTGACAGGTAGATCGACCTCGTCATCATCTTCTTCTAATTTCACTTATGCTGGTATATTAGGTAGAAATCTATCTCCTATTTCTTCTAATGTAAATAATCAAAACACAGGACCGCCTTGCAGTTCTTCTTCTAACGAAAACAATTTATTAATAGGTAGACCGGCCAAATCATCTTCTTCTAATGGCAGTCTACCTACAAATATTCCTTCAATGCCATTCGCTTCTTTAAATGAAGTCGATTTAGGCGATATAACTGAAAATAAAATGATCTACCTACAAGATCAACTTTTTCAAATGATCATCCAAATGAATTCGACTTCATCACTTTTTGAAGCATTTCAAATCGGATGGAAATTTGCAAATAATATTATAATGAATTTAAAATTTAACAGTGATGTTAAATAATTATTTGAATATTTTAAATTGGAATGCTCGATCTTTGAAATCGAGTGAAGATGAATTTTATAATTTTCTCAAAGTTCACAAAATTCATATTGCCATTGTGACAGAAACTTTTCTTAAACCAAATGTAAAATTGAAAAGTAATCCACATTATGTGGTTCATCGATTTGACAGGTTTACTGGAATTGGTGGTGGAGTTGCCATTTTTGTCCAACGGCAAATTAAACATCGAATTTTACCTTCTTTCAATACTAAAGTTATTGAAAGCTTGGGAATCGAAGTTGAAACCATTCATGGAATTTATTTCATCGCTGGAGCATATTTGCCATTCCAATGCACCGGCGAACAATTAAATTTCTTTAAAGGCGATTTGCAAAAACTTACAAGATATCGATCGAAATTTTTCGTAATAGGGGACTTAAATGCTAAGCATGTCCAGTGGAATTGTAGGCAAAATAACAGTAATGGTAAAATACTTCATAATCAACTCTCAGCTGGTTACTTTACAGTTCTTCATCCCAGTAATCCTACTTGTTTCTCTTCCGTGAAAAACCCGTCTACAATTGATCTGGTTCTAACAGATCAAAGTCACATTTGTAGTGAACCGATTACTCATGCTGATTTTGACTCAGATCATCTTCCTGTAACATTCAGACTTTCCAACGAAGCTATAATTAATCCAATTAGTTCTATTTTCAACTATCATAGAGCAAATTGGTTGGATTACAGATCTCACATTGAAAATCATGTGGATCATGAAACTATTTTAGAAAATTCTGCGGATATCGACACAGCAATTGATAATTTGAATCATTATATTATCGAAGCTAGAAATCTTTCAGTTCCCAAAGCTCAAACTAAATTAAATTCTCCTATCATCGATGACAATCTTCAACTGCTCATTCGGTTGAAGAATGTTCGTCGACGACAATATCAACGTTCTCGTGATCCTGCTATGAAAAACATAGTTAAGGATTTACAAAAAGAAATTAAACATAGATTTACTCTTTTGCGAAATGAAAATTTCGCTAAAGAAGTTGAACAAATTAAACCATATTCTAAACCTTTCTGGAAACTTTCTAAGGTTCTTAAGAAACCTCAGAAACCTATTCCTGCTCTCAAGGAAGGAAATCAAATACTTCTTACAAATGGCGAAAAAGCTCAAAAACTTGCTCAGCAGTTCGAGAGTGTCCACAATTTTAATTTGAACGTTGTGAGTCCTATTGAAAATGAAGTCTCACTGAAATATGATCATATTTCAACTCAAGTGTTATCACACGATGACATTATTGAGACGAATTTTGATGAAATTAAATCAATTATTAGAAAACTTAAAAACATGAAGGCTCCTGGTAATGATGGAATTTTTAATATTCTTATTAAAAATCTTCCCGATGTTGCCTTGAGACTCCTGGTTAAAATTTTCAACAAGTGTTTTTCATTAGCTTACTTCCCAAAAAGATGGAAAAACGCTAAAGTAATTCCTATCCTAAAACCTGATAAAAACCCAGCAGAAACATCAAGTTATCGCCCAATTAGCTTACTTTCTTCTATCAGTAAACTTTTTGAAAAAATTATCTTGTTAAGAATGATGACTCATATAAATGAGAATTCAATTTTTTTACCAGAGCAGTTTGGATTTCGTCATGAACATTCAACTACTCATCAACTTGTAAGAGTTACGAACATGATAAAAACAAATAAATCTTCTGGGTTATCCACTGGAGTTGCTCTTCTAGACATAGAAAAAGCATTCGACAGTGTTTGGCACAAAGGTTTAATAGCAAAAATGTCTGATTTCCAGTTTCCTATTTATTTGATCAAAATGATTCAAAATTATTTAACTGATCGTACTCTTCAGGTTAGCTATCAGAATTGTAAATCTGAATTGCTACCCGTACGAGCCGGTGTTCCGCAGGGTTCGAGTGTAGCTCCAATCTTGTATAATATTTTCACTTCTGATCTTCCAAATCTACCCGTTGGTTGTCAGAAATCGCTATTCTGTGACGACACAAGTCTGTTAGCCACAGGTAGAAATCTAAGAGTGATCTGCAGTCGCCTACAAAGAAGTTTAAATATTTTCAGTGATTATCTGTCAAAATGGAAAATTAAACCAAATGCAGCAAAAACGCAATTAATTATCTTTCCTCACAAGCCAAGAGCTTCTTTTCTTAAACCAAACAATAATCACATTCTCAAATTGAATGGCTTGGAATTGACATGGTCTGATCAAGCTAAATACTTAGGTTTAACGTATGACAAAAAACTCACTTTCAAGGATCACATTGAAGGAATCCAGGCAAAGTGTAATAAATATATTAAATGTTTATATCCTCTTATAAACAGAAATTCTAAGCTCTGTCTAAAAAACAAATTGTTAATTTATAAACAAATTTTCAGACCAGCCATGCTTTATGCGGTACCAATTTGGTCAAGCTGTTGTTCCACCAGGAAGAAAACGCTTCAAAGGATTCAGAATAAAATTCTGAAAATGATTCTGAAGCGTCCTCCCTGGTTTAGTACAAATGAGTTACACAGACTCACAAATATAGAACCATTAGATGTAATGTCACATAATATTATAAGCAAATTCCGACAAAAATCGATGCAATCTTCAATTGAATCGATTCGCTCTCTGTATTAGTTAGTAAGTTAGTATATAAGTTCCTTTTCCCCATTACACAATACAAGTAGGTTTAGAATTTTCCCTACACAAAAATCTCAGAATTGCGGAAGCAAATGATGTCTTCATGGTAATAACCAAATCATATATATATATATAACAGGGCTGAAAAGTCACCACTTGTGGCTGAACACCCAATTTAAATCTTAATAATTTAATTTTAACTCATATTCCAATAAATAGTTATTTAAAAAAAAAAAAAAAAAAAAAAAAAAAAAAAAAAGGTACTACATTGCGATGCGAGACTTGACTTTCTGTTTCAACAGACATCTCAACCGATTCAAAAGTGTACAGAGCAATCATGATCAAATTGTTAATCATGCTTTATCTCATACTACCTAAAATTTCATCTAGAGTTGCTGAAAAGTCGCTTCTTCGTATTACTGAACAGGATTCTAATTAGTAAGGATGTACATGATTTACTTGCCGACACTTCTGCTGATCTCGTTACGGTGTTCATAGGTCTTTCTCCAAAACATATTGCGCTCCGTCGCTCTACTAGGTTATCGTCCTCTAGCCAGTTGTCGGTGACAGTCGTAACAGCTTGGCAGCGCGATTTGGCACATGAATCATTTCGATTCAGTGCCACCCATATTTTACGCGCAGCAACGAAACATGATTTTCCCTCTCAAGCTTTGACGCTGGCGACGGCGCGAAAGTTGCTTTAACTGGTTTAGTGAATGGAAACGGACCCCAGTGATGGACTTTCTGAATGCTTTTACCACCGAAGAAGACATAATTAAAATTCTGTGACTTGGAGGCAAGCTACCACTCCGTAGGTGCTGGTGGCAGTTGAAAGTCAAAATGTAATAAGATTCACTTGTAGTAGTAGTTGTTTGAGCCGTGGGAAATTTTCCTACCCCACATGCTGGAAACTCTAGCGTACTGTTTTCCTAGCGTAGCGGAGACTAGTGATAAATTAATGGGATAATTCATGATGATGTAGTAAACACTCGAGGTGTTTTATATGCATAGAAATTATCGAAATGATACCTAGCTTATCGTGGTAGAGAAAGTAATGAAATTTGCTTACCAGAAACAAACAACTGAGAACCTCAATAAATTTCGACCATTCAATCGACGGAACGTTATGTTTACAAGCTTAACAGTTCACGAAAACATCGCAGCAATTTATTTTACCGATCCTCGATTATCGAGGTTGTACAAGCAATTGTAAATGATTGCTTCCAAGTGGATTGTTTGTTTTTTTTTGTGAATTACTGATTTCAAATTGAATCATGTTACCCTCGGTTACTCTACGTTTTGATTTGTTTCATATCAACAATATACTAGTGAGCATTTTCGATTGAGAAATGTTTCTGTTTTCATTTCTGGTGAGTTGTTAGTTTATGCATTTTCAGTTCAACTTGAATAACGTTTCATATTGTTTTGGCAACATCGGATAATCAATCGAATTCAAACGAATATCACTTTTAATAATAGGTTGTTTTTCTTAGTTTAGTAACTAAATCAAGTACCGAAAATAATTAGAAAAATAAACATTGTGCTGAATGCTGAGAACAACTAATAGATGAATGAAACCGTAAATGTGCTAAATCCTCTGACCGATTGCATCTTTATTAACTATAATTTAGATTCAATTACAGATCTCATTTCAACTGCAAACGAAATGGGTTCAAGCCAAAAACGACTGGTTGGTTGTACGCGTGTAATGTTGGAGGTGTCTGCTTCAAATAACATCTGCTATGTGACGATGAAATATGTGCAGTATTGGGGGTGCTACTTTTTCACATCATAGCAATAAACGAATGTTACGCCTTCGAACAGTAGAAATTAACTCGTTTTATGTCGATCCATTTGAATACATTGAGCTAGATTTTGATTAAATACCGCGTTTATTTGAAATTGTTGCATTCTCAGTAAATTAGTCGGCAATGAAACGGATGCAGACAACTGGTTGCTGGTGGAAAATAAAGTCGTTATCAGATTTTATTTAGGCCTTCTCACCTGGACTAGGTTATGGATCATTATTAGTGTAAATGTGTTTAGCCGTAGTACGGCATGTTGGCTGTTTGTTCGCATAATTACCTGTAAGAAAAAATGAAAGAATATTTGCGTTTAGATCAAGGATTTTTCTTCATGATTTACGATTGATTAATAATGAGAGAAAGATACTCAAAAATAGTTTGCTATCTTACTACATTTTCGGCAGCCGACAATCCGGGATGATAGAAACATAAAACAATACAGTGTGTGAACAACGAGACGAATTCAAAAGAAGTGAACCAAATCGGTCCGCCACCAATACGAAAATATACTAGTTAATAATGGCGGATATTTTTATTGAAGGTACATGTAAAGTAAAGCGATGCGGTACTTGACTTCACCGCCGACTCATAAGTGTACGGGACAATTGCATGGCCAGTGATGCGATCCTACGGACAGCAAGAATTCTTTCAAATCAGAAACTGAACATACGACATCTAGCTTGGTAGACCAGCGTCTTATACTCGGAACCGCTGACCCGTGAGAAATACTACCTTGATCAAAAAGTTCCCGGAATTCATTCAGAAAATTAAAAATACAAGATTACTCATCGATATTGTCCCCTTCGAAATGCCAGGTCCAATCCGAGGGACCTTTTTTATATTCAGTTTCCGGTATGGCCATCAGAGCCATCTGCGATTTTTCCTTAATCTCAGCTCAGGTACTGAAACGCGTACCACAGAGCGGTTTCTTGAGTCGACTGAATAGGAAAAAGTCGCAGGAAGCCAAATTGGGTGAATTCGGTGCTTGCTGCATGGCATTCGTTTCGTGTTTAGCCACATGTTCACGGATAACGATGGCATAGTATGACGGTACGTTATCGTGGTGCAAAATCCACGAGTTGTTTGCCAACAAAAATGGTCTTTTTCGGTGAATTGCTCCACTCAAATGTCTCAATAACTCCTCTGTCATCTCTCTAATTGTCAATTGTCGGTTTACGGTCATCCATTCTTTGATTTTGTTGATATTTTCGTCGGTTTTCGATGTCGATGGCCTACCGCTTCTCTCATCATCATTCACAGACTCACAGCCACTTCTGAAACGTTCGTGCCACTGATAAACGACTGTTTTCTTCACAGTATCATAGCCGAAACACTCTTCTAACAATTTCAATTTCGTCGCACCATTGAAACCGTGTTTAACGCAAAATTTAATGCAAGCTCATTATTACAAATACAATTCCATCTAAAAAAATTTTACACAGCCTAACTTAATGTGACAAATTGAAAAAAAATCTAGTCAGGTGACTGAGTGCACCACACGGTGTTGATTCCGGGAACCTTTTGATCAAGGTAGAACATGTTAATTGTAAATGATAGGTTAATGATAAATAATTTGCGGTTATTGGAATGAATAGAATCGCTCTAATATAAAAGTTAAATGTCATTTCTTCCACTATAATATAAAATCTACACAACAAGAGTATCTCTATCCAGGCGCGTATACAGGGGGGTGTTTTAGGGGTTCAAACCCCCTCCGAAACTCAAAAAAGTATGATATTATGTAAACTCTTTTTTTCAAATAAGTAAAAAATAAAATGAATAATTTTCAACAAACGACTCCACAATATATAACAATTATATAAAAAAATTATAATTCCGTAGACTTATATAAAAAGTTCCATTTGTATGGAAATTGATCAACATGTTCTGAAACACCCTCCGAAATTTTTTTCTGGGTACGCGCCTGTCTCTATCTATTACTATCTCTTGACATTGATGGCCAAATTGTAAACATTTTTTAATGTAGTGGAGTTAAATAGAATTTACTTTCTTTAGAAACGATTTAAGTTGAAGATACTTTTTTCGAAGCAGTTGTGTTCGAAATCTACACACTTTTCCATCTTCCCACCTACTCATGAGTAGCACGACGAACGAATTGTTCATCTTTCGAAGCGATAAAGTCGTGAAGCCAAATTTTCACATCTTCATAATTAACGAAGTGCCGAGCAAGTTCGTGAGGCATCGATGAAAATAAACGATAGTCGGAGGGGGTCAATTCTGGGGAGTATAGCGAATGGAGCCAAAGTTCCCATCTGAGTTCAGGAATGTTTTTGATAACTTCGAACAATGCTTGATTCAATTGCAGCATTTGCTTTTAGTTAGTGATTAGTATTCACAGTTTCTTTTGATCAGAGAAGTGCAAGACACATTTTTAATCCACAACCTCACTGCATAGTTTTCTTTCCGAAGCGATTAGGTTTTGCAGTTGGCTTCGATGGTTGGCCAGAAAACCTTTGCTTTACTTGCTGTCTATCATTCAACTCATGAGGACACTATTTTCTCGCCTTAGGAATCTTCTCTATGGCGTGTAGAGAGACTGGCTTGGTGACTAACGTGTAACCTCTTCGCCGTTTGCATGAATTGAACTTTGTTGCTGTCTCCGTTCAACTATCCTTGAAATTCGGCAAAATCTTGAAGAAAATATTAAGTTGATTTGTTTATTTCGTTTAATCCAGTGAATCCCAAACTGGTTCCTACTGCCTACATGTGGGCGCTAGCCTATTTTTAGTGGGCAGTAAACTGTAATTGATCAACGGGTGGTCTCATATAGTGGACTTTCCCATTAAACAAAAACAGTTGAGAACAGGTTAAAGCAAATGTGTTCATGTCAAGTTTATATAGACATGTCGAAAAATGTTCACGAAACCATTTCTAAATCCCGTCCAGGATCAACATATTACTTGTAAATAACATAGTGAATTATTAAATTCTTGTGAGATTTATAAGAAAGACAATAAAAGTGAGCCTTTAAAAACTTAAAGGATGTTATGATCAAAAGTTGGTCGAACAAGATTCAAATCGTGTCTGTATTTTAAGTTTAACTCATATGAAAAATATTCACTCATGCCTTCTTCTTAGCAAATGCGATTATCCGGGTCTTTTGTTTTAATTCTTTTCAGTTTGCTTTGAACTACACGGAACCGTAAAATAACCTAATTTTAAGTACATTCCACCCAATTTGTGGGTTGCGTTCAATAACCTAATTTTAGGTAAAGTGGCTCTAGGTAGTTTCCGTAAGGCATGTGCAAAAACTATCTAAAGATTAGTTATACAGCTGAGTCGCATTGACTCAATTTCAGCTCGATACGGTTTATTTAATTTTAGCTTATTGAACGAAACTCTCACTGTTGGGTGATTTTGCTCTTTGTATTTTGACTACAATTGAAGGAGCGAATGAAAGAAAAGATTCAAAAGAGCTCCAAATTAAGTAAAACGAAGTCAAATAATAGGTAGTTTTTATTTTCCGTGTACAACTCACTGAGAACAGCCAGTAGCCATTATTTCTTTTTCTATTTCAATATTATTCTCTGGCTTCTTGAGAGGAGGGTTAATTTATTTGAGCAGAAAGTTGTTCGTGGAAAACCATTCAATGATGCCGAGATAACAAATCCTGCAAAAAAAAAACGGAACCCTTGTACTGCTTGGGAAAAGGAAACCAAAGTTTGTCCAGACGCTCCGGTACATAAATTTCCTGGTTGATGATTCCGGTCGTAATTTAAATGTCGCTCATCAAGTCATTGGAACAGATGGCTCGCCATATGCGAGATTTTTTTTAGTTCGAGGTTTTTGAAAATCTCTCTTCCAGTGCCCGCTGAATATTCCTGTTCAGGAATCTCTTTAAAATCTGAAGTCTTGATGCAGGTTTTATCATCCAGTACCCTGTAATCCAATTTCATTAGCGTCTCGCGCGACAGACCGACTTGAATTGCTTATCGCAGTCCTGCTAGTTTGTTAATTCGATGCACGATTATAGACGGCATTCTCAGCTTGCTAGCGAAATCTTGGATGGAGAAATTGAGGTTCCGCTTGAAACAGATAGCCACTCTTGTTGACAATTTTGCGACATCCGGCGTTCGATTTCAAACCCTCCAGTTTGGCCACATTAATTAATTTAGACTACTTTGTGTGCGAGTAGCTTGATTTTTCGCGACGGACGAGCAAAATCTAGACACGTACAAATCTTCACCTATGAATCGGTTCAATTGCGAAGTCATAATTATTTAACGTTTGCACCAAGTAATTTGCAAGTGAGGTTATTTGCAAATCGGAATTACTGATAGTTAGCTGTTTTTTCGGATGAAACGGATTTTTTTGCGAAAATTAATGGATTGTATGAGGCTGTCAACTACTTTTGTTTCAGTCCTAAGCCAATTTTTTAGACAATCCCGCACCTAGGAAAAGCGCACAGTCTTGGCCACATATGCCTGAGCCACACTTTGCATGGTTACACATCAAATAGTTTAGCTTTGATGCATTGCCCAACGAAAAAGCAGACTGGACAATTAACTGATACAATCAAAATAACGAAATACGAAACCTGGTGACATTAATTCTCGAAGACAGATCTTAATTTGCAACCTTCGCCGATCCGGGGAAATCTTACTGACAATTGAACTACTCTGGATGTGATGAAACACAACTTATAAAAGTTCCCGTTAAAAAATAACTTTGTACCAAATATGAAATGTTTCAATGCAGGAGTATTACAAGAGCATCTGATTCGTACGTGTCCCACATTTTGCGACCTAACACTTGACTACGCGTAATGAAGTTTTCCAGGAACCAGTTAACCTCGGTAAGACATTCCTGATTCCAAATCCCGTAAACGGGTGACGGCGACCGGATGCAAATATTGCTACTGCTCCGTGACCAACAGGGCTATTGAGGACGATTGTACTTTAGCGAACAGGTATGGAACCGTTGTGTTAGCTATCTAGCAGGTTGAGTCAGTTATGTTTATGCAATGCATCCATATGGTGTGGGAATAGTCAAAATTCTTTATTTCATCATTGCATTATTAATTACGGCTCGACAGCAAACGAAAACATGTTCAAAGCGGCTCCAAGCCAATTTTTTACAGTTTGTTTTATTGCATCAATAACCGATGTTAGTTAAAGCATGGGAAACTGTTAGCGAAAATTTCTAAAACTCGCCGCAACGTGTTATCGGAGCAAAAGTTCCCATCTGCCTGGAGTTTCCACGTATGGGTAGCAATTTATATTGCACATATAGCAATCCACTCTGACGGGTGGTATTGATGCGCAACGCCACTTCCACCAATTGCGACCTTTTACGCGCCTTGCCGGGTGGCAGACGCTCGCAATCTCGGTAAACTCGTTTTAGCTCCGTAAAAGTGGTTTACCCGTCGAAATGAGGTAACAGATCTCAGCTCCCCAAGAAACATTTTCAACCTGTTCTGAAATGAGGCTCGGCCGCAATGTTGAAACTAGCTGCTACCAGTGAAATAAATTGCACTCTGGCAAATATGTGCGTTAATCAGTGTCAATCAGACCCACATTATCGATGTGGCAGCGTCTTTCCTATGCTGGAATCTTCAATATGTCGTAGAATTTCTATTTTCGTTACAAACCCTGAGACACTATCAACTACAAGACTTTATTCCTCCAATTCAGATGTTTAATTAATTGCTTGTTACGACATTTCCATAGTCATAATCCACGTGACGTAATCGCTAATTGGAAATCTTTTCTTATTGCATTTGCTTTTCTGTTTGAACGGTGCGGTATTGCACAAATAGCTTTGCTATGAGACTTGAAAACAATACATCTCCAATTCAAGCTCGGAATGAGGTAGCAACGGAAGCTGGAAGGTAACATGAAACGCCACGATTGAAGTAATAAATCTCACAAGCCACGCCATAGCATCATGGGAGACGATAGCCAGTCATCACATTCAGAACACTATGTAGAAGTTAATTGCAACGGCGGCAGCGCCGGTTGCAATTTTAATTAGATGTTCGTACAGCAGAAGAAATCTTCTTCCCATCGTGCGGCAAGAGTAAATTGAAAAAGATAAGATTGTTTCACCGGCAGAGGAATAATCTCTTATGGCACTGGAGTATTGACTTTGGTAGGGAGGTAACTTTGAGCGGTAGAAGATATTGATCGTTGATAAGATTTTGTTGCACATAAGTACATAATGGATAGACATTTCGAACCCCTGGAATATTGTTCTGTATTCGTTTGAAATATTTTGAACTCAGCATCCTTCGAACAGTTCATTTTATACGTGCTTTCTTAAGAATAATTTGTCTCTTCAAAAACATTTTTTTTTATTTCTTCCCGGTTAGCACCCTAAAGTTGCTGCCAGAATGCAAGAGTCATCCGAAGTGTCAAAACTTTACGCTTCACGGACGCTTGCGCTCTGATAGCAACCTTAGGGAGTTGTCAGAGTGAGCGCGTAACGCGAAGCGTTATGACGCGCGTGCAAGCTAGTTGCATTTGATCAAAGCAAACCTGTCAGAGTGAATGCGATGCGAAAACATTACATCGCATTGAATCGCTTCGCTTCGGTTTGCGTTCCGTGCTCTCTCTGACATCAACCTTAGGGTTCTGCCAGAGTGAACGCGATTTGCGATGCGTCAAGATCAAGTGGCTGACATTTCTGTTTCCGGAGATATGATCGTAGAAGTGACGTAACCAACAAATCGCTCATTTTTTACACGGTCACTTTTCTCCGAGTTGGCTACACCGAATTTAACAAGCTTAGGCGCGTTTGAATCCTACTATTGGGTTGTGAATCAAGTCCGAATATCAAATGGTTGACACATCCGGTTCTGGAAATATAACGTAACTGACAAAACGCGTTTTTTCCTATCTGCATTTTTTCAGGTAATTACCAATGATCAAGTTCAAATGTATTATTGATGATATTTTCTGTTGTAAAAATGTTTTCAAAGATGCGACGTAAGTGTTGAGTTATGCGTTTTTGAACTATCCGAAACAATCTGAATTAATTTGTGTTAAAAATCTGCCCAAATTCTTGTCAGAAATTATTCTAACTTAAAAAACCTGTTTTAATCCACCTAGTGATGTAATGATGCCTTTCTCATGTATAATATTGTGGTATTCTATTCAGAATTTTTCTCTTTGATTTTTTAAAGAAACCAAGGGATTCCTTGTGCATTAACTAGTATAACATACAGAATGAAACAGTGCTTTTCTCGCGTAGGTCATCCTTAAGAAAACGAAGTGGGTTCATTATTATATGCACTTCCGGCACCGGAACCCGAGAACCGGTATAATCGAAGTCGGTTCGTACGGCCACCAATTAACATGACGTAGAAACTCTACTAGTTTTCATTCAACTTTGCCATCGATTTTGCCATCGTACTCTAAACGACGATTTAAATTTTGTTGTATCCGAAAATATTTTTTTTTACAGTAAATTTTGGTAGGACCATAAGACCTTTCATTTGACCCTAAGATTGGGAATAACGGTTTTGAGTCCAGTTTACAACATTTTTTATTATTTTTGTTACGCCAGTTTAAGTGACGGTGTAAAATATTTAACGCATTTTACACTATAACTCCGGAACCGGAAGTCGGATCCGGATGAAATTCAGGAATTCCGTATGGGTCCACGAGGCCTTTCAGTTGAATCTAAGTTTGTCAAAAACGGTTCAGCCATCTCCGAGAAAACCTAGTGAGATAATTTGACATTATTTGAGTCGAATGGTATATGACGGGTTTTGCAGTGATTGTATAGCCTTTCTATGTGAGAAAGGCAAAAATGTTTTAATGAGACTGAAGGAATGAAAAGAGATAGGCATTATTACACCACTAGGTGGATTAAGAAGAGATTTTATGTTTTGTAGGAGGTTGTACAGATAAGTGCGTGAATCTTTTATACGTATAAAAATTTATTTTAATGTTATATTTTTAATAAAACCAAAATAAAAACGCCTTGTGTTTTTTTCCATCAGTGTAACGGATAAAAAACACTATTTTTGCGATTTTTTTAAAGTTTCGTTAAAAAAATTTTGCAAAATAAATAAAAAGAATTATTCGAACAACATTTCGTATTTCTTTCGTAAAAAAATATTGAGAAATAAGACGGCGAAGGAGTATTTTTGAGAACGCTTCTTAAAAATCATGATTTGGGGTGTCCACTGTATCTCAGCGAAAAACGCGTCTAAAGTTTATTGTCTATAAAATCGAAAGACACAATTTATTTTTTGTAGGGGGCGAGTAGGTTCTAACACTTTCGAAAAATCGTATTTTTTATTTGTATTTTGTTACAATTAAACTTTTCAAGAATATTTTGTTACATTTTTACTTCAATCGAAGCAGAACTCTTGCGTCTTCGCAGTATAAGATGAGCAAAGATAAAGCCCCAGAACTTCCAGAGTGTTGTTCCGATAGGTTTGCAACTTTGACAAATTATTCTTGAAATGTTTTACTATAAGAAAAAACAAATAAAATGTAATTAATTTTCAAAAGTGTTAGACCTTACCAGCCTCTTAAAACCGACTCACGAGCTCTGCATAATGAGTTGCCGAATTAGATCGGCAACATGTTTTTATACTGATTGTTCAGTAATCCAAATGCTCTTGTACGAATTTCGTGAAAATTATTGCTGATATGATTTGATATCTTTAAGAAATATCAATAACCGGTAGTCGCCATCTTGGATTTCGGGGTCTCTCCGAACATCGTTTTCCGGAATATACTCTTTAAACCCATTTCAAAAATACTCATATTGTAGTGGTTTACATGGAATATCAATTACCCGGAAGTCGTTTTCATGTTATGCGAGAACTTTTTTTTTACGAAGCACGCTCGTAAAAAAAGTTTACGTTATTTGGGATTTGATTCGTAAAAAAGAACTTTAATTGCGATTTGGTTCATAAAAGGAGTTACGCAAAAAGAGGTATACAAATTATGTGAGGAAAAAGATCACGATATTTCGCATAAAGATAAATGAAGTAGATTCATCGGCCTGCCGAGTAAGTGAAATTAAAATTTAACGACTCACTTTTCAAATATACTTTTGGATACTTGTTTATTTACAAGTAGAGAAATTAAAGAGCACTACAAACGCATTCTTCAACCGTGTTACTTTGTGTGTTTGAGTTATTGTTTTTGTGTATTAAATTAAAATAAAGGTTTGTAAAATAAACCCTTTCCTCAACCCGAGCATTTGTGTCAATTATTCCAAACAATAAAGCAAAACTCTGTGTACGCTCTGTGACTGATTACTCGGTAATTTATGATTTCTTCTGGGTACTTTTTGCTGATCATTTCGGTAATAATTGGAAAACTGTTTCAAACTACATAGCTTCTTGATACTGTTTTGGAAATTGTGAATTCATTATGCCAACAAATCTACCCAATAAATGGAATCAACTATCGTTTACATGGGATATATTTTTGACAATAACGGTTAAGAAATGTCTAGGTATATTTACTCTAGCAGAAATGTCGAGGTATAGTTCACCGTGAAACGGAGTCTTTAGTGCCAAACGCTATATTTTCACATAATCAATTCATCTTGGGTGCGAAAATGTTGATCACTGAATCAAAAACGACGTAGTAAATTAAAACTGTTGAATTGATGGACCGACCGGTTAATGGTCATTGACAGCGATTCTCTTTGGGCTCTTTTCTTTAAAAAAAGCTAAAATTCTGCCGATTCGCAAAAGCTAATTGGAAAAAGGTCTAACGCTATCAGCTACTGAATCATTGCATAAAACCGTGGACCTTCACTGTCCGTATCGGATTCGTCTTTAAATTGTGCTTTCTTCAGCGGATTGGTGTCAAAGTAAGTGTGTTTAACTTAGTAAAAGCACTATTTGCTTTGCTACTGAAAAGACGATGTGAATTGCTTTAATTTGGGAATTGTTCAATAAGGGAGATGTGTTATTCGAGACTCTATAACTTTGGTCAATATAATAAAACACCTTTTGTTTCAGCTAAACAAAAGTTCAAATAGAGCGTATTTATCCTTCTGATACTGTTAGCTTACGGGTTCAAATAATATAATAGTTACTGTATACCCTGCCATCAAACAACAGTTGATTACAAAGACGATAATAAACAGTCCAGAATATATATCGTTGATAGGGAAACATTCTTATTAAATACTGACGTATCATTTTTAATCAAGATTATCGTAAAACATACAAATTATTTATCCATAATAATGGCAATAGCTGAACGAATCAACTTAATAGGGCTGTGCCATCTTTTCTCTGAGTAAGAACTGGTGACTTAGTGGAGAAGAAAAGCAAATGACCGACGGAACAATTAAATGAGAAGTTACTATGGTATGCAATGTCGAAGCAGACGACCTAGCGGCATCAGAGGTACATACCAGCACATGAAGAAATATTCCCCCGAAGAGTTCGTCGATCGCCGTTTGAACGTCGCGGTATTCCGCTGTCAGTTCGCGAAATGTTCACATTAACTGACTCAATAAAATTACGATATTAGCCCCAACATTAATATCAGCACGCGATTGTCTGTTGTTGGGTGTACTATAATTAGGTGTGCATATTGAATAATATATGTTCATTCATCTACTGCTAGAATGGTACAGACATTCATGCCATAATCATCAATGATCCCTTTGCCGCCGCGATCTGCGAGTCGAGGATTGCCGGTCCAACATCCAGTGTAAAGGTAATTTATATAGCAGATGGGATTTGTTTTAGTTCTGTTCTTGTTCGTCCATCCGTTGCTTCCAAAGTAAGATGGAACAAAGTTTGCAATTTGCCCTACCTCTCTCTCTCTATCCCACGCGGCTCTGGGTCTAGTGCAGTGGGAAATAAGTGGCAGTGAAAAATACAAAATGTCCTATCATGTCACAGAAGAGGATTTCTCTGGAAAGAACAAGATTTCTCGACCACTCGCATAGGAATGCATGTAATCCTTATCGTCAGAGTCTTGCATTAATATATTTGTATTTGCAATTATCTTATACACTCATTATCCATTACATTTATCTGACATGTCTCTTTTCTGATCGCCCGCTCAGTATAGCATATAACAAATAAATTTTAAAGATTAAAACATAGTAAACACATTCATCTGCTCTACCAAAACAAATTAAAACTAATATCTGAGTAAAGACTAATAAATGAAATAGTTTGTTGGCACTCGTTTTTGAAATAAAACGACCTATGACTTCGTTTATAAAAGGTAATTAAAGGTAAGAAATAGATTCATTTCGGTAAGACGACTGTCGTAACTGGTGAAAAAACCTGTTATAATCCACCTAGTGGTTTCTTGTATCACTCATATTCTTAGAAATATTACTGTAGTATTCTTGCAAAAACTGCTCATTGAATAGAAATAGGAAAGCTTGTTCGGGTGAAAACTTATATAGCCTCCAAATCGAAATAGTTTTGAATCAAAAATGGAAGATTTTTTTCCGTTTTTTGCAGCATCGGTCTTAATGACGGTTTGAAATTTTAAACACACGACTCACTGTAGTTCCGGAATGATTTTTATTTAGGAATTCCGTAAAGGACCTTTCATTCGAATTTCAGTTTGCCTAAATCGGTTAAGCCATCTCGGAGAAAAGTGAAAGAGTTCCGTTTTGAATGCTTTTGACTACCACAGACTGGACTCGAAAAAATTGCAACAGTCAAAAATGATCACGAAAAATTCATTTTAGGTCGGATATTTTAGAAACTTTCAATGAAAAAATAAACACATATTAGCTATGTTGATGGCTAAATGTCCACACTTTGGACTTAACGCTAATCATCAAATCCTGTGAAACACTTGCGCCATCTTTCATTTACACTTTCATCAACTCTTTCTTCGAATCCTTTTTCGAAGCTTGCTCCTCATAACCGCCTAGAATTTTTTTATGAGGCTCGTCCTAGAGTTTCGGAACCGGACGTCGGATATGGATGAAATTTCACCGCATCTTTTAAGATAATAAGAGCTCTAATTTGAATCATTATTTGAGAAAGTCGGTTTAACCGTTACTGAGAAATCGAAGTGAGATCCGTTTCTGACGCTTTTCTTCACAAAAAAAAAAAAGATCTCGGCAATTTCAAAAGTCCGTAAATTTTTATGAAAGTCAGGAAAAACTAGATTTTCAAAAGTCTGCACAACAAAAAATGTCTGTAGCACTATGTACGAAATCTGCAGATCTGGCATCTCTGGTCCCAAAGTAGTTTTATATATCCCCTAACCCGGTGGATGTTGTCGACCCGCATCGGTCCGATCATCGGGCCGATTATCGGACCGATTGAGCACGATATAGGGCCGATTGTAGCGCTTCGATCGGCCCGTCATCGGACAATTCTGCACCATTTGCATCAACCGCGCTGACCTAAAAAAGCTTTATGTTTACATTATGTATCGCTAGAGAAACAGAGCGAAGGAATATCAAACAAGGCATTTTCGAGCCGACGTCTCCCCGATAGGGTGTGAAAGAGTGTTAAAATTCTTTTGATTCCATCATAGAGGCTTTAACCTTAAGGTCATTCGCCTCTTAGGGCCAGAAAGACTCTGGCCCTATGTTCGGGGTTGGAAATCCAACCCCGATATATCTCATCACCTGAGTATTGGATATCCGCTCTCTGCTTTGGTATATCTTCACTCTTTTGTTCTACCGATACACTATGTAAGCTCGAAACGCAATCAAAAGCTTTCGTGCACGATGCGTCCGATGTTCGAATTTACTGGGAACTAACAAGATCTGCCAACTAGATGAATTTAGCACCTCGTTTCGCCATCGCTTGTGAAAAAATTCTCATGAGATTGACAATTTTCACTAATCGCACTGTCATACCGGAACCGGAAGTCGGA
This sequence comes from Malaya genurostris, assembly GCF_030247185.1. NCBI lineage: Eukaryota > Metazoa > Arthropoda > Insecta > Diptera > Culicidae > Malaya > Malaya genurostris. The sequence goes on from NC_080572.1 coordinate 220,712,444, forward strand.
TCTGGATCAACTTGTCAGGGACTCTATAAAAAATTTCTAGACTATTTTTTTCATAAATTTGCACATATTTCCTTGTAATTCCGGATCTGGAAGTCGGATTCACATGAAATTCAGGAATTTCGCATGAGGCCATACAACCTTTCATTTGGATCTAAACTTGTGAAAATCGGTTTAGACATCTCTGAGATACGTGTGACTATTTTTTTCCTTTTTTTTGTGCATAACCCCCTGTAATTTCGGAACCGAATAAAATTCAATAGTAGTCTATGAGACTATAAGAGTTTTGTAAAAATCGGTTCAACCATCTCTGAGAAAATTGAGTGACATTATTTTTCACATACACACATACACACAGCCATTTTGTGATCTCGACGAACTGAGTCGAATGGTATATAAAACTCGGATGTGAAGTCGGTTTCCACAGCTATTGCATAGCCTTGCTACATGAGAAAGGAAAAACAGTAAATAATACAATAAACATGTTCAATCACAAAGCATTTTATGCAGGTTATTAATTTACCCTATTTAGTGTGAATATCTTACAAAGCAGTAACAGTATGGCAGGATTTTGCTACGCCATTTCACTATTTGGTGTGACACATTTTTTTACTAATTTTGCATTACGTTTTACTATTGTTATGTTACTAATTTTTAAACCCCTCATCGGGCGATCAACGATTTTAGACATGAATATATCGGCACTTATGTCTGATCTTGGTCATATATGATTTTCTTCCACAATGCTCATAGCTGATCGAATCATCCAATGATTAATCTTACATGAATCAAGAAGAATTTTAGTTTAAAATCACTTTTAAGATCAATTGATCTTAAAAAGATCAGATCAGTCTTTATTGGAAAGGTCACAAGCGATCTTCTTCGGCAGTGATCTCGATTTGAAGATTTTTTTTTCGATTTTCCCAGCCCTGTGCGTGATTTGGATCATTTTAATCATACAATTACGATTAATTATGACTTTATAAGAAGATAAAATAATTGGTTTCATGATTTCTTAATCATGACAACGGAAACGAATTTCTTTCCGTGTATGATTTTTTAACGGTATATGTGCAAAGTGCGTGCAAAGTCTTGCGAATTTCGCACATAAAAAAAACAAATTCAGACTGTATATTTCATGTTATTGGGTGTACTTTTCGGCTTAGCAGTCTGCATATTTAATTAAAACAAATTATGTTCGTTTACTCTGACGTTTCATTGCTGGATAGGTAAAGCCTTGGTATTACATTCCCCGCTCGGCCTTTTGGCTGCCTGGGCAGCCATGGCCACCAAAAGGCTACCAAAATGGATTCAGTGACGGTTGTCAGTTCCAATTTTTTAAAACATAGTCGTCTGTATCTTAATTAGCCGAGCGTTTCCATCTGTTCAGCTTCGCTGAAAATGTCAAAAATTTTGATGTGGAAAAATCCTGGTGGATACGGTTGTATCGTTTGAGGTGTATGTCCGGCAGCGGTGAGACAGTCGATTACCAGAATGGCTGCCAGCCATATTTTGCCCTCTAGTAGCTTTAAGTCAGCCGTCTAGCAGCCATGCTCATGCGGGTCATTTTGTGGAATTAGACTGTCCCCGATCAGTAGGTAATAACATAATTATAACAACTGGAGTAAACTATTTCAGAAATTTTTTGTAACAAATTTAGAAATGTTTTTGGCTGGTAAGCTGTTAAAATAACAAAAATCATAACAAAAAAGACTCTAGCTTGAACCAAATCGTAACAGATTTTGGAACGTTTGTATCACAATTATTATTGAATTTGATATAACTACAGAAGTCCGAAATTTATCACAGGAAAACTATATCCCAGCTAACTTTTAGCATCGTTTCAATCCAAAATTGTTGAATGATTTTTTTCATTAAATGAATAATTTATTTCTTCTTTTAGTTTTTTGAAATTTTGATCATTATATTTTGAAATAAAGCTACGGAAGAACTCACTTTTTTCAATTAATTAACTTCATCATGAGTCTTGCAAATGAAAAAAATAATGAAAAAATAAAACATCGTAACTGGTTTTGTTATTATATTGTTATCATAAGTTTTAACTTTCAACTGTTTTCATTCGTTAAATATCTCAAAATAACACAAATTGTTATACATATCAACTGTTGATATACTTGTGTTATGATTTTGTTATGTGCATCTGATCGGGTCTGTTTCAATAGGCTTTGCAGTCGATTCACAAGCAAAAAAACCATTGCATGGCTGGTGTTACGATCATGCTGACACTAAGAATCCTTTCAGGTCGGGACTCGAACATACGACAACTGGCTTGTGAGACCAAAGCCTTAAGGACCATTCACACATTTCAGTTCCGTGAGGGTTCAGTGAAAGTGCCTTCAGTGCGCCGTCAGTGTTCTTTTTTTATCGGAACCCTTCCGTTCCGTTTCCGTGCTGTTTCCGTTCCGGCACAGCCAATGCAATGACATACCGACTTCAGTGAAAATAAAAAATATCGGTGACGACGAATTTGAGTTTGCCGGACGTACGCTACACTGACAGCGAGCTGCACTGAAACGGCACGGTGCCGGATAGGTGTGAATGCGTGCATTGAAAACGAATGAAATAATATCAGTATCCGTGCACGGTGTCGTGCCGGCACTGAACCGGACCGGATATGTATGAATAGTCCTTTATGCATTGAACCGTCAACCGGAGACATGGCCGGGCATCATTGCAAGATTTATCCCCTGAAGATGATGCCAATCAAGCATTGAAACGTTTATTTGTTTTAATTAAATAAGCAAACTGCTAAGCTGAAAATTACACCCAATAACATAAATTTAGGAAAATTTCATCGAATTAGTGACAATAATAAATTAAGCATAAGATTGGGGTAATATTTTTGAATATAGTGTGATGGAAAAAGATCGTGTGCATCCAAGTAGGATTAACAAATAGGTTAAGGTTTCATCATACTGAATATCGACGGTAATATTTTGTCGTGTAAGGGCCTATTTTTGCAGTGAAGATTGGCGAGAAAAGTTTCTCATATATTATAATTTATTGTAGTTTGAGATTCCGTTGAGCAAGATGTAATAACTTCTTGTTCCATCGAAACTCTCCACCGAGTATATCCTTGTAAAAATATCAGGGCATCTTTTGTGTCATAAAAAGCCGCGGTTTATGAAAATATGGGATAAATTTTCTATGCATTGGTTATGTCTTATGTATTGCCCTACAGCCAGAAGGCAACCACTGCTAAGGGGCAGCTCATTTGAAGGGTCTTACGGCTACATCGTCTCTTTAGAACAAATACAGATGGCAGTTTTTCTCCAATGGCGACACTAATCTTTTTCTCGCCTGTCACATTTCATCAGCTTCTCCAGTCATTCTATGTGAAGTCATTGTGTATCCTATCTCCGTCCATCCCAGCAGGCATGTGTTCGACCGATTGTGGTTGTTTTCAAATGTATCATTTCCCTTGGATCCTCGACAACTGCAGCAACTGTGAAACATCACTGCACAAAATTGTCACCGTGGGCTGGTTGTTGTTTCGTTCGCTACGATTACCTGCTTCCCTCGGGACGAGTGTTGACTAGTAAACATTTTTTTGCGTAGGACTTTACACTCTATGTGTTCCGTAGGGTACAACTTTCCTTTTATGTGCAGTTATTTCTCGGAATTCCATTCTAAGCCCGACACGTCAAATGAAATGACCACTCTTCGCCGATTGGCACACGACGCGATGCGGCAATTCTGATAGACGGCGGTGCGCGTGTCTTTTTGTTGCATTGTGAGGCCATCAGCCAAGTACATACTCATTATTGAATGGGTCTTTTGAAGAGCGGCTTTACCACCCGCTCAGTGCACCGTTCGAATGATTCAATAATAAAATCTTATAGAGGAAACATGATTCACCATCAAGCGCTATAGGCCGCCTGCAGACAGAAATAACCACACTCCACTTAATTTCTGTAATTCAACACATTTTTCGCGATCGAGTTTCCGCCGAAGGTTTACACCGAATTTAACCTAAAGCGTAAATGAGACATGAAATAGTCGTGCAGAGCGGCGCGCAACACACGTATTATAATTCGAGCACTGGACTATGTAATCAGTTGGGCTTTTCTGTTTTCATCGAGACGGCGTCAATAAGTTACTTCAGGGTGGAAGTCACAACACAAATCAAGCTAGGAACAGCGTCGATCTCAAGGATATTGTTGAACGCTATTAGTTGTTCGCGTTTCCATCATGGTATATAAGTCTGATTTGAAATTATTCCAGTAGAATGATCTAGTTTCACTATTCGAAAAGTGTGCAAAAAGTCAGTTCAATAGCACAAAGTGCAAAACTGTTGTATTTTGCACCTATCGAAATGTCGATGGAACAAAATATCACACGAACAATGTGCTAGTAATAAAATGTTAGGAGAATAAATTTATGGTAAATAAAAGCCGCGATGCAGATCATAATTTTCGTTATATTTCAGACTTGTAATCATCGACACTTGAGGATAGTGAATCGAACGGATGAAGGTTATGATGAGGTTTCCGCTGCAATGCGGGAGGTTGATTGCCTTCACACGCAGCGTGGAATCAGTGAGATACAAACCGTAGCATGAATTGGCGAATATAGCTCACCGAACAGAAGAATGGTTTCGAGTAAGATATTTAGGAGCGTACATAAATTCGAGTAGCGATAGTGGTATAGCTTTTGCTTAAAATCACATTTTCGTATGAGAAAAATTTATAATCTACAACTCGACTCCTGACTAGCTAATTTTGACATTTGGGAACGTTCATGAACTAGATCACACTATTAGTAGTAAAAGATTATCCACAACCATCAGCCAGCTCTTTATGTGTTTTCGGGCCGCAATCAAACGAAAAAAAGTAACACATATAATGCTTCGTAACACACAAAACTTTCAAAAGAATATCGGGTAACGAACATGTAACGTTTTGTAACACCTCAAACTTACAAAAAAGTTACGCATGTAACGAATTGTAACGCCTATAACTCACAAAACAGTAACGCATGTAATGCTTCGAGACGTCTAAAACTTACAAAAAAGTAACAAATGTAACGTTTCGTAATGCCTCAAACTTACAAAGAAGTAACGCATATAACACTTCGTAACGCCTATAATTCACAAAAGAATAACGCACGTTACGCCTACAACTCACAAAATACTAACGCATGTAACGCTTCGTAATGCCAAAGACTAATACAGAGTAACACATGACATGTTTTGTAATGCCTGTAACTTACAAAAAGCAACGCTTCATAACAACAGTAACTTACAAAAGGTAATGCTTTGTAACGCCCAAAAATTTATTAAAAATTAACGCATGTAACACATCGTAACGCTTCTAACTCACAATTGCTTATAACGCTACATCTATAACTCATAAAAAGCAACGCATGTAACGTGGCGTGACTCCTATAGGTTGCATAAGAGTAACGCATGTAACTTACAAACGAGTAATGCTTTTAACGCTTGTAACACTTCGTAACGGCATAACTTACAAAAAAGTAACGTGTATAACGCTTCGTAACGCCTATAAATTACAAAAAAGTAACTCATGTAACGCTTCGTATAACTTACAAAAAATGTAACGCACTGTGCACCTATAACTTATTAAAAAGTAACGCTTCGTAGTGCTTATGATTCACAAAAAATAAACGCATGTAACGCTTCGTAATGCCTATAACTTACTAAGAAGTAACGTATGTAACGCTTATGATTGAAAAAAATAATAGATTTAACACTTCGTAATGTCTATAATTCATTTAAATGTATCGGTTCGTAACGCCTAAGACTCACAAAAAAGTAACGCATGTAACGCTTCGTAACGCCTATGACTCACGAAAAAGTAACGTATGTAACGCTCCGTAACGTATATAACTTACAAAAAAATAACATATGTAACGCCTATAACATACAAAAAATTAACGCATGTAACGCTGCGCAACGTCTATAACTTACAAAAAAGTAAAGCATGTAACGCTTCGTAACGTCTATAACTTACAAGAAAGTAACGCATGTAAGGCTTCGTAACGCTTATGACTCACAAAAAAGTAACGCATGTAACGCTTCGTAACGTCTATAACTTACAAGAAAGTAACGCATGTAAGGCTTCGTAACGCTTATGACTCACAAAAAAGTAACGCGTGTAACGCTTCGTAACGCAAATAATTTACAAAAATTTAATTCATGTAACACTTCGTAACGTCTATAACTTACATTCGAGTAACGCATGTAACGCTTCGTAACGCCTATAACATACAAAAAAGTAACGCATGTAATGCCTGACTTAGAAAAGTAACACATGTACCGCTTCGTAACGCCAATAATGTAATAAAATGTAACGCATGTAACGCCTATAACTTACGAAAAATTAACACATGTGACGGTTCGTAACGTCTATGACTTACAAAAAAGTAACGTATGTAACGCTTTGTAATGCTTTTAACTTACAAAAAATAACGCATGTAATGCTTGGTAACGTTTATAACTTACTTAAAAGTAAAGCATGTAACACTTCATAATGATTATATCTTACATAAAAAGTAACGCATGTGATGCTTCGTAACACCTATAATTTACAAAAGGGTGACGTATATAACTCTTCGTTACACCTCTAACTTCCTTAGAAGTAACGCATCGTTACTCGTTCGGTGATTAGTGTAAAAATGTCAATTTCACATAAATTAATCGGGTTTATCGGGTTTGCAAATTTTGATATTCTATGACCAAATAAACTTATTTCAGTTTAAGCGGTATTCGGTTTTCGACCCCGAAAGGTACTTTAAATTTTTTTTGAACGCACTGGAATTTCTCTAGAATGGCTAAACTGATTTTCAAACATTTCGAATCAAATGAAATGGTTCACAATTCCTTTGGTGGATTTAACTAACTTCGGCTAGACCGGTTTCCAAATTCCGGTTCCGAAAGTATCGGGGATATAGGAGCTTAATCCTTTTCTCAAAGAGGACTAAAACGAATTTTATAAAAATAAATTAAAATTGAAAGAATTCTGGTCCCATAGAAAATTCGTGAATTTTATCCGATTCCGACTTCCGATTCTGAATTATAGAATAATGTCTTATGTCGTTTTCGCTTGGTACCAAAACTAACCCAGTTTCCACCCTAACTGCTGTCAAACCGTTTGTTTGAAGCTAGTTTCGAACCTAGTTTTAACGTTATTGAACTGAAAATCGAGTCAGTTTCGAACCTGATTTTTATATCAGGTTTGCTAAAACCCCCGTTGCTAAGTGCGAAACCAACAGAGTTTCGTGAAAAGTGTTTGTTTGATGAAACTACCCTGGGTCAGTTTCAGTTTTCTCAAGCGAAAACGACATTAGAATATCAAACCATCATAGAAGATGACAATACAAAAAAACCTGGGCTCAAAACTGTTCCAATTTATTCGTCATGAATTAATGCCATACGAACCGTTTTGGGTTACGTTGGTTCTTGAATACCGGTTCCGGAAGTGAAACTCACTTCGACATCTCATGGAATGCTTGATCGTTCAGATTCAAAGGAATTTAATTTTATGGTTTCATACAATTTTTCTTATTGATTCAACTTGCAGTTACGAAATTAAAACGCAATGATTGATTGAAATTTCAAACTGTCATTTAAAACGACGGTCATTAAAATATTTCATGAGAACAAGAAACTCCGAAGAGTACTATATTCATGCGAACACATGCGAATTGATAAAAAAAAGGTATTATTTCACTGCTAGGTGGATTAGGCGTGTTTATGATATAAGTACGAGTTCTACCGATGATCTATACTTTCTTGCAAATTTAATTTTGCTTATTATCGCTGGGCTGCCAACAATATCACTGATTACCGTTGATGTCTGAATTGTACTGTTGTTTCTTTTTTCCAAACTTACAAGTTGAATTCAAAATATTATGATTTCAAATGCGAGTGTGTTGCTTATTTGCACATGCAAATCGGACCTCCATCAAAATGTGATTTAGTACCACCGGTTGTTCATTGCAAACGGGAAACGATTTCACTACAACGATTATTAGCATCAAAGCAGTTGTTTTAAAATTCAAATCAGAACCTCTAGAAAATTATTTTTGTCTGGCTATCACTGTTACCAGTATATGTTAATGGCTAATATTTTCTTCGTAAACGCATCATGATTATTTTATTGCTTTACCCAATGTGAACACTGACTGAACATGTGGGCATACCTCAACAATTGTTTACAGTCAGTGGTTGGCTACAGACAATGCTTTTAGAACCGGATTTACTGAAAATATTCAGCCAATACAACTAGCAGAAAAGTTCTTACAACCTGGCTGTATACATATATAGGAAGAACACTTCAGTAAAAGAAACGATGCACAAATCGTGGTGGAATGAGTTGTTCGAAAAACAATGCCTAATAGCAGGAAGGATGACTGATGTAGTCACGTTTGAAACGTTTTTAACTCATTAAAACCAGAACTCATTTTGCACTGCCCCAGGCCAAACATGACCAACTTCATAGATAATTTTAAGTTTTATTTTAATGTTACAATTCTTTATCTGGAATATACCAACATTAAGCATTACTTCTGTTGAACATCACAAAGATCTTTTCATGATCACTAGAACTATGTACTATAGAGAAATACTGCGATCGTCATGTTTCTAGCTTTCTATGTAGCACCGCTCTCACAAACCGAAGCACAGCGAGCTTCTTTTCTAGCGTCTTCTTTAAGTTGGTTTACGTAAAACGACAAGAACACCGTGGATAACATCGTTGCAAAATGCAGTGAAGTGTGATAAGATAAAACATACTCCATGCTACACCGGCCGCTTGGTATGTAATTAGTGTGTTGAAGATGCAGGCACTGTGCGAACATGTGACCGGGATATAATTTTTTGTTCAAAGTTTCCTAGAATTCCTTCCCGTCTTCCCGACCGGGAACATTGCAAGCGAAGGTCGCCCCGGTCCGGACCAAGACAACCGATTTCAGCTGGAAAATGCAATTATCTCATAAAGTTGGTATGACATGAATTCGCTTTGCTTCCTTCCTGTCGAGCGAGACCTCCAACAAGTCATCAAATAAGCGGAATAGTTGCAGTTTTCTCCCATACACTTGTTTTGCTTTGGGAGAACCGCTTCGGATGGATAGATGGATGGATGGATGAACCTTCAAACGAAAAGATCCAATGATTTTAATTCCTCCAGATACTTGTGGGTATGCTAGATATCTTCTTAGTGATGCTGGGAATTTTCCCGGTAATCGTAAACCGTATCTTGATCTCCTTGGGAAAACCTAAAGCTTCAGGTCGTTTGACCAACCTTGTTCTTCAGCTTACCATTTCATTCTTAATGGAACGCGATAAACCGAATGCACCTTTGCTCTCGAAATTTCGAATTGCTTAGCATACAGTAAGTAGCCAGCGAGCGGAATATATTTGCTTCTTTCCGACCCTGTACTTGCAATTTACTCGCTTGCAATGCATAGAAATCTTTTAACGATTCTCGAACGACTACTGTCTGTGCATGTTTGTCATCCAGCGGAGTTTCGGCAATGACTTAAGTGAATGGCAAACAGCGAACCCTACCCTCTCGCACAGAGACTTACTAAACATGACAATGACGTTATACCGCAAAAAAAGCTTTGTTTTCTTCCTGCCCACAGTATGGACGCTTCCACAGCTGGAAACAAATTTTCGCCAGTATGACAATTGACTCAGCAACCCACCGTCAGTGGTGCCACTGCGGGAACCGGTTTGCCAATCGACACCAAATATATATGTAGAAGTAGCGGCGCAGCGCGGCGGCCGATGAATAATATTTTATCCGTTCCAAAAGCGGCAGGAATCCTTGGTTGAATAAAAGATTTCTTTCTCCGTCTCCGTCATCAAACTACCCAGCTAACAACGATATAAGTAAGTACGTACGTGGCGTGTTTGTCACAATCGCATGTAGCCAACGTTTACTCAAACCATGGCAGCTACCATTCAGTGGTAGTGTTTCCGATCGTGGGAATGAAAACTGCGTCATGTTGGTTTTATTTCAAAAATTTATGTTAATTTCAATTTCTTTTGAAAATTATGACGTCATCGAAATAGATAACAATACTGCGACCATGTAAGTACATTTTATCTATATTATCAAAGTAGGAATATAAATATTCATTTGTGTATGGGAACTAGATAAAAGTCACGGTCGCGAAAATGTTTCGAGATCTAATCACAAATTCGGATAAGACTTTAAAATGGCCACAAAAGATCCAAAATGTCAAGCTCAAAATGTTAATTGAAAAGTTTGACTAATTCTAGTTTCAATGTCAGTTTTGTGTTAGAGACGACCGACAAATTGAAGTAAAGGCTGTCACAGAAAGCATGGACATAGTCAAAACTGAACTTTTCTCTTACCACTTATGTAGCAGCTTTTTTACCAGTTTGCTTCTGAATGCAGAACAGCGTCGAAATATTTTGCACAAATGGTGCGCAGAACCGGGAATGTCACTGAGCAAGATAGCAAAAATGAAAAAAGGAAATTAAAAAGCCGTGCGAAGAGAGAGATCAGGACGTTCGGTGAAAAAGTCACCTTTGAGGATAAACCAAAAACGGGTCGAAAAAAGGTCCTACTCAGCCTTGTTTGTATGAACGTATACAGAAGGTATTCGAGAAGAAAAAAGAAAGTTTCAGTCCGGGATTTCAAATCGATAAGAACAAGAAGCAGCCTAAACGCAGTCCGAAGCAAGAAGCTGATCCAGAGTTCAAAAGTTGTCGATGCGATGCCTGCTGGTAAATCGAACTGTATGATCATGTGTGATGAAACCTACGTGAAATTTGTCGGGTCAACAATATTGAAAAGTGCAAGAAGGCAAGTATTGATCCAATCCGATATATCGATTTAATTCGTCGAAAATGGTGAGAAAGCTATGGTCTGGCAAGCTATTTGTGAATGTGGTAACGGCTTAGACGGATGTCAAATAGATTCCGCTGTCTTCTATCCAAATTTTGCATCTACCCACTAAGCGAAATCAACGAAATCCAACCAAATTTCCCGAAAATTTAACCAATTGATGAATTTTGAGTAATTGAAGCGCAGCACACCTTAGGAAACATGCACAGAAAGAAAAAATGAAATTTACACGACATGTAAATCAATAGTAATATGGAATAGACATGGGTTGAATCGAAAGTTTGATTGAAAACTACACGGATCAGCCCCATGGGGTTGTTCGAGCCATTGATGTGGAACAAGGCAACTAAAATTTCTAATAATCTAATTTTGAATGCGCAGTTGCACGAGAGTCTGCTTAGATTGATCTTGATTAGGAATCAACACCGTACATTGTTTGACTTGATTTGTATTTGTTTTATAGCCGACGAAATTACACCAATATCCCAAATGTATGCAATTATATCTTTGTACATACCTGCGATGCGAATTTCGATATTTAAGCTTCTCTTCGTCAAGCCATTTATTTTTATAGCGTTAAGTTTCTCTACCATTCCGCGATTTTGGTTGAAGCGATAAACTTTTTCTCATTATTAATCGAGTTCATCTTATATAAATTAAAAATTAATCTTAAGCACTCAAAATTTACCCTGGGGTAGTTGTCAATTTCTCAGGCGAAACGACATAACATGAAATTTCATCAGAGCTTGCATACCACAAGATCAGGGTATACCAATTAAAGCTTCGAGTATTTTTATGGCACTTTTGGTCTTGCTGTTTAGCAACAACCTCTCTCTAGCATGCTAGTGCTACGTACACGCTGCCAAAAAAAACCCAACGGTTGACTTAAATTCACCTAACGTGAAGTAATCAAGCATGTTTTTAATTGTTGGGTGAAAAGTACTGTATCGATTGAGTAGTTTTCACTCAACAGTGTAGTTTACTTCAATAAGTTGCTGTTGGGTGAAAAAATTTTGTGTGTTGCATTGCAGAAACTATCGGTCAGATTTGAAGTGAGTGAAATTATTTTGTAAAATTGCCAGTTTTGAAAGAATAATTCAATGATTGTCATCAATCGCAGTGTGAGTAGCTTTGTATAATTTCTTTTTAAAATAATAATTACACCGCAATATCATTTCAGGCGATGGAAGATATTGAGATGCGTTCGATCGCTCAACGGTGCAGTTCCAGCAGCTGAATAGAACCATCGAACGAAAACTGAAATCAAATTACCCAAGTTGATTTTTTTATCGCTTGCGTAGTTTCTACCTAATCAGTACTATTGATGCTTTTACTCAAAAATAAGTAAAACCCATTTTACCCAAAATTGGCTTCCTGCACGCAACCCCTCTATTGAGTGAAAAGTACTTAAAATTAGGTAATTTTTTGGCAGCGTGTATAGGACTGAAACGTTAGCTATAATTTCGCTTCTATTTATAGATTCGCGTGCTTCCAACAGCTTCGCTTTTACATCTATTGATCAATCAGAGCGATGCTTTCCTTTGATATATCGCTTACTCCTTCAAAACCGTCGTCTATGGCAGGGAAATCCGGTATGCCGAAGATTTTTAGCAGACAAACAGAACACTGCTCGCTACTAATCAAAATTTGAATCATATATAATTGAAAATACGTGGCTTGAAACATTCAAATCGAAACTCAGAAATAATTCCAATCAAATGATGAAATAATAATAATAATTGATACAAAATAGACTGAACTGTAAGTGTTCAAAACCTGACCACATTTCTACGTGCATTTTTCCTTAAGTTTCTGATTTGCACCCCTATATAGAAGATAAAGATGTGTTCCATATCAAAACCATCATCGATGTAAAACTTAATTGAATTGCATTGAATAACCTATAATCAATTAACAGAACTGTATTTTTCAATTATCGCTTTAAATTGATTAAATTGTATCGAAACGTACAGAATCTTAAAGTAACTTTATGTTTAATTGTCTGTTTCAAATATGTGCATGACAATAGAGTTTCGGCTGCCGAAACTATTCCATAGATTGGAAAATATTGGAAAAACATGTCAAAACCTGTCGTCAAGAAGTCGGTGCTTACTCTAATGAAGAATGTTTGCACGAAGATGCCAACAATCGCTTGAATACTAATATGTGGTAGTGCACTGAAAATAATTTGCACGCTAGCATCATGTGCAAAGCATTTGAACTATCACTATTCGTAGAACACATGAAATTCATGAAAACATACACTTAACTCATAAAATGAGTGTAAACCCTGTTGATATTAAGTGGAAATCATGCTACATTTATCTGAAATGCACATCAAAACGATAAGATATATCGTTACCTCTAAATTCTCAATGAATTTCATATGAATGTCACATTGTTTTCCACATAGATCTCAATTGAAACACAGTTGACCGAATCAAATGTTTTGCATATACATATTATGCTGTACTCATTTCCACTAGAAAATAAATTGTTTATCATGTGTAGTTTGATTCAATAGCAAAACACATCACATCCAAAGGAAAAACACATCGATGCTAAGTGAAAAATATTCTGATTTTGCATCTTAGTGAATTTGCACATGAAATCCCTAAACAAATCGCGTTGGTTATGTATTGAAATGAGAAAGAACATTAAATTGAGGTTCAATTTATATATGAATCGATCGTACAAATTTTTATCAGTGTGTAATATTAACAGTATATCCAATAAAAGTTGAACATGCAACACTATTGTTCTAATTCAACTGAATCCAAGTTGCGCTTAACATTCTGAGACAGTATTAATCAAAAATATTTATTTTATTTCTAGAAAATAATAAATTAAAAGGTTTGATCGAAATATTTTTTAAAACACTGCGATTCAAATTTTTTGCAAAGATTTAGCACTTACTCATTTGCACCGTTTCATTTGATTACTACAACGTCTACAACCGAAGGCATCAAGTTACCACCGTAGACTAAGACTTCATCATTGACTCATGGAAACCCATTAGATATAAACTAGTAAGCACTTGATTATCTCACTCTCTAAAAACCAGTTAATCATCATGCCGATCATGGAACCAGACGAGAAACTGCATAATTATGACAACTTTAATCAACCAGCTTATTTCATACATACGAATCGATTTTATTTATTTGATGTCAGGCGTGGGTAAAAATGAAATGAGGAAGAATTTTATCAAATGTTTTGAAGATACAGTATTCAGTATTTTTACTAGGTTGAGTAAAAAGTAACTTTCTTACATACTTGTTTTACGTTTCGTCTTTGACTCTTCAGTGCGTAGCAGTTTGAACTGCTATCGCGACCAGGCGGCTAAACATAAACTTTTTTGACCGAATAAATGTGCTGCTTGGCATCATGTTCAGTTGAAAAAAAAAATATTTTTTTGGTTCTCTTATAAAATGTTCGTTTTGATAGGCAAAACGACGAAGCAAATCGAAACAAAGTTGGGATTACACCTTGAAGTATTTATGTAAAGAGTTTCTTGGCAGACAAAACTGCACTGTCACTGAAGTTCACAGCGACAGACCCTCCGATGTCATATCAGTAATACATTAAATGGTATTTACTGACAGGAAAGTAAAAGTATGCTAGTTAGCATATACCACACGGATTACAAGTACTGAACAGATATACCATATTTTGGGTGAGATTCTGAATGCGAACAAATATCCTGTCACTGGGCGCCGTGCACGATCGCCAGCGCACTTCGGAAGCGTTTTTGTACATGCTGATGAGGAATCGGGTAGACTTTTGACGACATTTGATAACGGTTGATAAAATCTGGTTCTCTTATCATACACCAGGGAACAGAAGGATTGTTCAACAAAGGACTGAATCCGATACAAGTGCTCCGAAGCGGTGTCGGTTTTCTGGAATTGTCATGGCATACTTTTCATGGACTGTATCGAAAGGGAAAATTCACCAAACGTCAAAATAAATTACTGTGTACTACTGAAGCGACAGAAGGCCAATAGCATTGTTGAATAGTCTCACGCGTAGCGATAAAAAACATTCTACTAGTCACGGCTCACAAAATCATCGCAACTAACAATTTAGAGCAAATTCAGCAGCTAGAAGTTTTATATGGGCGATCTATAATAGAACTAAAACAAGAACAAACGTATCTCCATCAAGCCGTTCTTGTTTTATTTATTCGAACAGTTCTTCTGTCAAATTTAAAACTGGCATACGATGCCGTTCTATTTTCTCTATATTTGAAACACGAGTAATTCAGACGATCCGGAGACTTCCGTCACCGTCACCGGAACGTCAGCCTCCGTCAAAATTAGTCAAATGAGTTTTCCCTTTGCGCATTCATACGATCCAGCAGAGATCCGGAACGTCAATGTCCGTCAACGGCAAGCTACGTCAACATTTCTCTGAAAGAATATTTGACGGACTGTGATTATCGCACACATGCACGATTCATATGATTACGGTATTGAACTGACGTTTGTTATGTATGTATTCGGTGTCAAGATCCCACTCTTAAACAAAATATATCACATATAAGTAATTAAACTTATCAGTAGATTTGCAAAGTACGTTACGTTGTTGAGTGGAACTGATTGTTTTGATTTTTCCTCTTTTTAGTTAATTTTACTTATTTATTTATTCAATTAAAAGGTAGGAAAACAACAGATCGATTAGCTTCAAAAGCTGCCAGATTTTGTATAAGTGGAATAAAATTGTGCAAAACTAAATTCTTCAAATTCTGCGTTTAAGAAAATGACATGACGGATACGGATAGGAAACCGGATCGTGTGAATCAGAATGACGGTGACAGACATTGACGTTCCGGTGACGGTGACGTAAGAAGCCGGACCGTCTGAATCGTACTTAAAACACTGCTGGGGCTGCCAGTTTTTCTTGTTATAAAATCCAGATTTAGATTTTAAAACTGATATAAATTATGCATCTAGAACTAGAACACTACTGAATGTGCCCTTAGGGGTCGAATTTCTTTTCCATCTGTTATATTCTCCAGATTCAGCGAATGTTCTCAATATTCAAAAGGTGGCTCATCAACAAACTGGAAAATTCAGGAATAAATAAATCGACCTTAAAATTGAACTATATTGAATAAAATGAAACTGAAAATCATTCATTCCCCAAGGAGGACGAATCTCTTTCCATCTAACATGCATAATAAAACTGTTTATAGTAACTTGAAGAATTTTAAGGAATTTAAAATATTGAAGAATAAAATGATAAACCATAACGAGTGCGAAGTACGAACACAAATACTCGTTTCTACATATTCAAATTTTATTGCCAAATTTTGCCATGATTGCCGCGATTTACACAGGCGAGGGCTCGGTAATCGTCTCGGCAAAATGTTAATTACTAAGAATCTCGATATTTATGGAATATACGTTGTTTACTGACAAATAAACAATCAGCAAAATGTCGCATTGCTGATCTAATTCAGCATTTCATTACGCCGAGCTTGAGAATTAGTTTTAAGTGTGTATCTTCAGCAATCTAATGTCTGAAACTGCATTATTTAAAAAAAAAATGCTATTTTGATGTAACTTCTAATTAAAAATTAGTAGTACAGTATGTTCATGAAATATTCTAAGAAGCTAGAATCTTTGTAACTTTAAATCTTTGAAACACGATCACTAACCTTGATCACACTAATTATAATCAAAAAAATACAAAATGAAATGACTTTTATAAACTTTTTTTTTGTTTCGATTATAGATGTTTTGACCTTAAGGTCATTCGCCTCTTCGGGCCAGAAAAACTTTCTGACCCTATGTGCGAACCCAGGCTGGCTGCGTAAAAGGTATCGACTTGCCCATCACGCTATACCCGTCCCTTGTTTTATCAACTATCATCCTTTAAATAATCAATAGATTTTCAAAACCTATCACAATATTTAAATGATTTAATGGTAAAGTATGTGCATTGCAAAATCAAGTCAAAGAAAATCTCATAGTATAACAATACTTCTATTAATTTCAAACAGGGTTTGGTTTAACATAGGTTTAATACACAACTTATTTATATCAATCCGAAAGCTCCGAAATTTTACGTTTGATTTCATTAGTTAAGCTCTACACAGTGTACTCAGTCACGTATCTGGAAGCATTTTCCCACTTTTTAGCAAATTTTGTCTCACTATTGGCCTGTTTTTTCGATTTCCAAAAGTTTTGCTTCACTTTGGCCCAATATTCTTTTCGACGAAGTTCTTGCGTGTTCAAAGGATTGTAGTCCTTTGGTACAATTTTGATGTTGTTTTCTGCATATCATCCTGAGCCGCTGGCAAGATTTCAAGTTCTGCCAAAACAACACAGATCTCATGTGTTTTTGGATGAATGGTAAAAGCCGTTTTGGCAGACACTCGTTGACGTAAACTAGTTGGTGGTTCGTTCCAGAAATTATGAATTTTTTTGTCCAACTACAATTAGTCTGCCAAACCATGATTTTTTGTAGAGAATTTCTTGGCCAGGAAATGATTGTCGAACTTACCACGTTAGTATAAAATATGAATATTGTTTTCAAAAACTAGTCCAAAATTTTGTAACAAACCAAACTGAATAAAAATACGTTACCTATAGAAATCGGTTGTTTTTTTTCTCAAAGTTATTCAATGTTTAAATATTGACATAAAAGATGGAGCATCCTGTGTATAGGATAATTTTCAATCATAGATTTGATGACAAAATGTGAATATTTTTTTCTTCATCATACTTGTACGGGTTTTCAAACTCAAGTAAATTGATAAAATAAGCAAAAAACTTTCTAAACACATGGGTTATGTCAAAAGAATCACCATCACGCTGTCTCGTGGTGACCACGCTGATTGGATTCTTCAAGAGCAAGATTTTGAAAAGAAATCTCCTTAACGTCAAGGGTTTAGTAGTTTTTTTTTCGTGTAGTTTTCTAATTCTTAAAATAGTATTCAGCTTCCATTTCACTGTTTACTTTTTTTGGATTCATCAATCGATTTCCTACAACTACATTATTTTTATACAATTAACAGTTTCTCAACTGCAAGTTACAATATTCGTCCATTAAGGGGCGGGTAGGGTCTAACACTTTTGAAAAATCATTTATTATTTTCTTTATATTTTCTTATAGTAAAACATTTCAAGAATATTCTGTGAAATTTTCAAGTCTATCGGAACCTAACTCTGGAAGTATTGGGCCTTTACTTTTGCTTATCTCATACTGTAGAGAAGTAAGAGCTCGGCACCCAGGCCCAAGATCTCTGCTTCGTCTGACTTAAAAACTCGACAAAACATTCTTGAAATGTTTGATTGTAACAAATTATAAAAGAAAAAATTCGATATTTTGAAAATGTTAGGCCCTTGAATAATAAATTGTTTCCATTGATTTTATAGACAAAAAAATTTAAACGCGTTTTTCTCGAAAGCAGATTTTGAAAGTCCGTGTCCATCGTCATTCAAAAATTACTGAACCAATTTTTATCAAATTTGCACACACTTTCTACATATAAAAAACCAGACCCCAACGTTTTCCTTTTCGTTATTTGTTACTTTGGGGAGCTGATTAGTCTCCGCTGAGATACAGTGGACATCGGAAATCATGATTTTTAGGAAGTGTCCTCAAAAGTACCTCTTCCCCGATTTATTTCTAAATATTTTTCTACGAAAAAATTACAAAATGTTGTTCGAATGATGCTTTTTATAAAGTAAAACATTTGAATTTATTTTGTTGAATGATAATTCTAAAAAAAACAAAAAATCGCAAAAATCCTGATTTTTTTCATCGTTTAGACCCTACACCCATCCCCCCCCCCCCTCCCCTTAAAGAATCAGTTTTTAGTCGAATTGGACTCTCCGACCGTGCAAAACAATGGGTTTACCATATCGAAGTACACGCTTAGAAAAGTAACTCAAAACTGAGTTTCTCCTACTAGTGGAACCACCCTGAAAAAGAATAACTCCTTACTTACTCAAATTTTGCTTTTTGGACTAAAACAGTAAAGTAGAAGTTACTCATAATCGTTGATGGTAACTGATGGTAATCACTCAAATTTTGACGTTTACATATATCATTCAAAAATTAGTTGTATAGTTCTCAGACTCTCATAATTTTTTCTAGCGTGTATTTGAATTCCTAGGACAGGACCTGACAATTGTTAAGCCACTTTCCGAGCCAGTTTCGGACCATTTCTTGATTGGTTGAAAATTACATAAGCAAGTGGTTGAATTAATAGTACTGTAGGGTTGTATAAAAAGTGTTGTCAGTATTGAATATTTTGCTTTTCTGATACATCATTTTTTTCATATTAATAGTTTCAATTGGACTTAAGATCAATTTGTTTTTAATTTCTGCCAATGTGGAAAGTATATGAGTACATTCAACAATCACGGAATGATACAACTGAAAAGCTTTAAATAACGAAGTGTAATGTTGATTGTGTTGGTTGTACTTGAGAATAGCACCAGATCTTTAGATACTTCTCTTTGTTAGTATTTTTTTCAAATTGTATATGTTGGACGCTTAGGTGATAGGACGGCAAAAATAAATTACCCGAAAATAAGTATTTTCAAAAAATGCTGATCAACTTTACGATTTCTTTAAACCAAGCTTCTGATCGAAATGAATTCAGATCTATATTTTTGGCTGATTTAATATTAGCCAAATGTTTTCAATTGATAGATAATCGCATGTTTTTAGGGGAAAAGCTTTTCGGTATGATTAACTATCTCATTTGGCAACAGTTGTCGCGAGGGATGCATCATTTATAGCAGGAAGCAACCGGAATAAGAAGAGAAATATTTTTCTGGAAAAAGAAGCCACACTCCAAAAAAATTGAATTTTACAGGTGACTTAATCCCTCATACGATGTAATTCATAAATACCTAATTTGTCAAATGACGGAAGATTGTATTTGTAATGACTTAATGTTAGATGAGCTTGAATTTTACTGGTTTCGACTGTAACTTGCGTTCTGCTAGCAGGTGCGACTGTATGAATTTAAATGCACCTTTTACCAGCCAAGCAGATGCATGCTTCTGTGGCTCAGTCGATTAACAGACGTACTTGCGATCCAATGATTCTCCGTTCAAGTCGCGGTGGTTGCAATTAGTAATTTTTTTTATATCAATGAATTTCATGTCTGGAGTCTTAGACATAATATTAAATGTTCTTCGACGTAAATTTGCGTGAACTGCGACGTTCTATTTATGTGCATCTAATAAGATGTAAAATCACAGGTTTTTTTAGGTGTGCAATTGTCAGGTCCTGTCCAGGGTGAAGTCCAATGACTTTCTATCCATTAATGGAATTGCTCAATACGTAAGGGCGTACACCCACAGGAAGCGGTGCGCACATGTTTCCATACATGCATATCAACAAACTCTTCGCAAAACTAATTTCAACTCTTTTCGTACGTTCCGTCACACTTCACGGAAGCATTTCACCCCGAAATGTCAAACACAAATCCAAATGTAGCTACATATAAAGCTACGACTTGCTCAATAGCTGGTTACAACCGGTCTTATGTGAAATGTACTCAAATCATTGTTGTGTTAAAACATCCATACAGCGAATCTGTATTCTTGAGTTGAAAAAAGTTGCGAGTCTGTTTCGCGTTTAAAACGAGTTTGACGGTGAAACAAACAAAAAAAACGGGCAAGCTACAACAACTACTATAACCAATCTCCTCTCATTCACGGACAAAACAACTATCCATTTAAGGATGTTGATGAAGTAAGCGACGGTCGTCGGGATGGATTGACCACTTTGTAATGGCCGAGAGGTGACGATATTGGACAGACATTTACCCAATCAGTGGGACCCTCACCCGTTTCTTACTCGAACAAATATCTTAACGGATTGTGCAGTTATTTGTTGGTGAGTCGATTGTCTTCGAAGATTTTCATCCGACATTCACAGGCTGTTTGAAATGCGACAAATTGATGCCACGCGTGGGTGATCCGGTTGAGGTGCTTAATGACCTTCGGCTCTTACCTTTTGCATGACTGACGACGATGATACAAAGTCCGACCAAAAAGGCCAGGCCGATCTTGGAGCGATCCATCCCGTGAGCGGTGATTTCTAGACGAGCTAAGCACTTAATTAACACTTCTGGGCAGATGATTTTCACCAATCAGTATTCAGCTAAGATGAGATGAGAAACGAAAACTGTAAACATTTGCCAATCGATAATTTTTCTTCTCGCTTTTGATTGTGTAACAAACTGTGCGTTACTCTTTTCGTTGCTTTCATTGAAGTACAAATTTCCGTTGTATTAAAACATTTTGTATCTTCCCGTTTTGGTTCTGTACATGCTGCGGCCACCAAATTATCGCACAATTTTTTAAAACTTTTTTTTTCACATCACGAACGTAGATCGAATTAAGGTGATACGAAAACAACTTTGCGTTACCGATAATCAGCACTAGGATAAAACACTGCGAATTGAGAATCGCTAGATATAGGCTACAAACAAAGTATGATAATTGCGCACGCACTATCCGCAAAGCCCGGGAGTTTTTATACGCGAATGGTTCCAGCAATCAAATGAAGAAATAGTACAGAAACAAAAATCACAGCAAACTAGATGATAGCGCGAAAAAGTGAATAAAGACAGGCAGTGCAAGTCTGAGAAAAAAATTGTTTTTAAATTAAACTTTCTAATTATGTGCAACTGCGGGAACAGAGCGAACAAAAAAAAAAGCACAGATAATAAGAGAACCCACAAGCAGATATTGTACGCCTTGACGATTACGGGGACTTGATTGGAGGTGGCGAACGTTACCAGCAACTGGGTTCCAACGAGAGCGCACGCGGCACGAACTGACGACGTTCTCAGGGCAGCGCGAAGGCCGAGCTGAGGCGCGAGTATGTATTTACTATTCAGTGCTCCTCTCAGAAGGAAGGCTTATTCACGAAAGAACGTGAAGGAAAACAATCCGGCGCACCTTTCTGAGGCAGCAACTCAACACAGACTGGCGATCGAGTACCCCGTGATCAGACCGGAGACCTGCGGCAGCACAAGTCGCCGCCGATGGAGAGCACTGGCGCTGAGTGTGTTACTTGAGTGTATTTCATTTTCCGCTGCTTTGGCTGGGTGATGTCTTGCAGACAGTATCGTATTATCGCGCCCCAAAGGTGCCTATTGAGTTGTAGTCGGGCGGGTTGCTGGTTGGTCAGTGGGGGCGTGAAGGACGGTGCTAAATGTGGAAGAAGCCGAATAACCAGTGCATCGCGGCTTATCGCGGTGTATGCTTTCAATATTTATTATATACCTTCTTTATATATATTTGTCTGGTTAATTGAATTCAAAACTAAAAGTTCACTGATTCATCAGAATCGCGTTGTTTCAATTCTTACCTTCAGCAGAAATATTGCGGATAGTGACCACTCAATCAGAATCTGTAATGAAATATTTTCAGAATAGAAAAATTGTCTCAACCTAAAGTCCAGCTCGCTTTCGCTTCTCGCCCAATACAACGTTTTTAATCACTCTCAAAATACAAACTGGTTAGGCAAAATAAAAAGTAGTACCTCAATACAGTAGTATCAGTACACCCTAACTTCCATCTACGAACTAAAGCGGGGGTTCTAAATTGAAATAATTCGTAACAAAAATTACGAAATTTGGGATTTAGTTTGTAATCCAAAAGTAAAGTGTTGGCATTACATTCCTTTTGTGATATTTAGCCTTTCTGTTTCAACAGACTTCGCAGCCGATTCTTGGCGTACAGAATCATTGCATGGCTAGTACTACGATCCTACTGACACTATGAAGTTTGTAAACCAACTTTACCGTATTTAGAATACGCTCCGCAAAAAAAGTTTTGTGTCTGAATGTTATTGAACGTTCGGAATCATGTAATCATCACGAGTAAAGTGTGCATTCGATAGAAATGACCCACCTAAAATTTTCGGCAACTTTTGAACCAGAACCTGAAAATGTAATAAAATCTTATTCATAGCAACTTATTTGCATCTGCTTAGTTTCATAGTTATGTCGAGACAAGAAATTGTCAGTGAAAAAATGTTGAATACTTACAATCATAATCCAGGAACGTCCCACCGATGGACCGCAAAGGATCAACTTTGTTTTGGCCGGATCTAACATCTTGCCACGACGCTCGAAACGTGTTGTAGTGGTACCGAGCCGACGGGGTCAAGTTTGTACCAAAAGATATGATATATGACTCATCGAATTCGCTGGAATTGCGGCAAATGGAAAAATTCTGAGCAATCATGACAACGGAACTTTTCGCATATCTCAAATTTATTAAAACAAAGTCAAAAACGAAACAAAAAGCAAACATTAAAACAAAGCTGGAAATTAAAGAAACATGGATGAAAAAATGAGAAAATCAGTTGTTCAAAAAGTTATTGTAGGAATGAAAAGGAAGGTGGGGACGGAAGACGAAATTGAGTAAAATAAATTTCGCAAATCAAAACTTATTTAGTAATTTTTCATTCCCTGAAAATTAACAAAAAAACGATTATCGGTAATTTTGATGACTAAATGTTTGTGTGTTGTTTTTATCAAATACACTATTTAGGTTTTGAGGTCATTTCCGGTCGATCGAAATGTTGACATCGGTCACTACATGCTGAAAAATGACATTTGAGGTCGTTTCAAAATCCAAGATAGCGACTTCCGGTTTATTGATACACGGAGAAAAATCCCGGTTGCTCAAAACAAAAACGTTTCTTATCCACCTAGCAATGAGATATACATATACCCTTCGACTCAGCTCGACGAACTGAGCAAATTTCTGTGTGTGTATGTGTGTGTATGTGTGTGTATGTGTGTGTATGTGTGTGTATGTATGTATGTATGTATGTATGTATGTATGTGTGTATGTGACAAATAATGTCACTCGATTTTCTTAGAGAAGGCTGAACCGATTTTCACAAATGAAAGGTCTTACGGTCTCATAGATCTTTATTGAATTTTATCCCGATCCGACTTTCCGTTCCGGAATTACAGGGTGATATGTACCACGAAAATGAAAAAAATGTCACTCACTTTTCTCAGGAATGGCGTGAACGATTTTCACAAACTTAGATTTAAACGAAAGGTCTTATGGTCCCATAGATAGCTGTTGAATTTTATTTCGACCCGACTTCCGGTTCTGGAATTACAAGGCAATATGTGCAAATCTATGAGAAAATGCGCATTCAATTTTCTCGGAAATTTCTTAACCGATTTTCACAAACCAAGATGCAAATGGAAGGTCTTGAAATTGTTTAAAAAGTCTCCTAAAAGTTGATGACGTTCTGGTATTACAGTGAGATTAGTAAAAAATTTCAATTTCGTGAGTATTTTTGCACAAGCGATGGCGATACGAGGTGCAAATTATTATAAAATTTACTGGTAAATTCATCTAGTTGGAAGATATTGTTAGTTAGTTGGTATATAAATCTACTTTGGGACTACTAGTGCCCGGTTTTCGCTTCCGAACGCACCGGTAATGATAAAGAAAAACTCCAAAAACGGAACTCACTTCGATTTCTCAGCAACGGTTGAACCGATTTTCACAAATCATGATTTCAATTAAAGCTCTCCGTGTCTTAAAAAATACTGTGCAATTTCATCTAGATCCGACTTTCGGTTCCGAAATTATAAGGTAATGAGTATCAAAACTTTCAAACTGTCATACAAAATGATGCAAAATAGGTGCGCATCGGTACGTGCTGGTATGGAAGAAGAAGAAGAAGAAGAAGAAGAAGAAGAAGAAGAAGAAGAAAACGCACCCACCTAGCGTGCTTTGTTGAATTTTGTATAGCGTGCAGTGTTGCCACATTTAAATCTGTATTAACTTGACATAACTGGTTACAAATTGAAAACTCCACACCAAAGAAGTTTTTCGATTTTATTCAAGTTTGAAAAAGAAAATCTTGACAAAATCTTCTATTGATAAAAACATAAGTAATATGAGAAAGGCATCATTACATCACCAGGTGGATTAAAAAGGTTTTTTTTCATCAATCCGCATGTGAGTTTTGCATGAATATTCTTTGGTGTTTAAGTTCTCATGACATTATTTTAATTTTTGTTTTTGAAATTCGATTTAGCCTTTTTTGAGAAACGATTCGAGACTGGACATGAATTCGAAAATCGGTGTAGCCGAAGTCAGTTAAATTCACCTGAAGAGCTGTATAGTTTACATTTGATTCAAAATGTTTGAAAATCAGTGCAGACATCTTTGAGAAATCTTAGCGCGAATTAAATTTTTGGGTACCTTCCGAATCGAAAACTGAATACCGCTAAAACTGAAATAAGTTTATTTGATTATCCAAATCTGCAAACCCGATAACCCGATTAATTTATGTGAAATGGACATTTTTATACTAATCAGCCTGTATCTCCTTAACCGGAAGTCGAATCTGACTAAAAAGCAAAATGTTCCATAGGATCTTAAGACCTTCCATTTGAATTTTAGATTTCATTTGAATCTTAGATCGGTTCAGCCATCTACGAGAAAAATGAGTTACGCTAGTTTAATTTCGTTTCACATATCATCCTGTAGCTCCGGAACCAGAAGTCTGATCCAAACGTAATTCAGGAACAATGTTTGGGTGCATACGACTTCTCATATAAATCTGAGTTTGTAGAAAACGGCTGAGCCATCTCCGAGAATTTGAGTGAAATTTTTTGTCACACAAGCATTTGCTGATCTCGGCGAACTGATTCGAATGGTATATGGGTGTTATGTTCTTCCAGTATTTATTGCTGTAAGTAGCTTAAATCAATATAATTATGGAATTACTTTCAACTCCAAAATGCTGCCATCAATGCTGGTTTACATATGTTATATTTGAACGATTATGTTGCCAAAAACGAACCGTGCTAAAATCGAAAATGTCAATGTCAATGGGCCGTATGAATAAAATGTAGTAAAGTTGTTTGTAGTATCTTCTCAAAAACAAAGACCACAGTGTATAACGCGGTTTGGTATGAATAAAAAACAAGTTCGAACATGTAGTTAATGATACTTCCGAATTTAAGCATTTACTGCATACCGTATCGACACAGAGCCGGAAAAGCTGGCATAAGCATGCACAAAGCAAGAAACGTACTTACATCTGTAAAAATGCCACTTTTTTAATTTCTGTACTTCACTTTATCAGCAAACACACGAGTAGCAACCTCTAGAACTACCTACCGAAAACTTGTAGTAAATACTACAATTTGTAAAAAATCGTGTTTCACGTTGCTTCCAAGCATTGCTTTCTCAAAACCTCTCATTTGCGACTAGTTTGATTAAGTGATTAAGTGTTGAAAAATTATATTAGAAGTCATTTAAAAATCCATGATAACAATTTCTGATTTATCGGGAATTATTTGATATCTGTGATTATTTTCGAAACTCTCTTTAAATGTAGGTACCAGAAAACGATCTTTGAAAACTTTTCGTACCTTAAAATATAGGTACTTTCGGAACGCATTTGAACGTCACCGTCGTTTATGACTTTGTGGTTTCTGATATATCAATATACTTTGGAAAGCTTTCGATGTTGTGAGAGCGGATCTGAAATGCATGGATGATGTGTGAGTTAATTTACGCACAAGCGAAAATCAAAGGTGAGTTTTGAGTAGTCTTGCTAAGTAATTAACCAATGTGTTCGCATTGCAAGAATGCGATACTCTTGAGTTTTGAAATGACTTCGTTTTCCAGCGAGTAGTCTCCAAATTCCTTTTGAAAATACCCGCGTTGATTCCAAAGAATATCGACAAACCGGAAGCCACTGGATTCCAAGAATTATTGATTAACCGGATTTTGAGACGACTTAAATTTCAAATACTCATAACATTCGTTTCGAAAATACTCTTTTTGCAAAGTGGGATTATCGCAAAGGAGCTCGTTATTTGGAATTCACTCTGTAAAAAAAAATACGTTATTTGGAATTTAGTTTGTAAAATCAGTAAAATTTTATTGAAAAAGGCTTCCGAAATGTAGATTTGGGTGTAGCTGTGAAAAAATACTATTGATATTAGCAGACAACTATTCTGCTCACAAGTTTCTATCTCATGCCTCCCCGTGTGTCCATTATGATATTTGGTCAATAGAACGGCGACGACTGGGTGTTATCTCCTTCTGCGTTAGTAGCAGAATGAGAGGGTGCAAATTGGTTTGTATGTAATAATACGTTTGAAACACGAAAATTATTGAAAATCCTTCAAATAGGTCAAGTGTTTCGCCTTGACGTCTTATTGCTGAAGTATATTAAATCCCTCATAGTGACTTTAAATTGTAAACTTGTTTTCATGAAAACCGTCTGCGGCATTCGTTGCAATTCATAAATTAGCATTTTGCATATCATCCTTATGTAATTTGATTTATAAAAATAATAATTATATTCCTACTATTAGTGTGTTATCTAGAAGCGTCTATGGAAAAATTATTCAGAAGTGTTCAATATCATATATTGGTCCAAAAGACTAAAGGTTTGGAAGGTTTCGATACGGCAAGAAATCAGCATATCATTGAATGCAAACTTGAGTATTGGTAAGATTAGAAAATGTTAATGATTCATACAAAACTGAAGAACATAAACTAAACGCATCGATTGCTTGCCAATTGCAAGGGATCGAAAGTCTTTCTGTAATGTTATACGCCTACACAAAACATGATTGTTCAGAAGTGTGAAAATCGCAGAGTGGCAACGATCTACATCTCGCTTATAAACCTGTCCAGTCAGTATCCAGAAACCTGAGTCATATGCCGATGAAATAATGGAAAGGATAAGTTCGATACAGCTTAATAATTTATGCAATTTGCTTGAGGTTTTCGCCTATATTTTCGACCACGCATTTAGCAGGAATTATGAAACAGAACGGTAGTGGTAATAATAATAATTTTTCTAGACTACACAGTTCATTGACTTTGTCCAGCAGTAAAATTTAAATTTCCCGTGAATACGTCCGACGATCAATATAAATATAAAATCCTATATACGCAAAAGCATGCATTACTCAAACTTCTATATACTTTTCTATATAATCCTATATACGCAAAAGCATGTATTACTCAAACTTGTTAGTTTGTGTAGTATATATATTAGTGCAAAAATTTATTGAATTGAAGGATGGAAGTATAGAAATCGTCATATTTTAAGACGGTTATATTTTTCAGTACAAATAACCTTAGAACTCTCACACACTCACACCCAAAAACTATAACACCCTTTTGAATCTTATTAGCGAATGGATTAAAATTACAATTATTAGCGAATGGATTAAGATTACAACGTTCATCTAAAGCCAAATAAATGAAAGGTGACAAACAAAAGTTTAATTTCTTTAAATCTCCTTAATATAAACTACATTTTGGCGAAGACATCGGTTTACCAAGACACTCAACTCTCGCATTTTACGCGCAAACCATAAGCGAGATACTTGTTTGCGAGCATGGCGCCCCCAGTCGAGTACGCATAGAAATTCGTACAAACAAATAGGTAAAAAAGTTGTGTGAGAGACACGACCGATCGTAATGATACCGGAAATGTAATTTTAAAACTCTCTCTTCAACAGATTTAAATTAAACAAATAGGCAAATAATTGTGAAACACTATCTAGAATTCAAAAGCTAATTTCATGAAGGTAGAATCTTCAGTTACTAATATATCATCGTCAAGTGCGCTCAAGAAGTATTTACAGTCATATTCAAAATAATTTTTTTTCTCAACTTCCGTTTTCGTTTGTTAATGGAGATTTCTGTTCACGATAAGCGCCACCGGTGATTTGTTTGCTAGGTTTGATGCCTGTTATTTGGTAACGTTGAATAATGGTCGTACGTGAAGTAGTACATGACGATCCATTTTCTTATACTGTATTTTCCAGGTATATTTCGATTCAATACAGATTATCACCAGGAAAAACTGGAATCACTTATGCTGTAGAATATTTGAAGTAGAGTGACTCTAATTTGAAGTACAAAGCGATGTGCAAGCTACTGTGATTGGTTTGAACGAACGATATAACGAGTCGTTTCCTTCGACTTTTAATAGCAAAACTAACGGTGGGTAATGTCAGAAACAAGAGTGCACAATACTTTCGAATAAAGTTAAATGTGGCAAATCCATGAAATAAAACAAATCACAGACAGCAGACGGAAAATGGCATTCACATGCAGTACAAAAGCGAGTATCATCACTCACTAAGCAAGTTCCAAGACTAGTTTCATTAACAGGCAGTCACCGACTAAAGTTAAAATTGTAAAATGGCATGTATTTATAGATTCCCTTATGTGTGAAGGTTCATACGATGCACGTTTCTTGCATGACGTAAATCCTCCCTTTACCTATCGAAGCAGAATTGCTACTAAATGAAATTCGAGGTGAAAAGCAACGATCGAACCGTCGGCAGTGCGAGAGAAAACAAAAAGATGACCTGGTGATGACATGCTGTGATTGGCTCGTGAGAACATTGGTCGATTCAAACCAATTGTTCAATAGTATACTATTGAAATATGAAAACGACGTTGCCATACATGTTCAAGTTAAATGTTTCCGAATTGACTGATTGTTAAATTATATAAATCCATCAACAGTTTGCACTGCACTCCCATATATTCGACATGATATGTTCAATGTGATGTCGAGCGATGGTGTAGCTGAATTGAAAACTGACTGACAGGGTTTGATTTTAGTCAGCATTCAACTTTATTACTTAATTGGGTCTTGTAATGCTTTTATTTTTTGTTACGATTGATTAATCCTGCCGCACCTACAAATATCCTACCAAACCAAGAACTATTGCGATCACCTACTCTCGACACAGTTCCTTAGTGCTATAGGTTATGTTTTGTCGTCGCCGTTTTTGGGACCATCTTCATCGCATCGTAGATCGAAATATATCTTTCTGGCCTTTATTCGGTTAGTTGTCTTCGATTTTCTGTTAGTGGATCATTTTGATCTCCCAGAATTAATTTAATAACAGATTCGTCGCACTTGACGAGATTTACTCGCCAACATGGCAGCCAATAATGTGGAGGTAATGCTGATTACATTTGCATGAAATTTGAACTAATGTCAAAGAGAATACTTTTGATAGCAGATCGGAACGCAACGTAAGCAAATGTAGTGTAATCAGGGATGCAAACGGTAGCAGTAGAATACATTTATCCTTGTACATTCTACACATTCAAAATTCTACTGCCTGCTACAACTGCTTGATGGTACATTTACCGCAGAGAGAGTACCAGCGACGATCGGAACGGTACAGGTAGAAACAAATTTTGCTCTACTTCATTCTACCTTTTCTTGATGGTACGGCCTTGTACTGCTGCTTGAAACTCCCGTAGATTTCAAAAATGTACTGTAGCTTCCTACCGCCAACGAAAAAAAAGTATTCTACTGCGGACAAAAAATGTACTCTACTGCGGATGAAAAAGTACTTTACAGCTGCGGACGAAAATGTATTCTACCGCTGTACTTTACGGTGTTTGCTCAGAAGATGTGTAGTGAAAGGTTCATTGAATTTATCTTTCACATGCATAAGTATTTTTTTTGCGTAAAGACGAACTACTTATCTATTTGAACAACTGATTATATTTTATTGAACTAGGATATTATTCTTTAATCTTTTTGAACGATGCAATTTGTTATTTGGTATCAAGACCTGTTTTTAGATGAGGAATTGCATTTGCCTATCTTGTAAAATTTTTGTGTTGACTATATTTTATGTTTAGAATAATCCAGACTAATAAAAGATTAAAATTTATGGCTATAGAAATGCATTCATCTTACATAGGGTTATTGTACTAGTAATCATTTCATTTATGGAGCTACCACGTTATTTTGAGGATTACGCGACTACCAATCAACAAATTATGATAAAATCGGACGAAATATCTTTGTTTCGGCTCTAAAAAATCAGATTACGGCATAATTGTGCATAATACTGGTGTTATTATCTTTACGAATGCACTCAGAATGCACCATATTTCAGCTTATTGAGATACGGAGCTGAAATGAATGAAGGTACCGTTACCCTACTCAGAAAAAAAATCAAGTTTTATGAAGCGGGCAATTTCATTTTTTCCTTGCATTTTTATTTATAGTTATGTCTTTATTTCAAACGTATGCATTTCTAAGGGATTCTTCAAAGAACTCTTCAAGAAGTCTCTTCAACGGAAACACTGAAGCCTTTTCCTGTAATTTAGCCATGCATACAAAATATTTAGGCTGTGTTTACAACCCAATAGAAGCTAGGTTTAATCAAATAAGGACAAGATGAAATTTGTATTCCTCTTCGAACCTTTTGTCGATGTTACTATCTTTAAAGATGTATTTTTATGCAACGATCAGTATTGCTTGTACAACTCTTTCCCAACTAGAAAAACCAAATGTCGAGTTTAAAGAAATCGTTAAGTATTTCGCTACGTTTAGAATTTCAGTGACTCGAAGTGGAAATCATTTTTCGTCAGAACATTTTTTTTAGTAAATCCCAAGCAAAAAAATAATTCATCGTAAAATCTATAAAAGCTGCATTGAATTTTAATTGATTCCGGTAAACATGAGGATAAAAAATACAAATGGTAAACTTTTGTTTTACTAATATATTTGCTAATATGTTTTCTAGCGATCATCATCAGCACAAATTAAATTTCGGATAATTACATAATTTACTGAAATTGAAAAGCTAATAATGATTTCAGAAAGATATAGTCTTCGATATCTGGTTTTAATCCAAACCGACCAAAATAGTACACTGAGCTAAATTCTCATTTTTACATTATATGATATTCTTATACATTTGCACTATTGGAAATTCCAATGAAAATTACATGGTGTATCAATATCATGTCAAACATATAAGATAATCATATAAAACATAAAACTTTTCTTAAAGTTATTTTCATAAGAATTTCATATAGCGAATGGAATTTACAGACTCAATAAAATTTATTAGCACCCCCTATAACAACTATTAGATAATCACACAACATATATTGGGACAATTTATAAAGTGCATATTCTATTCAATCAGAATTTATATAGAATAGATTCATGTAAAACATATGGCTTGTTGTATAACATTTATAAATAGCCTTTAATGCAGGCCATTATAGTTTCATATACCAGTAATATATAGATCAAGTGATTACTATTGAATTAAACACGTGATGCGGATATGCAATATTGTTAAAAACAATGGGCTTATTATGTTTATAGGAATCAAAAGCTGCAATAAAAGATAGTTGCATCATTATAAAAACTTTGCTATTTATTTTTATCATATCATAATAATTTCGTTTTTACACTTACGTCTATCGGTGATTTTCTGTTATCGCGCTGTTCTTTCAGGATTCAAGCTTTACTACTGGTGAATCTCTGGAAGCACTTTCTGATATTAACGGTAAAGAAGTGTGACCCCGAAGCTATTAAATAAAAAATAAATCATTTTACTAGTCAGTAATGAAAAAAATGAAACATACCTTATTATTTCATGATTCGTAAATATATCCTCAATGGGAGTTGAAAGAGCAAACGTGTCTGCGATTATAAATTGCTTTATGATGCAGAAATCCCAGGTGAACTACCTGAAGCAGCTGATGAATATCGAGGACTCACCACATACATTATGAAATAGGATAAGTTCTATCGAGTTTTCATATAAATTGTATGTGATATTCTTATCAATTCATTATTGTTACACTAATTTAGACTTCATGTTCATTCTTAATAAAACATATAAATTTCCATATGGCTTAAATGAGTTATACGATGCATACGATTCATATGACGAATCTAATGAATATGAAAAAGATTTTTATTTCAGTGTAGCAATTCTCTACAGCTTACCAATCTCGTGTATTTACAATTGTTTTGTTAATGTTCCCAAACTTCAGTATGGAGTGATAAATAATTCAGTATAAAATTATGAAGAAATGAGTCTCAGCTCAGCTCTACCGATCGATCGGTTAATGATACTTTTTACGTTGAGCTGTTTGGAGGGTAGCAATATTTTACCGATTTTGCTTATTAGAGGGGGGTGGCCGAAACTTCCCACTGTGATTGTCGCAATTCCAGCGTTTCTCAGATATAGCTTGGGTGTTAGCTCTACCTAACCTAACCTAACAATTATCATAAAGGTTTCCGTTTGACAGAGTCAGTGCAGTTGAAATTATTTGTGTATCAGAGATTTAATTTTCTTTGAGTTTAATGAAGTGGCTCTAGGCATGTAAATATACTAGATATTTTATAACACTAGGTGCATTTGTTTCTTGGGAAGCTTTCTATTGATGTAACCGATTTTGACTCAATTCTGTGTTTAGTGCGTAACAGATTGAAAAGTGTAAAAAACGGTATTGGTCATAAGTCAACACTTTTCCGGTGGTCCTTGGGTTGCTGTCAGAGAGAACGCGATATGCGAAGCACCTTCTTTTCTCTTGCTAAAGCGACACCTTTGGAAAAATAATATAAATGAACAATCAGCTGACGGGGATAGCAAGACGGCGATCATACCAATGGAAATAAATTTGAAAGATCTGCATGTTATAACACAGTAAAGAACTTTTTTACTGTTTACTTTTTTGAATTATTTTAAACGTATAAATATGTCATTTCGGAACTAGTCTTTCAATTTTATACGACGTTAGTGAGAATCGATCAAACCATTTCAAAAATATCTTTCACCCACTACTTTCCGGAACCAGTAAAGTCGAATTGAGTTTACTTGTCCATCAATTAACAAGTCCAGAAAACATGAATAATTTATTGAACTAATCACACAGTCACTGTGCGAACTAAGTGAACTGATTCAAACGGTATAAGACTCTCGGCCCTACGAGCCTCTATTCAAAAGTTGATTCTCACAGCGATAAACATACATAATTTCTTTATTTGAAATACATAAATAATTCTGCAACTTAATAATTTTACTTCAACACATTTTTTGTTCGAGAAAAATAATTCATTAATACCCTCTGGCAAACGCAACCATTAATACCTCCTGGCAACGATCAAAAGCTTAAAACCAGGGTTAAATAAATGATGTTAGCAATACTACTTTATAAACATTCTGAATAAGCGAAAATCATCTCTGAAATAGCGAAGAATATAGGCAATGTGCTGCGCTTACTGTTCTTCGATACCACTGTTAACTACCGCGATAAGGTACATTTTTCTATCGCACTAATGTACTTTTTTCTACAGCGGCAAAGTACATTTTTCTACCGTAGCGAGCTACATTTTTTGTGCTACAGTAGCGCGAACAAGGAGACAGTAAAATTTAGAAAGATAGAATTTCTACCTACCTCAAGCGGTGGTGATTTCGGCGGTAGTTTTTAACGCAATACTGCTTCGCATGCCTACTGTAATAGAATTTTAGTTTGAAGGCAGCAGCGTGGTACAGTACGAATAATAGAACATGTAAATGTGGGTTAACAGACTACAGTAATAAAGAAGGGGAGGCAGTTTGCATCCTTGAGTGTAATAAATGGGACTCGTATAATGAATTATATTTATAAACTTTTCATAATATAAAAATTTAAAACTAGTAAATTTTATATTGTCAGCTGTTTGGTTTGCAACGAAGATTCGAGTCGGTGTTCCCAACGAAGGGAAGTTCACTTTTCCGTTTCCAATCTTCCCATTCTCGGCGGTGTACTTTTTTCTTGTGGGCATGCATGTTTGCGGACGAGTTGAAGGTTTTCACGCAGAAAGGGCACTGATACAAAACCTCACCCGTGTGAGTGGTCATATGTTCCTGTTGGTAGTAAGAATTATCATTCAAATAGAAATTGTCTAAATATAATTCCTCACCATCAAAGAAAAATGTCTTTTAAATGATTTTGGACAAAGATTACAAGAGTACACTTTTTCTTTTTTGTGAACAAAGCTAATGTGGCTTTGCAAAGCGAGTACGTTAGGAGCTTGCTTTCCACAAATGTTACATTCGTGTGTACCACCTTCACCAGCATGCCGCAAAACGTGTTTTCGTAAGCTGCTGGCATTCTTCATCCTAGTGTAAAAAGATCATTATGAAGAGTGTTCCGAACTGATTGAATAATAAACTTACCATTTCGAACAAACTGAACACTGCAGTCTAGTTTCTTTATAAGTATTATCATGTTCTTTTCGGTGTTTCTCAAATTGTGCCTTTACTTTGAAATTCTTGGCACAAATGTCGCAAATATACTCCTCGACTGGTTGATGTCTAAGCCTTATGTGAACGTTTAAAAGACTCGCACTAGCATACCTGAAAGATAATAACTTTATTAACAGATATATTAGGATCACGAAATTTAGACATTATTGAGAAGATATACTAATTGTGCACTTGGAAGTTTCAAAAACCCATTGCCATTTCTACCCTAGTTTGTACTTACGCTTGACCACAAGCTGTGCAAATGTATTTCTTATCTTCCTTCGCCATGTGATGAATTTGGTGTGCGTTAAGCTGAAACTTTTTTGCGAACGAACGGTTGCACTTATCGCATTTATGCACAAACGATTCGGGGGAATCATGTTTTATCATATGCAGACTTAGGCCAGCACTGTTCGAATAGGATTTACTACAAATTGAGCATTTGAACGCATTCGGATCCTTGTGCCTTATGACGTGCTCTACAAGGCGAAACCGTTTGCTGAATTTTCTATCGCAGCATATCACCTGCGCTCTCGTTTGGTGAACTTCTCTAAAATGTCGTTTGAATTCTCCAAAATTTATGAAAGCGGTTTGGCATTTCTCACAGTGCAGTTCACAATGTTCGAGGATTTTTTTGTCCTCTGATTCAATTTCTTCGATTGGTTTGTGGTAAATTCGTTCAATTCTATTAGAACAATTAGATTCAATTTTCTTATTACTGTTTTTCTGATTTTTTCCTGGTGAAGTATCTCCCAGTTCATCTAAGATCGAATCGATATCGGAACTATCATTCACGATTTCCTCGGTAATTTCAACATCAAACTGCTGGTTAGGTTCGATTTGTTTCTCATTATTTTGAACGATGCAACAATCATATTTATTTTGGGTTGATTTCAAAGGAATATTATCTAAATCTAAAAACGATTCAAATGATATAACAAACAGTACAGCGTGCATTAACTCAATAAGGTCTTACCAACGTTAATAACGAGATCAGTATTTTGTACGGTTGTTCCATTATGAGTCTTTTCTATCGCGGTATAGAAATCATGAAATTGCTTTACTTGCATCCAACACTCTTCGCAAATACATTTATAATGGAGGTCAACCAACTAAAAGTATTAATTATAACTTTTATAATAAACATAATTTGCTGTGAAGTGGCAACTTACCTGGAACCATAAATGCTTTACAAGAACAGGCCCAATATTAGGATCTAGTTGATCATCAAAACTGATTGCTATTAAATCGCACTTTTCATTCAAGCACACAACGCACATATTCACCTCTAAAAATTCTACTTCCATGGCTAATGCTGCGTGATTGAAACGAATCAAAACAAGCGGTAATCAACTTCAAAAGCATCATCAATACGCACAACCATCAACAGCTGATACTGGAGCAAACCAATTTCTTAAGAAGGTATGCACATTTAAGATTCTTGAATGTGTTGGTTACATTCATGATGTACAAATACTAGGTGATAACATTTGTTCATGCGGGATTGTGTGAATGCGGTTGTCATTTTGTTATCATAATTCTCGGTTGATTTTTCATTAGGGCGTATAAGCAAGTGACAGTTTCTCTTTAATCACTCTCTCTTTCGATTATTGTGATGTGATTAAAAAGATTTTCTTTGATATCACTATTCTGTTTGAAAGTCGAAAGTTTCGGGTATCATTTCATGCAAAGAGTTGAGTGATATACGTGGAAACCGCTTGGTAATCAATAGAAGAGAAAGTAAACAAAGAGAAACTGTCACTTGCTTATACGCCCTTTTGAAAAATTAACCGAGAATTATTTATGCAATTTGAAGATTTAGTGAAAAGAGCGGAATTTTCACTGCTCACTTTTGAAGACGATTTAAAATTGTGCGATCATTTTTTAACTTCGCTTTCCTCGGTTCTGCCTAAATGCTATTTTCGTCGTATTGAAATTTTCATGCATTAGTACACTGATAAAAATCGACTTAAGTGTTTTACACTTAGTTTTGCCGCATTTGATTCGACACTTCATTTGCAAGTGTAAAGCACTTCAAACCTTTTTCAAATGAAATCACACTAAACTCTATGGATAATAGACTTTTATTCCATCAACCAAACCGCAAATTGAATGTAAATGTATGACTCCATAGGCTGTGAACTACTTCGCGGTTAATTTTAACTGTTGGTTGAAATCTGACACTTGAGTGGTTATTTTGTGTCGAGTAGTGAAATTTAACTAAAATTGGGGCCCATTTCAAAGTTTGACGGATGAAAAGTTATTGAGTTTACTTTGCACTGGAAATAATTTCAACTAAAGAATTGATATTAGGACTTTCTTTGCAAGATTTTTCTCTGTGCCGGAAAATAACCATCGATCTGTCAAAAATAACCATACTTTCGAGCAGGGATATTTTTGACAACAACAAAATAACCGCTCGAGTGACAGATTTCAACCAAAAGTTAAAATTAACCGCGAAATGGTTCACAGCCTTAATATTTAATTGGCTTGGCACCTACAGTCGAATTGTCAGACAAGTACATATAAACTAAACGAAATACTTAAATTTTTACAGACTTTACACATAACTCTCATGTAGAATACTTTTTCGTATTGAAATGTCATCACTTGGATATAAAGAATAAAATAATTTGCTTAATATTGTTTGTTTCATTCAAATTCCAATTTAATTTAATTTGATGATTTGATTTTGTTAAAAACATATTCTTCGTTACTGTTGGCAGGCACAAAACTCCTGAATAAATTGAACGATGTAACATCACAATTCAATTACCTGAAATCAGTGTTGCACATATTCTTAGTGTAACTAATTCGTTCACCTATCTTCGGCGCGATAATTTTCTATTATATACACACGTCTCGAACAACGTTGAACTATTCACTGCTCGAATGGAAGAAAGGTGAAAATGGATAAGCAATAGTCGTAGTTCCTATCACTGTGGTGCGATTATAATCGTTCTCACCAATTCTCGCAAACATTCTAATTTCGTTTATTCGTAGGTGACAACTGCAGGAATTTTATTTACCTACTTACGACAACCGCGTTCTTAAACTATCACTCCATTCAACTTACAATTATTGTTTTATTTTTATTATTTTTCAAAAGTACTCTAGCAATAGATTAGATTGTTTAATCTCGCAAAATTCTTTTTCTCATTTCATGCTATTTCTCATCTTTCAAGACTTGAATTTAAATGAATCATACTCACTCGTTTTTTTCTGTAGAAGTCAGTTTCAATAAAGCCTAGGTTTACTAATTGTTAAGTATCTTCAGTGCTGAAAATACTCAATTAAGCGTGAATACTACCATCACTGAATTGAGCTTGTTCAACCACCCCTGGTTGCTACTCCGTTACTGATCAGGATTAGTTGAAATTGTTGAAATGATCCTTCACTGCACATTCACATGGTACCCCAGAATTCATTGATCAGTACCGGCATGTTAGTTCAATACTTGTTGTTACTAGAGGCCGTGTACACCACCGCGCACTCCACAAGTGTCACGGGAGAAGGATACCATTACCGCAGAGAACAGACATCCAAGTAGAGATTTCAATGTGTGTAATAAATTTAACGGTTGTTTTAAAAAGCAATCACCAAGTAGCAATTCTCCTGTAGAGACGCTTCAAGCAGCCCAGCAGTCGCTTTTTTGAAAAAGTTTGTACTACCTTGGATGTCTGTTCTCGGTGCCATTACTTTTAATAATGGGTATTCGCGCAACTTAATATGCTCCGGTTTCAAAATGCTCGGATGCGCCACAAAACTTATGGACTTCTCGAGTAAACGATTCAACAATATTCGATAATGAAGTCCCGGAAAGCCGTGATTCACAGTTCTTATTCGTGGAAACTATAGGAGGAACCTTTAAACGCTATAGGCATATTGTCTCAAAACTGAAATGTAGAGGCGCTGCTTGTTTAGAGATGATACTTTCAGCAAGAGCTGTCTGTCGTGAATTTTTTCTGTCATCTTAAATACGCCACACAGATGAACACGTCCGTTCACCTCAAAATTCTTCATGTGAATGACGCATGCTTTGCTTTTTCTTTTGGATCAAAGCTGTTTTCTGTTGCCTAGTTTGTTTATTGTTACTATGGATAAGAGTTTGTAAGTGCTTACTCATACCAAATAAAAATCGATTTTTTTAAAATCGCGAATGATCTTTTCTCTTTCATTTACACACAAGTTCTCACTTTCGCCCTTTGATTATGAAAGAGAGAATCATATTCGTCAAGTTTCATATAGCATTTCTGAAAGGCCAACACTAAACTGTTAGGGCATATTCAGGAGTGTTTTAGTTCTAGATGCATAATTTATGTCAGTTACAAAATTTAAATCTGGATTTTATAACAAGAAAAACTGGCAGCCCCAGCAGTATTTTACTCGTGTTTCAAATATACAAAAAATAAAACGGCATCGTAGACCAGTTTTAAATTTGACAGAAGAACTGGTCGAATAAATAAAACTAGAACGGCTTGCTGGGGATACGTTTGTTTCAGTTTCAGTTATATTATAGACCACCCATATGAATCTCGCAGCTGCTGAATTTGCTCTTATACAACGAAAGTTATTATCCCGAAATGTCAAAACTGAGCGAGATGGACCGTAAGCGGTCTCAGCTGTCAAAAAGACATAGCAAAGAAAAAAAAATGTCAAAACTGCATGTCAGTTATAAAAAGCAATGAAGAAAAACAAGGTAAGTTTTGTATGAATTAAGAATGTTTTAATTGTTTTATAATTACAGGTTTATTCTACTACACTGTCAAATCGGTAGGAAAATTTCTAATTACTCCACCTTTTCAACGATTTCTTATGAAAATGGGCAAATTCATTTGAAAAATCATAGTAGAAGTTGAAGAAAAAGTTTTTACTCTGAGGTGGTAATGTTGATCTTAGTTCATTGTGCGAAATCTACCGTTTATTCAGAATAGAGCATTAAACTTGGTTCTAACAAATAAAGTATCCAAAATAAATAGTACTCGATCGCTATACATTCTAGTACTCCAGAAATCAATATTACACTGGTTTCTGTTTAAAAAAATGTTGATCCGAAAAAACCTAACCTTACCCAATTTCACACATTTCTGAAGATTTTCCATGTTTAATCGTAGTTTACACTAAAAAAAGTAGTAGTAATCACTTTGAAATTGAGTTTCTTCTACTCCGAGTGTACTTTTATTGCTGATATCTATTTGTTCTATTGAATAAACGATAAAAATGTTGCAAATCACTACTGCCGATATAAAAGTTTCCAAAAGAATCCTCCTATTCTTAGTTCCATTTTTCATTGGCAGGTGTCGCTACCGGTTAATCTGATTTGCGACAATGTGCCAATCGCGGAACTGTGTAAAGCATACACGTGAAAATCTGTTGAAAATCAACGTTGCGTACGATTTTGCACGCATTAATTACTATTATATGAAAGCTCGAACGCAAGAGTACATAACCGACTGCTGGGCTGTTCGAAGCGCCTCTGCAGGCGAATTTCTACTTGGTGATTGCTTTTTAAAACAACCGTTAAATTTCTCACACAAATTGAAATCTTTTCTTGGATGCCTGTTCTCTATGGCTAAAATATAAACGAGTGAATAGAACTAAGACAAAATAGTTGATATGAAATATTGAAATCATCTGAGAGCTATATTAAACAGTTAGAGTTAGAGATGGGCAAAACAGTTCATTTTAAAGAACCGTTCAGTGGTGCACAGTTCTGTTGAAAGAACTAGTTCTCCAGAGCCGTTCGTTCGTTCTTTTCATAGTTGGTTTGTTTGTTCAAAGACTGAACGAGAACTCACTTTTGTAAGCTTAAGCGAGGAAAAAAAGGTCCCTCGAAATAGAACTGAGGTTTCGTGACGAAACTTTCTTATTAGTACCGTTCTTGAAAAAAGGTTGAGTGAGCTTAAAAAACAAAAAAAGATCCCTCGACTTTGAACTGATGAACTACCGTTCTTGAAAAAAGAACTATAGCTCGTTCATTCTTTCAAAAGAACTAGTTCTTCTGAACCGTTCGCGAACGAATTGCCCATCTCTAGTTAGAGTACGTTGATTAATTATTCTATAAATTATATCAAATCATTTCAAATCTCCAAACAAAGCGCGTCTTGATTGTTTATTTTTTTCATCATATTATTCCTATTTACTTTATTTAATTGGATTTATTATTTATTTAATTGGTTATATTGGTTGATCTGGGCAGCCGACTGCAGAGAAAAAATATTAATTTATTCACATTAAATCCGAAGTGTGATACGTAACTCCTTTCGGTTATCAGGAGTTAGGTAATCAGACAAACAAGTGCATTCAATTTATAATCTTGAAAGAGAAACAATACCATGTGTGATATATTTACTTTACCGTCGTATTTCCAATCTTCCTTATAGTCCGGGAAACTGAAGAAGATTTCCGTCAGTGTATATATATTTCCCAACTCACCTAGAAACAATCTGATATTCAGCTAAAGGGATTTCTTTCCAGTAAGCAGAAGCACTTGTTTAAAGTTCAAAGGTACAAGTAAGAATAAACCCTTCTCGTACTTTAGTGTATTTTCATTCGTCTGACACTTCTCTTATCTGTATTAGTTAAAGCGAAGTAATCTTGACCTTCGTCAAGATTAAGGAAAGTGTACATTTGCACACTGAGTAATCTTGACCTTCGTCAAGATTTAGGAAAGTGTAAATTTGTACACTGAAAATAAATTCATTCTTATAAATTATCAAATTAAATATTTACAATCACGACACCATGGAAAAAGAAGAAAATACCTTTTCTCAGAAGCTAGATGGAAATAAATATGAAATCATTTTGTCGTAAAATTGAGCAAACATTCGTTTAAAAAAACTGTTGAGAAAACTTGATAACTAGCATTGGAAAGATCCCTAGTTGGTCATATTAATACTAAACCAGCATCAAAACAGACTGTTTAGTGAGAAAATATGTGGGTTCGATTGGCGTCACCCGGTGGATACGTGTTCCCTTGCAATGCCATCATTTTCTCGTACAAACGACATAAAATATGCAGTTGATGAAAATTACAACACATTTTAGGCTTAAATGACCTTCTTCCTGACCATTCTCATTCTGTTCTGGGGTGATGTACAGCCCTATTCTGTAGTTCGACTGAATGCGAAATTTTGTATTCTGTATATCGAAAGAGTTCGAGTTTTCAATCACATAAAAAATTCAAATCGAACGGAATGCAGAATATGGGTGATACATTGAAGAATGATGTGCCAATCCCAGGACTGATCATCTAGAAATTCTCTCAAGCTTAATCTCAAGCTCAGAAAGGCAAAAATTAAAATATGTTTTTTTCATACAGGTTTAACACGAAAGAGACGAAATAAATGATAAACGAATGTTGCATATAGACTGATCACAATCAATCACTGGTTTTTATTACATAATATTTATATTCTTTCGCACACAAATAGAATAATCAGCTAGAAATCCATAGAAAAAATACTTGAGATCTTGTCATTGTCATACTGTATATAAGAACAATGCAGTTTCTAAATTCTTATTTGTGTGTGTGGTAAGAAGCGTTTAACATATTTACAATATTCGCGTTCTACTGTACAAATATGTTAAACACTTGAAAGAAGATAATTTCTCTAATCTAGATTTATATATTTTCTTACATTTAATATTTAGCTTATTTTGCCCTACTTATACTATATTGGCACTAGGAGTAAACTAAATGCGTCTATCATTTCGACCTTCCTAGCACAAATATAGCATAAACTATCTGAATTTAAAAATAAAATCAATCCAACTTGTACTGATTACTGAACCGATCAAAATTACCATGCTTCGATGATGATTTTTTTCAAACGGAAGTATAGCTACCGAAGTGACATACAATTGTCAGTTTCCGATATTTGACTAGTATCAAATTTAACTAAAATGTTTTATGTTCGACATAACCAATGTTTTTGATTTTTCAAATTTAACGCTGTTAAAACCAGACATTAGATTGTTTAAAACTCACGTTAAAATCAATTAACGAATAAAGCACGCGTTCATAACATGACCTTGTCTATGTTAACCGAAGAAACAATTTAATATGCGGAAAAAAATTATTTGATTAAACAAAACGAGACAATTTTAGATAAAGATAACCGTTCCAGACTTTCTACCTATAGCATTGGTAGCAGTTTATAGCTTGAGCATAATAGTGACTCTTAGGAAACAATTGAATATCAGTCTGTCTGTTAGTTCACACAATTAGACAAATTATTTTCTAATGGAAAACAATCCGTTCTAGTGTAACCCCAGTAGATTGCTTAGAAATACGCTGAAACTTTCATGTCGCTGAACCGCTCTCGGTTGCTGTTAACTCCAGGTAAGATCATATCCCTTCCAATTGGTATTGGGGGCAAGATACACACGTTGTCCATTGTAGAAGAAAGAAACGATCCCTCGATACGCCGTTCTCGGCACTCCGCTCTGATGGAACAAGAAAATATGTTTACGGGTTTCTAATAAATGTTTGATCATACGAATATTACCTTAAAATCATCCATCAACCCCAAGCTTTTGGTAGCACGTTTGTACTGCTCTTTGGTGAGATATGTTATCCGAATAGGATCTTTGGGCGCTACCTGACCACGTTTTAGTTCGTCCAATGTAACAATTGGACTTTGATAAACAGCATTTAAGAACATATCGTCGTAAATGGACTGCAGCGGAAAAAATACTATTGAGCATATATGAAAAACGAAAAAGGTCTAAATGTAACTTACTTTATGCAAATATGTTAAATTGATTTTTGTGAAAGATACATATTCTTCACTAAGTTTAATGTATTTCAGGTGCTTATCGAAAAACAGTCCACTGAAAATAAAATTCAATTATACTCGATAGGTAAAATAATATGACGGATGGTGCTTACTTTGAAACGC
The DNA here is from genome assembly GCF_030247185.1 of Malaya genurostris. Classification (NCBI taxonomy): domain Eukaryota; kingdom Metazoa; phylum Arthropoda; class Insecta; order Diptera; family Culicidae; genus Malaya; species Malaya genurostris. The sequence continues at coordinate 220,756,285 of NC_080572.1, forward strand.
CAATCTTTCCGAATGTTCGAGTTCGAGGTAATTCAGGGCGAATGCAAGCTCTTTCTTTGCGTTGCTCCGGTTGGCGAATCCAGTCATCCCAAAATCTTGGAATTGAACAAACTATAAGTTTAAAAATCATTCAAACCCGCGTTTCGCTAACTTACGCTTTCGGCCACTTGGGACCTAGTTCTTCCCACAGTTCCTTGGTCATCATCCAGCCGAGTCCGGGAAAGAAATCCGACCTATACAGTAGTTCGCCGGCAGTATTGTCGATCAGTCCTTCCTTGCCATTGTCGTTCCATGCCGAGATGCACCAAAGCGAACGATCTTTTTTCAAAATGGGATATGTGCCCAGAAAGTATTCATAGAAATCCGGTGCAATACTAAGGTCGTCTTCCACGATGATAACCGACTCAAAGCCTTGCTTGAAAACCGTACTCAATGCCCAGCCGTAGTGTCGAGAAATTTTATAGTAACCTTTGTACTTTTTCTCCTTCGGTAGTACCGTTATATCCGTTTGGTCTGGTTGACGAATGAGAGTCACGTTGTCTTTATAAGACAATATCATGCTACGGGTAGCCTCGTCATCACAATCCTGGGATACAATTATAGGAAATTGGTCAACTCTGGGGCGATGCTTGATCAGATCATCCAAACATCGGTTTACTGAAAGACGATTACAGGCAAAAACTAATACCGGGATGATGGGACGGTTCACGTCATCATCAATATATTTATGTTGGAATTTGCTTAGTGTTGCTTCAGCTTCCGACTGTGGCGGAGACTCTGCTACCTGTGCTGGTACTTCTGCCAGATCAACGATATTTTCTGTTGCTGGTGGCAATTCAGGACTGGTCGATTTTTCCTCCTTTTGAAGAATTCTGATAACCTCCCGATACAACTTCTCTCTGTTTTCTTCTTCAATTTGAATATTTTTCTCTAAGAGACGAACTTTCTGCATCACTTCATGATCTCTTCGAGGGTTGGAGTCTTTAAAATTTTTCAGAAATATTAGATACGTTGTGAAAATCCATCCTACCAATATTGCAGCTATAATAAACGTTTTTCGAGGACGCATCGTAGTCGCCAGGTCGTATTCTCTATTTAAATCAGGCGAATGTCTTCGAGTTACAAAATAGAGGTAATACTTTTTACGAATAACAATCCTAAATGCATGAAGTTTCCAGCTTCAAAACACACAAGCGTTCGAAGATACTCGTTCATTTCGAATAATCCTAAACGAGGTCATTTTGGCACTGTTGCTATGTTGATTCAAATTGTTTTTTTGAAAAATAGATGTTCCCGAAAGCAATGAGAAAAGAGATTTTATTACGTGGATTTAATTTTATTTATTCAAATGCCTCCAGCACAGTGAAAATCTTGTTTGCACAGCTGACACATAGCTCGTTTGTCAAAAACTATACGCGATGAAAAGGAAGACCGAAAATGCTGTCATTTCTTGTACGCACACGCTTAGTATGTACACTCAAATAGTAAAAAAAATAAGTACCCTAATGAATGAGTATAGTGCGTTTGACGATATATTTCACTGGCCAAACATTGGATTGGAGCCGTCCAACATCCTGTACGAAAAACAATGTTGTATCATTTCGAAACAGTAGGATTTCTTTTCGAGATTGGAAAATAACGGGTGGATATGCTATACGCGCAGAAAACTCCAAGTTGCTTTAAAATAGAATATGATTGTACCAAACAAATGTTGGTTGTTTTGAAAGAAAGATTTGTTTTTGTCAAAAAGCGAAGTCTTGGCCTTCTGTTTCAAAAGACTTCGCAGTCGATTCATAGCGTACATAATGATCCTACTGACACTAAGAATCTTTTCAGGTCGGGGCTCTAACATACGACAACTGGCTTATAACACCAGTGGTTTATGCATTGAACCGCAAACCCGGGTATTTTTACGCAGGAATTATTATTACCCAGGATTATTTACAATTTTTTTTCCTGCGTGTGAATATAACTAGATTAGTAATTCTATGACCAGAGGTCAGCGGAAAGAAAATTCATTGATCTAACACGAAGTTTCCGAAATCGACCATTTTTTTATCATTTAGGGGAAGCCAAATTTTGTGCTAGGGCACATTTTTTTATGCCAAATGTCCTAGAATTCTTAGTCTGAGCCGTCGAGTTTGAAAAAAGCGTATTATGGTTTTGCTCTTCAGAGGTTGTCATAAGAGTATATTTTGAGGAAAGGGAATGTATCAAGTACAACATAGAAATAATTGACTAATAAGATGGAGAAAACTCTGCTGAAAAGATTCTTATCTGTTTCATAGTGATTTCTGTTAAACATAGATCTTCCTAATGTACAATGCTGTATAAATGTGCAATGCTGTATAAAGTGGACAGTTGTATAAGTTGTTTCGAAGTTTTCAAAGAATTTTCAACTTGCGATTCTCTCATGGTAAATTTTACACTGCACCGATCATTGCAAAACTATATCTTTTTCAGTAAGGGCCGTGACATACTCAGAGTATAAGGTGAAGCGAAGAATAGACATTCGGGTACTTTGTATATGGGACAGACATGAGTTGATATTTTTTCACATTTTACTGAACAAAAGAAAAAGCAAAGCTTGTGTCATTCACTCGAAGATAATTGAGGTGAACGGACGTGTGCGTCTGTGTGGCGTGTGTAAGATAGCGGAAATGAAAAAAAAGTCACGCCAATGGGGTACCAAATTCACTTCTGCTCATATATATTTCGAATCGTTCAGCATTATTCCGGGACTGTAGAATTAGAATCAAGATTAATTTATTAATTTTCCGTCAACTTGACGTTGTGTTCCTTCATATGAATTGCTTACAATTAATGTTGTTGTTCCGTAATCGTTCTATGCCGGTGATAGTCGCCTGATGTGAATTGCTCTTACATATTGTTTTGTTTTCATTAGGAAACGTATTGGCCACCCATATTTCACTAGGGTCGCCGTTCATTATTCACCGTGCATAGAAACCACAGACTAACAGACATGACAGTATGAGTAAATTCTTATAAAAAAAAATTTTTCGTGATGCACTAGTTCCACCTATATTGTACTGCGCGAGCTATTTACTATCGGTACACCCCTTGTGTTATGTGAATGTTTTTTTACTAGTTGGTTTCCCCTCGTTTGTCAACACCGATCAGCTGCTTGCAGGGATGCCTGATTTCATCATATTTGAAAATGAATCATTACAATATATTATTGGATTACGTTGATAATATATTTAACTTTTTTAGCGATGTTGGAAGGTAACCATTTATTTTTCTCAACTTTGCTCATCTAGATTATTTTTTATTGTGTTGGTAATTTTCATCCGAAATTAAGTGGCGGTAGACCAGAAGCAAGTAAATATTGTAACAAAATGGGTTCGATTTTGTATTGCGTTGAAGGATGAGAAGTAGCACAATTATGTATATAGTTTTGGCAATATGTATTAAATCTGTATCCTGCATGAAATTCGCATGGACGGATACGAATCAATACATTACAGGTAATTCTGTATAAATGGCAACTCTGTTGGTAAATGAAAAAAATAAACACAGTCTAGATGTCAGACATGATGTTTTTGATAGGGTAAAGTGGCGACATCATGACATATGCTTGTACTGTCCCAACTAAAGGAATATTTGAAATGACCGTTAAAATGATTGAAAAATCTAATTTGAGTGTCCTGTCTGTTAGTCTGTGTAGAAACCTCAACGGAGAGAAATATCGAGCCTACTTAATATCATAAATCAAATACATAGATCTCCGACTGTAGGGTGACACCGACGACACGACCTGCCACTCGTCTATTAAAACTGTATCGCAAATTTAACTACCCCTCAGTAACTCGTAATGTCAAAAAGAAATCGCTTGGAAAAATATTCAAACTGGCAACATAAGTTGATATTTTATTGATTTTGAATAACAGTTACCATAACCTTGGTTACTGTATGTTGCAGACTTATGAAATGTAAACAAATGAAACTGCAAAACGGGTATATTTTTACGAAAAATTAGAATGGATTCATCGGTTCAAGTGGAAGATCTGTTTTATGCAGTTACTGTTAGAGCAGTGGATCAAATAGTCGGTCTTGGTGTAGTAATTTTAGCCACATTTGTGGTTTGAAATTAGCCTATGGGTAGGACTACGAAGTACTACTGCATTTGAAAAGAATACACGGATTCGGCATTCAAAATAATTATGCCATGCTACTAACGATAAATAATGCTAACTGAAATAAAATCTACTTGAAGGAAACGGACATACCAAAAACTAAACTGATCTTGAAATGATCGAATGTTTTGCAGAAGCTTGGACTCACTAGGGAAAATCTTTTTGTTTTTATTCGTCATTTTGTTGTCATTCTCCTCAGATAGTTTAATGTACGTAATAGTATGAAATAAAATTAGTGAATGATTTTTAAGCGAATCCTTCAATTTTCATTTATTCATTGTATTGGCAAAATTTTATCAGACAAATGAACTTTGGCAAATGTTTTTCTAGGGAATATCGCCCTTTTCTAGTGTATCGCCCTTGTAGGCCGTACATGTCCAACTCAAAGATCATTTCCGAATACGATGAGCTGCAAAGAGTAAAATCTGTGTTAGCTGAATGAAAATGATGTAATATCAAAATACTTTTTGGAACGTAATCATGGTATGTTTATATACCACAACATACCTATATTGAAAGCTCACAAATAAAATTTCAAGCACTCACTTTTATTACAGCTTGCACTTATGATGGCTGTAACATTTGCACGTTCTACTTTCTTAAGTTACTCTTATAAAGTGGTAATGAGGGACCAAAAGTTAAATAATTTAAACTGTTCCTCAACTTAGTTTTGTTTATTTATTCGGGGTTCCTAGGTAACTAGTTCGTAGCAACTTAAACAGTGTTGCTCGAGAAGAATATTTTTATCATTATCAAGGGGTCGCTATATTTGTGGTAACTGGTGGTAAATCGCTAACAGACACGTTTTATTTCGATTTTTCTTTGGAGTGCCTGGTCGTGTCGTCGGTGACACTAACAGCACTTCTAGTGAGAAACGGGTGTACTTTTTTCCATTAGCTACTGTGGTTTTGTTAAATGCGCAGGCAACTTTATGCATGCATTTTAGGAGCATTTACGCACCCATTCTCCACCAGACGGTGCTTTTGCTGTCACGGGTTGCTCAACTACATTAGTATTACACTGGGAAATCTATGTTTATTTGATTTATGTTAATATTAAGTAAGTTTCTGGCAGCGTACACTCAGAAAAATATTATGGTAACAGTTACTATATAGAGGGCCAACCTGACCATGCGAGTATAGTGGTTTTCAGCCGACTATTAAATCAGATGGTTTCAGCAATAGTCAAGTTCATGTTTACTATGAATGGTATCGGCTCTAGAATAGTAATATTGAACAGTATATTGTATGAATAACTAATACGATTGAGATGGTTAGCCTAACCATGACTGAATCTTTTTTTACATTGTAGTTTTTGCTATAACCAGAGTCATGGTATTTTTGACATTTCACTTCTAGTTATTGTGAAACTAAAAGCAGTGGTTGATTCAACAATGCTGAAGATCAGCAAAACATGAGCTAATGTGAAAATGTTTTATGAATTTCAATTCTAGAACAAAAACAACAAAATAGTTTCATTGAATTCTATTTTATTTAGCGATTTGAATCCGGGAATCGGATGATGTTCGTCGTTTTCATCAATCGCTTGATGTTGTTTCTACAGCGACCAATAACGAATAATAAAAATTATACAGGACGTCGATTTCACTAGAAAACAGCCGTTACCGGCAAAATTGTTGAAAAATTTAATTTCAACGACGGAAACTAGTAAGGCTACAAAATTTACTCACCTGCCAACCTTCCAAATTGCACAATATAAGTAACAATACACATTTTTTTTCAAATCAATCACTGATGTGTTACGAAATTGTCTGCTGTATTGTAACAAAGTACATCCGTTTATTGACAATTTGTATAGTCAACACAAATGAAAAACAGTCGGTTTAAAAAACACTATACGATAATGTGCTTACTACATAAATTCTGTTGATATGGACTACCTGAATAGTGTTTTCAAACTTCATAATTTCTTTTAAACCATGTATCTATTTATGGTAACATTATTATACTGTGGACATATTTACATGGTAGCAATAACTATTTAGCTCCTCATATATATCAAGGCTCGAGAGCAATTTTACCTTACTAGAAATTGTGACTTTAACTATTTGTTCTTATATTTGAGATGACTACCATTGTCAGGATGACCATGCCAGAAAAGTCATAAATACAAATAGTTTAGTCAAGTCGTAGTCTTTGTTGTCTAGTAATTTATACAATACAGATGGTGAATAGTCATATATCATGATTGTTGCTACTATTTAAGCGTATAGTTGAAATGACAATGAAAAACAGGCTACGGTTACTATGGTATTTTGCTCAGTGTACAGATGCTGTCAGTTTACATTGCTTTCGATGATTCGTCGTTTCGAAACGATACCTGTTTCATTATTGTTTTCGTTGTGTGCTCTATCTGTCATCTATTTCCCACGATATTTCCGAAAGCGGTTATCATTTTCATACTCACTGTTGGTAATTCATTTTAACGCTTTTGTTTACTATCAGCGGTAGATTGTGTGATTGCTCGTTTTGCAAACAAGTTTAGTTTTAATTGAAAATAAAGGTTTGTCTGTATAAAGAAGGCATTCAAACATGACTCCATACGTACCGGTGCAATACCGGGAAGTTGCCATGCGACAACTTTCATCCAACTCCAGCAAATGGAGGGAGATCAGTATAAGTACCGGTAGGTCCTTGGTTATGATATTGTGATGGAAGAGTGCGACAATAAAGTTTGTATTCTATTTATTTTTTGGCAATTTTAGGTGGAATTCATAACATGTTGCAGGATGTGAAGACCTCTGAACAGTGCGGAGGATATTGCTTCGCTGAGAGGGAAGATTACCGGCCCAACAGATTTGTATATTGGTATGCCAATTGTGTGCTAATTGTGGTATGAAGTACTTTACTTGACAAATTTCATGTTTTAGGCGAACGTCTGGTGATTCCATTTATTTATGCGAAGTGAGCATGAATTTGAATTTGGGAAATAATCAGCTGAGAATCAGCTTCGACGAAAGTCCTATTTTGTCGGTTGAAATAAGCGGCAATCGGCTACAGGTATTTTTGTTGATAGTAACCGTCACAAGTATACATCGCATTGTGCTGAAACACCCGAAAGCCAACAGTGTCAATCCGGATGGAGCTCACGAATCAGTTCTGTCTTCGATAACGAAAGAGCAAATATGTGATACAACATCTTTCTACGTGATCAGTAACGACATTGGTATGTACCGCCGAGATACAAGGATTGCTTGAAACTAACCAAAGATTTGTTTTCAACAGGTCAGTGTTTGCCAAACATTGCTGCTGCTCACAGAGTTGAGTACGATGATCATGAGAGTGACGCTTTTTACGCAGTTTCAACCGTTTCCGCTCTCTATCTTTTTCAAATGGGGAGCCTCGGAGGTGTTAAAATGACCGAGCTAAAACATAACCAGCTAATTTCCAGATTGTTTTCGAACATAACCGACGCATGGAGGTGAGTAGGAAGCCTTCCGAAAATACCAGCAATATTTCCAACGTACATTTTGTATTACAGAAAAAAGAATGCTAATGCACCAGACCAGATTGTATCCTTAATGTTTGGGGAAATTGATGGTAATTTTGTGTTGTACGCTTTTTATCGGAACAATATTGCACGAGTGTGGTCAACGAATGGTTCTTGCATTGGGGTAGAGTGCATGGTAAAACATGTCGATCAGCGGTTGGAGGGATGTATGTCATTATCATTACAACCAACTTTATCCACTTGTAACTGAATTGTGTACATTCCAGCTCAAACTACAATGGTTCGAAAATCTGCTTCACTAATCGGAGTATTTTTGGCATACTCCGAATGCTCCGAGTTTTTATTATTTAGGCCACTGTTGGATGAATCTGGAAATGTTTCTTTGGTGAAAGAGTCGATCATTTTGGCTCCGAATTATGATTTAATTGACTATAAATTGTCAGATCGAGATATTTTGGCCTTGTGGTGTAATGCAGAAGGTAATCATGACTTTTTTTCATAGTGCTGCAGTAATCAATTGCTTATTTTCATAGGCGAAATGCAAGTACTGACTTATGCGTTGAACAGTGAGTCAACAAACTTTTGGTTACCGATCCCGCTTGAAACAACCGACGATAAATATACGGCTAAATTAGAGAAAGGAACTGATCTTAAATACGTGTATTGCAACCGGATTTTTCATTCTGGGAAGTTTCACAATAATGTTATTGCAAAGACACTTTCGGTTTGTGATGTTTTTCTTCAAAATTTCCAGTTCATTATTCTTTAATTCCTGATACTTTTAGATGTTCAACAGAAGCTTCAGCAATACCGGTTCCATTATCTCGATGGCCGCATTAAAACGACATGTTTGTAGTTACATCGATGGAGAGTTGCAGAATGAACGAAAGATGCAAAACATAACCGACGAAGAGTTCATTGAGTTATCCTCTACATTATGGGAAAAATTTTATATGTGCTGTTCGCAATACAACTTCGAAGCGTGCCAACCGATCGGAATGCTTATCCTGGAGGATATGAACATCTTCTGTTTGATCAGAAAAAAAATAATTTCATTTTTCCGACCATGCGATGAGCTGGAGTTGCTATTTCTTTCGGAGAACTATCCGGGAAGTGTGAGCAGCGATGCTGTAGGAGAACGGTCTATACTACAGGATGTTTCGGTTCTGGTGCGAGTTCTGAAACAGATCGACAAATTTGTGCCCGAGGATGACAAAATAGAGATCGAGTCTTGTTTGTTTCAACTACGTTCGACCAAAGACGTGATGGAAACGATCGCTGGATCGCAGTGTTTTGGAAATCAGGTAACCATGCTTAGAGAGCAAATTTTGTCATAGGACTACGTCTTTGTTTTCTATATAGGGGTGCAAACTCAAAATAAAACCTTTCCAACAATGGTCGAGTCGGGGTTTTATTTCTGGCCCTAAGAAGGGCCGATTTGATTAATTCCTTCAAACTTTGCACTCTGATGAGTATAGTAAAGAAAGACGTAGTCGTACGTTAAAATTATGAATTTTAGATAATTAACATTATTATTAATATTAAGATAATCAAAATTACAATTCTAAGTCTAATTTTGTTCATTATTTCAAAATAGTTTTATGTCTTCTTTGATCAGAACCAATTAGGCCTGCAAAACGTTTTTGTTTTAAACAACATGCTTGGGAATAACATGTTGTTTCGCATTGTGTAAACTGCTTTGATCTCTACGTGCTGATCAGTACTGACGCCGACCATTTTCGAATGCAGATTTACTTGGGAAAGGGGAAGATTGTTAGTTCGCTGCATGCTGCTACTAGAAATCGAATATCTGCATTTCCTCATACATAGTAGGAAGGTATAGTTTGATGATCAATATTCTAATAATTCAATGTTTTTATTGCTCTGGGTAGCCGGCTACCGAGAATTACTTTATTACTGTCGGGAGTACCGTCACCATTTCATACATTTAAACATTGGTATTCTATTTTTCCATCAGACAACCGTAACTGGCAATACACAACCACAATGCGATTTTGTGTCGATATTCACTTCCTAACTGAAATCATAGAATACCACATGGAGGCTCCTCGCAGTCCAAACGATATTTATGTATGTCATAGTTACACATGATCTCAATAATGACTTCATGCGCGCGTCTTCAATATTTCTACTTAAGCTTAAGCTTAAGCTCGGATGAAATTCCCTGTTATGTCGTTTCGCCTGAGAAATTGACAACTACCCCAGGGCAAATTTTGAGTGCTTAAGATTAATTTCTAATTCATATAAGATGAACTGATAATGAGAAAAAGTTTTTCGTTTCAACCGAAATCGCAGAATGGTAGCGAAACGTAACGCTATAAAAATAACTGCTTGCATACAAAACTTGAAAACAAGCTTGACGAAGAGAAGCTTAAATCCGTATCGCAAGTATGCACAAAAAAATAATTGCATACATTTGGGATATTGGTGTAACTTCGTCGGCCATAAAACAAATACAAATCAAGACAAACAATGTTCGGTGTTTGTTCCTAATCAAGATCAATCTAAGCAGACTCTCGTGCAATTGCGGATTCAAAAGTGTGACGATTGATTGAACTATTTGATTATAGATCATTAGAAATTTTGGTTGCCTTGTTCCACATCAATGGCTCGAACAACCCCATGGGGCTGATCCTTATAGTTTTTCAAACAATTTTGGAATGCACGAGATAATGGCGATTCCTCGATAATTACGTACAGTTACTCACAAAATTGATCGTACACACGAATGATGCTCCATTTTTTTTTGCAGTTTCTAACTGTTGTTAGTTTATTTTAAAATTTATTTTGAAGTGATTTTGCAATGAAAATTGTTTTGAAACATAATTGAGCGAAAACTTCGATAAAAATTATTTTGTTGTTGGAAATAATCGATTTATAGGAAATGTATGCTTATTTTAATCTCACAAAATTGATCGTACACCAATATCGACACAATTTACTATGAAATCGTTTTGTGTGTAAGCTGTCAGTGTTAGAGTAAACAACAATAATAGTTCGTTTTAGTTTTGGTTTGAGAGTAATAAATTGAAATACAGAGAAAACCGTTATTTATTTTTGTAATGGAAGGCAAAAGAAAGCAAACAGATATTTCTACAAGGAAATTGATCATTTCATTGCGCTGTAAAGGAAAATTCTTACGCGAAATAGGAGAAATCGTTGGACGATCACATTCCACCGTACAGCAATCATTGACAACTGGAAATGCGAGCGAGCTCTGAAGAACAATGCAGGAAGGGGAAGAAAAAGGATCCTATCGGAAGTTGACGAACGGCTTATAGTTCGCAACGTACAAAATAACCCGAAAATAAGTGTACCGAAATTGACGGCGGAAGTGTCTCAAGATATCAACCGACCTGTTTCAACTGCAGCTGTTTGCCGCGTTCTTCGGAAATCTAATTTGCATGGTCATGTTGCCCGTAAGAAGCCATTCATATCAGCAATAAAACAGAAGTAGCGGCTTGAGTTCGCCAAAACCCACGTAAACAAACCGCTGAAGTTTTGAAATCAGGTAATATTCACTGATGAGATAAAAATAAATTGTTTTGGATCTGATGGCAGACAAGTTGTTTGGAGAGAACCGAATACAGAGCTCAAATATCAAAATTTGAGATCAATAGTGAAATATGATGGTGGCTGTGTTATGTTGTGGGGTTGTATGGCAGCTTCAGGCACAGGAACCCTGGAGTTTATCGATCCGAATATGGACAACATGGGATAAAATAAATCGGCGGTTCAAGGATACTAACACATCAAACATAAACACGCTGAAACAGAAAATAAAATAAGTATAGGAAAACATGCGAGCATCTTGCCCAAAGAACTAGTGGACCCAATGCATCGTCGTTTGTAAGCCGTAATCGATGCTAAGGGAGGCCACACTAAGTACTAAATTTGATATTCCAATCCGCATTCACCAGCTACACTTAATAATGCAGATTTTCATAAAAGATAATATTGGGTGTACGCGTCCCGGGTTGGCGGTTCAATGCATAGGGCACTGGTCTAACAAACCAGTCGTCGTATGTTCGAGCCTCGACCTGGAAGGATTCGTAGTGTCAGTAGGATCGTAGCACCAGCCACGTAATGGTTCTGTACACTCTGAATTGGCTGCGAAGTCTGTTGAAACAGAAGGTCAAATTTCACGACAGGAATGTAATACCAAGGCTTTGCTTTGGGTGTACGATCAATTTTGTGAGATAGAACTAAGGCGTGTTTTGTTGCAATCGAACCATCAAATGGGGAGAATATTGATATTTAAATAAAATGTATATTAATCCAATTCATGAAATATATAACCTTGAAATTACATATATTTTGTTACTGTAAACTTACTAATTGAACCTGTAAAATGTGAAAATGTGATATTTGTTCGTGTACGATCAATTTGTGAGCAACTGTATGTCTGATTTTGAGCTTGATTTAAAGACCGGTACTAAGAAGGAGGATTTCCATATTCCTGGAAATATTCCTGTTCTTAGAGATAAGTTGAAGAGATGGTGTGATGATGTTGTGAGTTCAGTTGCTAATTGTTTCAAAAATATTGATGCTATTCTGTCAGGTCCAGGTCTCTTGGCTGCGTTGAGGTTTTCAAGTGCAGTGAATATTTCTTGCTTTGATAATTGATTGACACTGATGTCATTAGGAAGCTCTGGTATGAAGGAGAAGTTATTTTCAGGTCATTGCAAAAGTTGAAGTAGTTTTGTAGATCGATAACACTTTTATCTTTTCTATAAGTGTTATGTGCTTTCTGCTTTCTATTTTTCAGGTTTTTCAATTGCGGGTTGAACTACACTAGCATTTTGCTATTGTGACTTCTTCTTCTTCTTTTTACTGGTACAATTTCCGAAATTAAGTTTTTAATAATTAGATAGAATTTTTCCACTTCTTCATTGACGTTTCCTATTTTGTCAGTTTAATGTACTTAGTCTACGTTTGGCATCTTCGAAATTTGTTTTGTGGTATTCCGGCACTTCCTCGTAATCTTCGTTAGGGAGAGGTATGTTATGCATAAAGATGGAGTATTAAATTGCTGCGTGAAATGCTTCATTTTACCAGAGTGGATTTGGTGCGGCATTCAGAATAGATTCGTTTTTTTCATCGGTGATAAAATATTTTGTTGAATTTCTTTCATTTTGGCTGGGCTAAAAAAAAATGATAAATTGGCCAAAACCAAAAACAAACTTTTATCTATCTGCAGAGTAAAAATGGCTGAAAATTTCGGAGGATCAAAAAAAGCTCTGAAAATGAGTGTTTTTGTGAATTTTCACAATTATTTGTATTTATTTAGATTAATGGGAAAACCAAAAAGCAGACATTAACACATTGCTTTTCACATTTTCAATGAGTTCCCGAATTCTGTAGGGTAGTCATCTCAAGCCATTAATATTGTTATTGTACTTTAACGACGTCAGCTTCTCTATGGAGAGCCCTCGTCTATCGTTTGCTGTTAAGTTCTGCATCTTTTCTACAACGGCAGTATGAAAATTAATCCCGACATATATTCAATATAGCGGTTTACGAAGAAAAAAGAGCATATCATTTCGAATACTTTCTGGAGAATCCGTGATGGCGAAGACGACGAGCGTTTAAAGTTTTAGTATTTTTCTCGATGAACACTTGACATTCAAACATCGTATCAGCTATATAATTTCTAAAGCTTCTGGCAGCTTTGAATTTGTAATGAGAATGTCTAAAATCACCGATAAGATTGACGACATTGCTTTGCAGCGGAAGTTATTATCAATGTTCGTCTCCGTACTATTTGTAACAGTGCTTTTCTTCGACGACCTTTACGACGTACCAACTGCAGTTCGGACATTGCAGTAGAATTTTTGCATATTATTAGAAATTATCACTAGGACCATATTGTGTCTGCTGATTGTACCTAAATAAGTAAATAAATAGTTTTACTAACTCGTACATCGCATGTTCTGTTTTTTATTTCAGTGTACTTTAACATCCGTTATTCAGTCCATCGAAGATCTACCCAAAGCCATGGCGGTTGTGCTTCAAAAATTGAAACTTGATTACGAATCGGATATGGATTCAAGTTGTGAGTTTTTGCTCTTTTGGTAGACATTTGTATCTAAATAATGATTGAAAAATTGTTTTAGTTTATTCCAATGCGAGAAATTTACCATTCGGTGGTCTGCTTGGAGTGCAACTGTTGACGGAGACAGTGCGACAGATGATACAGCTGCGCTATATGGTCGTTAGAAATTTGATTGTCCTGCAGCACCTGCTACTGAACAATTTCGCGCTGAACTGCAATGCAATGGAAATCATCCGATCCAAATGTATCCCGGATAGTGAGGTCTTTCTGCAATCTTACTACGTGATGAATTGGATTGCCGAATCAACAGTGGATTATGCTGCTGTTCGAAGGTGAGTGTCTATCGTTTGAACCAGGATTTTATTCGATCAATTTATTTTCCTTATTTCAGCAAATCATTGGAAAGCGATGCGTCGCTGGTCATTGGACAGGAGGAAGCTTATAGTTTTGAGTATATCTCTTTGCTGCATTTGTTTGTTGCCACTAGGGGACTTAAAACCAGTATGGCCAGTGGAGCGTCTCAGCATTTTATGGAAAACTCAGAATGGTCCTCCGTTCTGTTGGATATTTCTAATCGATTGCTTCGCCTGATGTAATACCACCTAAATCTTTAGATGGTAGGAGTATTTAACAAGAAAGTTTTATTTTTAGATGGCCCGTGGCAGGAGATTTTACATTCGGACAATGGTTGATGCAAGGAGAAATGCACATTTTTATTGAAGAATACGTGCGACTACTGAAATCCTGGTGTGAATGGAATAATTGCTCCCGTATGTACAAGAATCTGTCCCAATAAATTGTTCGTTTGTTTGAGACCGATAATCTTTTCCAGGTAACTTCATTTTGGCCAAATCCTATTTGATGAATGGTGAGAACGCAAAATCTTTGGATCTCTTTCCGCAATCAGCCAAGGGTATCTTCAATGAGCCATATTTGATTAATTTCACTAAACCATCGGACTCCTCGTCGATTCCTCCTGATGAGATGCTGAGCATTTTCTATTTGAAAGTGATCCGCTTGTTCGAGCACTATGGTGCCTACGATTGTATCAATGTACTCGCGCAGATAGCAATTGGTACATCGGTGCAAAGCAAACAGCAAGCAATGTTTCAAAGTATTGACTTCAGCAGTCACATGGAGTTGGGTCATTACGAGGAAGCGTACCACGCACTGGTATATAACTGTGAGCCAACGCGCAAAAAGGACTGTCTGAGACAGCTGGTTTGGCGTTTGTTCCAGGCGAAAAAGTTCAACATTCTAATCGATCTTCCTTACTACGGGTTGGAGATGGATTTTCAAAACATCATGGAAATGCACGCTCGTTCAGTGGAAATAACTGAGAATAGTCATTATGACTTTTTGTACTCGTATTTTATTCTGAAAGGAAATATGCGAAAAGGTAATCATGATTAGTATAGTTCAAACTGCCTAAAAGTATTCTACAAAACCATTTACATGTTTCTTCAGCTGCTCTAATATCGTACGAAAAGGCCATGAGATGCCAGCTGGAATGCAATTCTCTCATATTCGTGAAAATGCGTTGTGAATCTTTGTTGAAATGTGTCAATGCATTGAATCTAGTAGCACCGGATTACGCTTGGATTGCTAAACCAACTGTTTTCAAAGAAAATAAGACTCAGGAAGAACGGGTATTTTGTTCAATTTTGTTTTTCGTGCTATTTAACAAACATCTCTTTCATTCAAAAGGAAACTCAGATCGTCGTTATAAGTCTGGCTGACGTTCGGAAGGAACTTATGGTAACGGAGGCTGTGCTGGAAATTTCCAAACAACTTGAAGACTACAAAGCGGTGCTCGATGTGGATACTGCGGAACTAATTGTTATTCTGGCAAATGCCAAACTATATGCTACTGCTTTCAAACTCGCACATTCTCTCGGAAAGAGTGTACTGCCGGTGTATGAAAGTTTGGCAAGTGCGTGCGTGATGTGTGCCATGCAGGACACAGCAGACAGCTGGGAATGGTTGCACAAAAACAATCTTACGGGTAATTGCTGACTCAATTACCATACTAATTTAGTAAAGGAAATATTTTGGATTTTTGTTTTCAGAATCAGTCATCAGCATTGATAGTACAAGTACAGCGTGGAACTATTTGCATTATTGCCTATCGAACGAAACTGAGAATCAGGATGCGTGTCATGTATCGGTGATGAATCAAATTATTTCGAAAAATGCATTTCCTCCGCAGTGGTTGACTGATTATTGTATGGTGAGTATTTCTGTCTAGTCGTAAATTATCGCTTGTTTGATTAAAATAATTTTCATTTAGAACAAAACACCAACAAAATTGCTGCAGATGTACGTGAATTATGGCAGGCTGGAAGAAGCGTATGAAATAGCTGTGAAACTAATTCAACCCCAGCTGATCAGTCGAAGTTCGATAACATCACTTCATCTCAACCGGTTTCTACTCCCAGTAACGTTGATCGATCGATTGCAGTACGAGCTGCGCAAGGATTCAAAGTTCCAGAAGGTATATACATTTTTACGATGTCGTTCACATAATACTTCTAATTTGATTGAATTTTTACGTTTTTTTTTCTTTCAGCAAACTCATGTTTTAGGGCAGCTAATAGATTGCATCGCGAAATAAGTTGTTTTGAAGCCAAACATAATGATAAGACATCTGTGTTCGAAATAAATGTATCACAAATTTTGTAATGCGTGGTAAAGTTGAACATGATTGCGATTTATTCTGAAATTTTTCAAAACAATAGAATTTCATGTATGGCCTAATTGGGTTAGTGTTTGTTTCCCTCAGATTGTCTTGCGTATAGTAGTTTAGAATTTTTCAGAGTGCGATGCCACCCGGATATCATCCGGATACGTTTTCCGGTTCCGGAATTACAGGTTGAGAAGTATACAAATTTCATTTTCAGAAGCGTGTTTTTATATATGGCACGGAAAAACCGATCTAAATACATTCCAATATCCGCATAATTCTTCAATTAGGCAGGTATGGTTAGTTGATGACCAAATACCTTGATTTTGGGTACACCGGATCATCATTCCTGGTCAGTACCGGAAAATTACTCCAACTTCTCAAATTCTCAAAAGAATTTCATCCAGATCCGGCTTACGGTTCCGGAAATACAGAGTAGTGTGTATGAAATTGCAGCCTGTTAATTGGCTCAAAATTGTAGGTTATCCTATTGTTATAATTCAATTTGTAGGTTATCCGAGTTGCTGACCAAATGAACCGATTTCAGCTATACCGGTTCCCAGCTCCAGGGCCGACGAGAGAAAAATCGGGCTTGGGAGGACTGTAATATTACGGGTTAAACATGAGAATAAAAAAAAAACATAGTGAGCATCGGAATATCATCGAATCAAGAGATATTTAAATAAATTATTTAAACAAGATTATTCGCAAGCCAAAATTGTTTCGAGTTTTGATATTATGAAGAATATAAAAACAATTTTAAACCTTCAAATTTCCGGCCCTCCTGGAGAAATCAGACCCAGGGGGGATTCCGCCCTTTCTTCCTCCCCTCTCGGCAGCGGTTCCAAAAGTACCGAAAATAGTGATCAAAGACTCTAAAACGGAGCTTTTCATTTTCTCAGAGACAAGTTAATCTCTGTCGATTAACTTAACCTAAATAAAAGGGTCTACGTCTGTAAAAATATAATGGTTTTGACATTTGTTCGGATCTACAACAACAGAGTGAAGTCAGTTTAAAAATTATACCGTCATGTAGAGCGAAAATGCAAGGAAAAACGAAGAATTCCTATAAATTTTTCTCAAAACTTTTATCAATGGGAATGGTTCTGCTAGTGTATGCTTAAACAAACTTATTGTTATTATTTAATATTCAAAGAAAAGTTTTTTGTAATTTATGTAATGTAAATTAGTAATATTAATGAAAACATGAGTTATATGGGGCGTCTCAACACCACTAGGTGGATTAAAACAGGTTTTGTCAATTTTTGAACCTTTCCGAATTGTTCCATGTGTTTTGCCTTTCTCATATAGAAATGTTATGCAATCACTGTGAAAACCGACTTTTGCATCGAGTATCATATATCAATAGACTCAGTTCGTTGAGATATCAAAATATGCGTGTTAAACGTAAATGTGTACTGAATTTTTTCGTTGTTGGTTGTTCTGATGTTCACAAAGTCTAATTTATATGAAAGATCTTAAAATCTTATTGAGCATTTTTGACTTTCATCTGGATCTGACTTCCGGTTTCAGAAGTACAAAGTGAAATATGCAGAATATGAGAAAAGAATGCACTCATTTTCCTGACTACACTGAATTTCATAAACTCAGACTCAATTTGTAGGACTTAGGATCGTAAAGAGAAATTTTTTGGGTCCTACTTCCTGGTCCGCTCAAAACTATTCCAATTTTTAGAACTTGTTTAATGCTCTAACAAATCAATTATTTCAAGCAATGTTGCTCGAATATCAAAAATGCAACGAACGCCAATGATCATCGTTCGCTAATCGCTCTGATATTTCGGACTTGTCCGTATATTCGGGTGCGAACGGAGCCGACGCTGCTTCGTTGCTCGCATGAAGATCTATTTCTTGCAGTTGTTATTCACATTGAACATAACCCCGCATGACTTAACGCGAATGTGGACAAAATATTCATGCAGCGATCATCGTCAAAACCTTATTCGCGATGATCACTCGTGCTGTCTTTGAAACAAGCAAATTAAGACGTTTTCCCCTGCATTAGTACCATAGTCTTATGTGTGTGTGATGAACCATATCCCAGCACTCCCCCATTGTTGCTCTCTCACGAAATATGACGAATATACCATTCATATACCATTCGACTCAGTTCGTCGAGATCACAAAATGTCTGTGTGTGTATATGTATGTATGTATGTATGTATGTGTGTATGTGACAAATAATGTAACTCAATTTTCTCAGAGATGACTGAAACGATTTTCACAAACTTAGATTCAAATGAAAGGTCTTAAGATCCCATAGAAAGTTGCTGAGTTTTATTTGGATCCGACTTCCGGTTCCGGGTGATATGCACAAAAAAAGGAAAAAAAAGTCACACGTTTCTCAAGGATGGCTGAACCGATTTTCACAAACTTAGATTCAAATGAAAGCTTTTATAATCTCATACAATTTTCATGAATTTTATTTGGATTCGACTTCCGGCTCCGAAATTACAAGGAAATATGTGCAAATTTATGGAAAATGCGCAATAAATTTTCTTGTAAATTTCTCAATCGACTTTCACAAACTAAGAAGCAAATAAAAGGTCTTAAAATTCTTTAAAAAGTTCCCGAAAACTTGATCCAGATCTGACTTCTGGTTCCGGTATTACAGTGCGATTAGTGAAAATTTTCAATTTCATGAGTATTTTTTCACAAGTGATGACGAATCGAGGTGCACATTTGATAAAACTTACAATTAAATTCAACTAATCGGCAGATCTTGTTAGTTAGTGAATATATATTACTACTTTGGGACTACTAGTCCCCGGTTTCTGCTTCCGAAAGCACCGACAACAGTGAAAAAAATTTCGAAAACGGAACTCATATCGATTTCTCAATAACGGTTGAGCTGATTTTCACGAATCATGATTCAAATTAAAGCTCTCGTTGTCTTTAAATATACTGTGCAATTTCATCTCGATCCGACTTCCGGTCTCGAAATTATAGGGCGATGAGTATCAAAACACTCAAATCGTCATTCAAAATTACGATGCAAATCTGGCACGCATCGGTACGTGCGGCTTTGCTCCGTTCACAGCGTGCTTTGTTCAATTTCGTATAGCGTGCAGGGTTGCCAAATTAAAACTTTTATTTTTTAGGTAAAAAAAATGTAACTTTCTAATTCTTTTATTCAATTTGTACCATCTTGTTAGTGTTATTACACGATCATGATATCGATGCTTTTCTATAAAAGTACACTTATGGCCTTTCTCATATAGAAAGTTTATGCAATCACTTGAAAAATTGACTAGTAAAAATTGGCCCAGAGGGCTATGTGTTCTATATCATTCTACACAGTTCATCGAGCTGAGTAATATATGTGTCTGTGCGGGTATATGTGTGAGTATGTGTCAAATAGTGTCACTCATAAAATAAAAAAACATCGTAGTCCCATATGTTGCTACTGCATGTCACCCAGTCATTTAGAACGACGAAGCAAAAAAAAGGTAAAATTCTTCTAGATTTGGCTTAAAACTGATTCAACTTGTAGGCTATATTAGTTACTTATAAAACGAACCGGCTTTGGCTAAACTGGTTCCAAGTTCCCGGTTCCAGAAGTACCGGAAATAGTGGTAAAAATGTATAAAACAAGACTCACTCAATTTCCTCATAGATGATTTGATCGATTTCCAAAAACAGACTCAAAGAAAAGTTCCAATAGTCTTAAAGGTTGCTGCACAGATTAACAGACAGGACACTCAAATTAGATTCTTCAATCATTTTAACGGTTAGTTCGAATATTCCTTTATTTGGGACAGTACTCACATGTGTCATGATGGCGCCACGTTACCCTATCGTAAACATCCTGTCTGTCATCTAGACTGTGTTTATTTTTTTCATTTACCAACAGAGTTGCCATTCATACAGAATTGCTTGTAATGTATTGATTTGTATACGTCCATGCGAATTTCATGCAGGATACAGATTTAATACATATTGCCAAAACTATATACATAATTGTGCCTACTTCTCATCCTCCAACGCAATACAAAATCGATCCCGTTTTGTTACAATATTTACTTGCTTCTGGTCTGCCGCCACTTAATTTTGGGTGAAAACTACCAACACAAGGAAAAATAGTCTAGATGAACAACGTTGAGTCAAATAAATGGTTACCTTTCAACAACGCGAAAAAGTTAAATATATTATCAACGTAATCCAATAATTTATTGTGACGATTCATTTTCAAATATTTTGATGAAATCAGGCATCCCTGCAAAATTATTATTTTTATAAGAATTTACTCATACTGTCATGTCTGTTAGTCTGTGGTTGCTGTTTAATTTCATCCGGGTTAGACTTCCAGTTCCAGAACTATAGGGTAAAGTGAGTTTAATTATTTAGTGCGACGACGCAAAATGAAGAAAAATTCTTATTAACTTGACATAACTGTTTACAAATTGAAAAGGTTATGTTGGTTTATACCCAAAAAAAGTTTTTTTATTTTATTCAAGATTGAAATTTTTTTTTCACAGAACCTTCTTCTAGTGATATTTTTCAAATTATAAATAATATGATTTTATAAGTGATGATTTTATGAGCAAAATGATTCATATAATGAGCAATAACTCATCTGCCACAAACATTTTCATGATTCAAATCATTTTTCTCATAATATCTTTCATTAATAATAGGTATGATTTCATGAAAAGTCATTTTCTATGATTTTCATTATTTCTTAAGGACTATTCACACAAAAGGTATGTTATACTAAGACTGAAGACATTGCTTACGGAAAAGTTATGTTCGGAAGTAAAATAAGACACAATGCAACTGTTTCCAAGCAATTGAAAATTTGAGTATAGTACCATTCAGCATGACATTTTGGCTTGATTCTTTATAACAACATAATTGTTCGAAAATGACGTGATATGAATGTACATTGGAAAGTTTTGTGGTGTAGAATTTCATAGTACTCAAAATTTTCGGAATAATATATTGTATTTATAGAATTCATGTAGCATTCAACATGTAATCGGGAACTTCACGTGATAACCTATAGATTCTATTTGATACATATGAATAATAATTCATTTGGGAACGATAAAAGTGTGACTAAGCGAGTTTTCTAAAAATATGATCATATAAAATCATCTTCGACATTAATTTTTAATAATGTGTAATTTTTAAGAACGTGGATATTAATATTGGTGTTGTAAAATAATTGGAAACCATTTTCCAAAATCTAGAGTAAAGTCGAATACATGGTGACCGTATACTGTATTTTTCTCTGTGATCGTAATATTAGTCATGAGATTCCTGTTTACTTCACTGGTTTGAGTGTATTTCCAATATATTACAAATAAGTTTATTTTATTTTATATTCCGCTTATGTATGTTTAAAACAAATACAGTCAGGAGATTAACAATTCTGATTATTAAAATTTCCACATTGGCAACTGACTCGTCTAACACTTAAAGTAAGTACCAGTTCACGGAGTTTTGAAGTTTTGGAGTCACTCTCCCATATCTTGAAAATAGCGGAAGCCGAGGGTATGCACATGAAATCTAGAATTCTATGAAAAGGAATGATACTTTCGGAGCTGGTTATGTTCATTTCGTACCTGTAAAGAGTCATCATTAAAAATTTGGGGAAAAAATCAATACACAAAATAACAAGTAATTTACCGTCCTGGGTCTCCTGATACTAATTTGATTTGAAACGCAGCAAATTTGGAGAGGTTCCAAATTTTGCCATACCTAGGGTAGACGGTCACTTTCCAAACATTACCGTATTTGTCCGGAAATAAATCAGTATCATATGAGAATATCATCGTTAAATCGATCTTGAAGAGGAAAATTTGGTAACTACTGTTTGAAGATAAATCTTGTTTTTTTAGCTTCGTTATACTCTCCATCATATCAACCAAGCGGTTTTTTAACTGGGTTCGATTGTTAACTAACTCCTTTAAATTATACGTCTCAGTCTCAATGACTAAGGATTGGATTGTCTCATGCATTAATTTGAGTTTGTCTCTCATGACGGGTGGAACAAAACATTCGACGAACTCGATAGCTGAATCAGTCAATTCATTAACTGCTTCTGTTAATCGCAGGAAACTATATAGCGTTTTAATCTTCCGAGCTAGCTCCATACGGATACCATCGATAGTAGTAATACTATGTAGAGCATGTTCTGCTTCTTTGTTTAAACATTGCTTACAAACGCAAATTTCGCACTCTGTGCAAAACAGTGTCACAAGAAGCTCGTGTTTGTCACAACAGTAATCGTGGCATTGTTTTCGATACTCCTCAATAGGAGTTTTACTGCGGCAGAAGCCACATCCGTTATCCTGTTGGCATCTAGCCATACAATTGAAACATAGCATTTTGGCACAGGTGGTGCAGAAAACGGGCTTATTGGCATCTTCCGTACAAACGGCGCAGCTGCTATTATCCAGGGAAATTTCTGCAGGCCAGAACAGTGCTGATTTGTTTATCTTTTCGCCAGACATGTCGATATCTGAAACTAAAAACTTACGATCACACGTCTTCTTCTTGTTGATGGCACAGTAACTTAAGCTAAATTGCCAGCTAATTTTCGTTTATAGTCCAACGTACTGTTCGAAAATTATGCTGTGTTGTATCATGCAGTCGCCAAAGTACGGATAAAGTTTTTTCTTCCTCTCAAAATAATCGAATATTTTTAGCACTAACACGAAACGCTGTGCTTACTCGTTGGAAGTTTCACCGGATAACGATCACAGTTTGAAGATCATTATTTCACTTAAATTAATTTGTTTTTGAGTCCTGTTCGTTACCGATACGGGTTTCTCCTGAATTACGACGGGTTGATTGTTAGATTGAGCTATCGCTATTAGGAAACACTTTTTATTTCAATGCGAAATAAGTTATTATACCTTCGAGTGGTGACAAATTAATTGGCGATTTTAAATCTCAATTTCGAATTTATTAAATCGATTTACACAAATTGTACAACTGATTTAAAATATATCTGACGTGTCTACGCGATTAGCAAAGAAATACTGAGTTGAGTCACGGAGTGTTCATTCTCATATAGCACAAACTCCATCCACTTTTGTTTATGTTTTCTTGTTGCGTATTGAAAACAATCGGTACAATTGTTGGTGTCAGCATTAAATTCAAATGGTACGCTAGCCCTTAGCAGTGTGACCAATGAAGGCAAATAGATCGACGAAGAACTCAGTTTGATTTCATTCTTTGATTTGTTTGTCGCAAACAGAACGGTTTTTTCTCTCTCTAGATATTTTTACGACCAATGAGGTTGAAGGTTGGGTAAGTCACCGGTTGTTATACAGAATGTATTTGAAAAAATAACTGCTATTATCGGGCGAAACGGTAGGGTACCAAATCGGGCCAAATAGCGGGTGATATCTCAGGGACTTTTGATTGAGTAGTAGACAATTCGAAAGGCGGTAATTATTTTTTCTCGTTTATGGAATTTGCCACTGAAACTGTTGACCAGGATTTGGTGTCGTAGAACTTTCCTACTGGTTTGTTGGTGATATCGGCTTCGTCTATAGTAACGCATTTTTGGTTTAGAGACCCTCTACCGGCAAAACATTCGTACATGAATTTTGGACACCATGTTCCGTCCAAGTCGGTGTGAACTCAATTCGTCCGCTTCTTTTTTGCCAACAATACTACAATACTCATTAAAAATTTGAATTGTGTTAACATTTTTTCTTCAAATGCGTATTTTATGTCGTATGTACCTATAAGTTTAGAGTCAATTTTATTACAGCGTCACGAAGCAAGTAAAGTTCAATGATACCGTTAATACCGTACCGGAAGTCGGATCCTGATAAAACTCAATAGCATGCTACACACTAAGATTCGATTCCGTTGTGCGGTAATTTTTTTGACGAAAGCTTTCGGTAATCAAAGGTATGGTAAAATTATCTTCCAATAACCGAACTTCTGTGAAAACTGATTGTCGTGAAACTAACTGTCAAACATTTTATCAAATTTTCAGTGTCGTTTTATTAACCAAACGAAGAATTTTGAAGAGTTCATCGAATGAATTGAGATACAGGTGCTAAAATTTTTAAAACATTTGAACCACTAAAAGCTTTTTGTTTACTTATATGCAGAAAAATTGTTTGTATCACTTGTCCAGTTGCTGCCTACACGAATCGTTCGAGGGTGATTTCTGGTGGACTCGACGGATTGTGCAGTGTTTTGGAAGGCGCTCATAATTCTGGTCAGCCGGAACATTTGACCCTTTTTTATTGGAATAAAACCATAGCCACAACAGGTTGGAATTTACTTCATTCGTTTCTGTGTTGTTTTTCAAAATCCGAAAATTCAGAATTTTAACCAAAAGAAAACAAACAAACAAAAAATTACCAAACAATCAGCTAGATTCATTTGGTTTACATTTTACGGTAGTTGTTTGACAGTTCAGCAATTACCGAACGATCGGTAATCAATTTAACTGAATCAATCAATCAATCAATCAATTTAACCGAACTGATTACCGAACGCTGTTACTGAAGCTGTTGAAAATTCGGTAAAAAATTACCGAATTCTGTGAAATTTTCTAACTGTGTATGGAATTACAATTAGATCATAAAAGTTAAGTTCATGAAAATTGGTCCAGCGGTGCCTAAGAAAATGGCGTGCACTTTTTAATATATTTTATCACATTTGACCTCGTTTCTCCGGAACCGAAAGTGGATCCTAATAAAACTTAACAGCAGGCTTTGGGACTAAAAGACCTTTCATTTAAACTTGTACTATCACTCTAGCGGTGTCTGAGAGCGCACTTGTTTTTCATTTTATTTTTTACATTCTACCCAATTAATCCCGAACCGGAAGTTGGATCTAGGAAATATTCAGTAGCAAGTCATGAAACTATACCAGTTGAGCTAGTTCATTTTATTTTTAATGAAAATACATGTTAATTAGAAGTAATAGGTTCAAGATACTTCATTCAAAATGGTTACCTTCAAAAACTAAGCATTTTTTCATCTTTTCTCCAACTCACGAATACTTCATCGCAAGAACTATTAATCTTGTGAAGCGATCCTGTCATGAAGCCATTTTCCACATCTTTATAAGTAGTGAAGTGATAAACGTAAGAAGCAAAGTCTGAAGAGTATAGTGGGTGTGTTATGATCATGACTTTTGCCGTGTGTGCGGGTGCGTCGTCATACTGCAAAATGACATTCTCATACCTTGTGGAGCATACTGGTCGTTTTACAAGCAATACTTGATTCAATTTCATCATTTGCTGTCGGTAGCGATTAGTATTCACATTATTGCTTGGTCTGAGAAGTTCGTAGTCCCGTCCTACCACATGCAGAGCTTTCCAAATTGAGTTTCTGCTCTTGGAATTCTCAAAATAAGTTCATTTTTTATCTTTTGTTACGATCCGGAGCAGGAAATTCTTTGTTTAATACCGTGAAAACAACATTTTGCTCATTATGAATTTTTCTTATGCCGTGACGACCAGAATTGGATTGGTAACTAACGTTTAACCTCTCCGCAATTTGTTTTTGACTTTGGGTATTGTTTTCGTTTAACAATCCTTGCATTTCGGCATTTTCAATACTTCTGGGTTGACACGTGCGTTCTATGTCTATCATACTGAAATTCCCATTTTTAAATCGTATAAATAAACGTTCATAAATCGCGGCCGATAGAGCATGTTCCGCGTAAGCATAAACGAAAATTTGATGGGATTCAGCAGCATATTTTTTTCAAAACAAAGTAATGAAAGTGCTACTTACTTGATAAGAATTTTTATATGTTCACTTCACTAAATGGACTAACTTACAATTGACGAAACGGCAAAGGTTTTTTAAAACGTGATGTTATTGCAGAAACAAAGACGCAATAATTTCGACGGTGAACTAATCCTTGTTTGTAGAGGCATCTCTTGACTAGATAGGCCTTTTCAACTGCCAACCGTTCATAAACCTTATTTTACGAAAATTCATATGTGGTTCAAATTTTTTTGTAGAGAATGTATTTTCGGACATCGGCGTTCAATAGAAGGTTATGCAGTAGAACAGTGGATAATATGGTGGTGGTGGGGATTCCGATACGTCCGCGTCCTTTCCCTATCATTGAAAATGTGTCGATAAAAGATATAAATTTTATTAAATAACCGATACACTGAAGAAGGATGCAAATAGCATTCCGAAATACGTATCTGTATTATAACGTTTGAAACACTTTCGGAAAAATAGTGACTGTGAAAATAGTGACTTTGTGAGAGTGTAATGACGTGATATAACATAGTGGAATTCAACGGTACAACAACAGTACTATTAGTATAAATTTTATGTTTTATTACAAAAAATTAAAACGTAGTGCGATATGTCAAGACGCGCGAGCGAGCTAGCTGCATTTGATCAAAGCAAACCTGTCGCTAACAGAACACTGATCAAATTAAGCACGATGACATCATGTGTAGATGAGACTGGGGCTAGACCGGATAACTTAAACATCTTATAAACCAGCAATGATTTCTAACTTCGGAATGAATTTGTAAACGCACTTTCATGTGACAGACAGACATCAGATAGCTGAAAGACGCTGATTCAATTCAGTTTGGTGTCAAACTTGTTCTTATCAATGCTGAATCCAGTGATTATCGAATGCTTTCGATTAAGTGCAAAATAAAATCATTATTGCGTCTCGAAAATTAATTGTCTATGCGAGGCAAAACCGGACAAAAAAGTTTTCCGTTCCGAAAATATTCATATTGTAAGGAATTTTAAGGAATATAAATAAACCGGTAGCCCCAATATTGTATTTTCAAACGATCCCAGATACTATTTTCTTGGACCTGCTTTTCGCATTCGCGCAAAAAATTATGACTTGAACTTATCGGATTTTTGAAACATACCTAAAGATTGATATATTTATTTCTATCCTATTTTTGATCACTTATTAAAACTAGATTTTTAAATAATTTAAGCAAAACATGTAGCGAAACAATCAAATAGCTTTCAAAAAAGACTCTAAAGTCATTGTCAGCATAAATTATTTGGTACATCAGGGTGTCAAGTTTCGAGATAGTACCATTATTTTCGGCAAGAGGGATTATATCTCACGAAAGATTGAAACCAACAGAGAATCCATTCGAACATGGTTTAATTTTCTTTGCGCCCATAAAGTTATTTTGAGATGTGGCTCCCTACTTCATTTTTGTGTGAAACTTTATAGTCCGGCTTAGCCTCATAGGAAGTTCGGATTATCCACGCGGTTTTTTACAGTTTAGATTTCGGGTTGGTCACTTCATCGCGCCTTGGTACAATAACTAAGGCATATTTTTTCAAATCACAAATTATAGCTAAAATGTTTCAATCGGCGATATAGATAATCTGGGTTAAAATATAGTTGTCATGAATGTTTTTTTATCAATTTCCAAAAATTGGCGTGTTTTGCCTCGGTCTCTCGTAATACGCATAGTCTATCACTGATTGCAAAACACACAATTTTTATGAGAACTTCAATAACTTATGAAATAAGTGTAAAAAAACTGTGAACTTTAAATGAAACTATATTCATTTAATGCTACGTTTATTCTACATGCACATCAAAACTATAAGAGATTCCGATAACGCGGAATTCTATATCAATAACACATGAATATCAATTTGTATTAAATATCCGTTTCAATTATATCCAGGTTTATGAGACCAAATGTTTTTTATATACAAAAGTATTACGAAAATTATCCTGAACATTATGCAATTAACACAGGTATGATTAGAATTAAACAGAATAAGAAAACAAATGCAAAAAAAACTAATGGAAAAAAATATCTATGTTTAGTTAAAATGAACATGATCAATAGAATTCATGTTCAAACATAGATATTTTTTTCCATTAGTTTTTTTTGCATTTTTAAAACGTGATGTAATTGCAGAAACAAAGACGCAATAATCAATAATATCAGTGTACATGACATTAAATGACTGTTTCGCGCCGCGTTCCACGCTCACTCTGGCTGAACACTATGAGTTGAACTTTGACATGTTTGCTTTGATCAAATGAACGACTGAATGCTAAAGGTCGAATAAGTGGAACTTAGTTTGGAAAACCCGTTTGAGTATTATGGAATGCAAAAACCGAATACAAACATTGCCGGACACGAATTTAGCAATGAAAAAATTTTCGATTATTTCGCGCTCAACGACTAACAAAATATTATCGATTGCTGAGTGGGTGTAGAGCGCAGCATGAATGTGTAACAACAAACAAGCTGCGCACAGTCGGTAAAAATCTTTGAGGTTAGAATGCACTACGAAATGGTGATTTTGTTTATTTGAATGATAGTCCCTTAGTAAAAGGTAAGCTCCTCAGTTCGAAAACGCCGGTAGGGGAAAGCATTGTAAAGCGTCCCTGCTTGCCAAAACACTCCTGCTGGACAAAACGTCACCCTTACTTTTTTAAGTATTCAAGACTTTTTGAAACAAAAATTTTATCACAAACTCTATCTTTTCGTAAGATCTTTCTGCTATACAAGTTTGGCAGTTGTCGTTTGCTGGAAAATATGAAAAAACTGAAAATATCATTAGGCAGTTTTTCGATGTAACGTTTTGCTTTGACTAAACAAGCATTTTAACCGTGTAAAACGTCTAATGGTCGGTTGCTACTTAGTAATTAACTTTTAGCAGTGCTAATGTCTCTATTTACAGTATAAAAATCCAGAGAAACAAAGCCATTTATTTGATATACGATTTCTCTCTTAACAGTCACTTAACGGACATTACGCCCCACCTTCGATTCAACAGTATGCTTCGAGTTAAAATATTGTTTTAAAGATTTATAACGATTATTAAAACAAAATGTAGCGTTGGGAGGATCAAAAATGTTGGTTTTCAATTGTAATTAATTGATTATGCAATTGATTTCAGATGCAAAGAATATCTTGTTTATCTGTTTTTCTTCTATATCGACATTTCAAGGGACATATTCCATCATTCTTGTATACCACTGATTTGTTGTGAGGCATATTATACGGCTGCTGGGGCATTATGCCTATGAAAATTATGTTGCTCAGGCGTATTGCAAAGAAATACATACATTCTCGACGAGAATATATCAGTACATTTAGAAATATCTCCATGTTTTCTTAAGGGGTACATATTATAACACTTTACCCTATAAAGGAATCGTTTTACATCAATTAGCATAACAGTTTATATTGAACGGTTGAATAGTTAGCTTGTAAATAACAATAAAAAAGCAAAGACCCTAACACAGTTTATTTTTTATTATTTATTAAACTTTGTTGACAATATATTTACACTTGATGATATCACGTATCAAAATGATAATAATTGCATGCAATATAATATTGCAGTAAAATACGCCTTACACAAGATTATCTAAACAGAATGCTCATTCTTTCACGTCAACTTCCTCACAGTCTATATCACTCGATGAATCCGTGCCCCCATCTGTCATTCTGTTATCTTCTTTGGGGTCACAGTGAACCATTAAAGCTGGTACCTTTGTCGTATGGCAACCCAGTAGTTCACTAGGATTGCCGAAAGCTCGTTCCAAATCTGCTATACCAGAGCCACTACTGACTGGTGAATGATCTTCATTTACTAGGTCCGTTGGACCGAACTTTAGTGGCCCATAATAACTATCCATCATTTCCGGTGGACCCTTATAAAAATTGATACCTTCTTCCATAGGAATCGGCTTAAATGAGGCCGGTAGGCGACTTAGAAAACCAGACGGTTGAGTAGGCATATTTGATTTCGGGAGGTAGTTCACAGTGTAACCATTGCTGAGGCGACCCGCAAATGTCGGCGGTTGGTTCGGAGGAATGGGCTGAAATTGTCGCATTGCTGGATGACCAGCGTTTAGAGGCGGTGAAGGTGAGTTAAGCAGAAGTGATTGCACTGGAGTTGGACCACTGGGACTTTGACTGAAAAGCCACAGCCGATCACCGACTACCATCGGTCGAGCGAAATTCCCTATCCCAAGTTGGGAGTAGTAATGCGAAGCGAGTTGTTCCACGTCCGCTGTGTACTTTCGTTTCCATTTTGTCCGTCGGTTTTGAAACCAGATTTTGATTTGTGTTTCCGTGAGATGCAATGATTTCGCCAAGGCAGTTCGTTTCGCCACCGAAAGATATTTCCCTCGCTCGAACTCCGTTTCCAGTGCTTTTATTTGGGCGGCGGAAAATGCAGTTCTTGGCCGTTTCTTCCGATCGTCGTTTGCTCCTGGAAACAATGAGAATACAAAATATTGATTTAGTCATAAGACGAAGATCTTAGTAAACATGTTCTAATTATCTAAATTAAGACTGCTTCTGGTACAAACTGTGCCATTTCAAAATAGAATATATATATGTGTTCGAGCTAACAAATTCTTTTCTTTCCGAATAGTCATCAATCATTTTTAAAAGGCATTTAATCGTTTTCTAATTACCTCTATGCACTGCCTAACACAGTTTAGTTTCTCTGGTGTCTTGAGGCGCCTGTACATGAAAGACGAAAGGAAGCCGTTGTTTTCCGTTGAATCAGTCCAAATATAGTTTTTGGGTGTTGGAATGTCGGTTTGGTTAGGTTGACTGCCAAAAACTGTTTCAGTTTACTTTCAACTGATTTATGAACATCGTTATATTCGAATGTTGAGTGGGCTAATCTTGTTTGTTCTCCCCGTTCACTAACTAATTCGAAGCTATTCATAGCATCATCATTCAATCTTATTGAATCAGATCAAAATTTTAATACGGATTGGGAGTACTCAACTTATTTAGAAGTGAATAACCGTCTAATGAAACTGAAATAACTCTTCGTATCCACTTTTTGTATGAAGCGTTATATATCCCAAATCGTGTAGAATATTGTTTTATCTTGTTGATTTTTATAATGGCGAGATAATTTTTTGATAATGGTGAGCAAAATTTTTTTAAAATCCTCTGTAAATTTCAAATTTGCTATACTTTGGAAACACTACTGCCACCTACTCGAAGGTTCGCCACGATCTTTCAAAACGTTCCACAACGTTCCGGAATTATGACAAAATCCTCCTGCCTGTTTTAGAAATATTCCAACTACAACAATTTTAACACTTATCACACGATTTCCACGAATAGAACAAAAATAAACTTGTCATTTTAACCAACAGCAAAACGAAAATCTAGCGTGAAGTGAATGTTGCACCCAAAATTGTGGCTCATGTAAAAGCGCCACCCAAATCGTGGTGGCACCTCGTGTCGATCGTGGTGACATCTGCAAGGGTTCGCCACGCTGATTGAGCAAATTTTACACACAGTTCATATGTAAGCCTGTATATCTGTTACTGTTTTTTTTACCGAATGCTTAGTTCAACAATGCTGACAGTTAAATTTACAATCTTAGGAAAACAGAATTTTTGTTGAGAACGTGAATTGGAATCATGAGCTTAAATAAAAACAAAAAAAAAACGAGCGGATCATGTGACTGAAATGAATTTTGAATTAGTGTTTGTGCAGAGATTTTTAAAATGACATTTTTGTTTCCAAAGCTAAACAGTTGATTGAATGCACACGTCATTCAAATCAGCAATCAGCTGGGTTGAAAAAACTGATGAAGATATAAATTCTAAAATTGTTTAAATATTAGAAGCTTTCTAGTTGCTTAAACCAACTGTTTTATGAACTAAACTTCAACCATGCGCTGATTTGATTAAATAACTATTTCCAAAAATTGTTTAATATTAGTAATTGTTCGAGCATGTAAGAGCAGGAGCAGAAAACCAAATTGTAATGCATTTTTGATGACATAAATATCTATTGTTTGAAATCATTATTTAATTAATTGTAGAAAATCACTGTGCAATCACTGTGAAAACCGGATTTCGAACTGCGGCCAGAAGGGCCAAGTGACGAACTGTGTGTATGTGACAAAAATATGCACTCATTTTTCTCCGATGGATGAACCGAGTTATACAAACTTAAGCTCAAATAAGAAACACCATTGTCCCATAGAATTGATTTAAATTTTGCACTTCCGATTCCGAAATAGAAATAGAAAATGTGTGGAAAAATTACACAAATATGCACACACATTACTCTGAGATGGTCGAGCCGATTTCCGCAAACTTAGGCTCAAACAAAAACCACTCTTGCCCCAAAGAGCATTTTTGAATTCCATATGGATCTGATTTCCGGTTCCGGACTACGGGGTGTCGAGTGACAAATGCTGAAAATTCAATAGTTTGCTTTTATAGAAGAATGAGTAAAGATGATTGTTGCCATATCTTGTAAAATAAAGGAATTTATTAATTGTTCAAAAATAGTTAATAAATTCCTTTATTTTACAAGATATGGCAAGTTGACAATCACACAAACTCACATCGAATATACCGGTGCATGGAATCCGGTTCCGAAAGTATCGAAAATAGGGGCCAAAAACCTTCTAAACGTAACTCACAAACTTTTCTCCGAGATGGCGTAACCGATTTACACAAAGTTATAGATTTTACGATCTCTTGCAAAATTCTTGAAATTTGCCCGAATATATTTTTTAAATAACTTTTTATTGGAATATGAGTTAAAATTAAATTATTAAGATTTAAATTGGGTGTTCAGCCACAAGTGGTGACTTTGCAGCCCTATTATATACATGATTTGTTTATTACCATGAAGACATCATTTGCTTCCGCAATTCTGTGATGTAGGGAAAATTCTAAACCTACTTGTATTGTGTAATGAGGAAAGTTAACTTATATACTAACTTACTAACCAATACAGAGAGCGAACCAATTTAATTGAAGATCATTGAAGATTACATCGATTTTTGTCGAAATTTGCTTATAATATTATATGGCATTACATCTAATGGTTCTATATTTGTGTGTCTATGTAACTCATTTGTACTAAACCAGGGAGGACGCTTCAAAATTTCTTCCTGGTGGAACAACAACTTGACCAAATTGGTACTGCATAAAGCATGACTGGTATGAAAATTTATTTATAAATTAATAATTTGTTTTTCAGACAGAGCTTAGAATTTCTGTTTATAAGAGGATATAAACATTTAATATATTTATTACACTTTGCCTGGATTCCTTCAATGTGATCCTTGAAAGTGAGTTTGTTGTCATACGTTAAACCTAAGTATTTTGCTTGATCAGACCATGTCAATTCCAAGCCATTCAATTTTAGAATGTGAGTATTGTTTGGTTTAAGAAAAGAAGCTCTTGGCTTATGAGGAAAGATAATTAATTGCGTTTTTGCTGCATTTAGTTCAATTTTCCATTTTGACAGATAATCACTGAAAATATTTAAACTTCTTTGTAGGCGACTGCAGATCACTCTTAGATTTCTACCTGTGGCTAACAGACTTTTGTCGTCACAGAATAGCGATTTCTGACAACCAACGGGTAGACTTGGAAGATCAGAAGTGAAAATATTATACAAGATTGGAGCTACGCTCAAACCCTGCGGTACACCTGCTCGTACAGGTAGCAATTCAGATTTACAATTCTTTTTTTTGTCCGAATATGATTTCCGGAACTACTGTGTGATGAGTATTCAAAATGTCGAGCAATCATTTAAAGCGACGATGCAAAATAAGGAAAAATTCTTCTGCATTGTGTTCAAAACTGTTCTAATGTATAGGTCCTGTAAGTTGCTGACCATATAAATCGATTTTGGTGGTTCGGAATTATTGGAAATATGAATCGAAAACTCTAAAACGGAACTCAGTTACTTTTCTCCGAAATGGCTCAACCGATTTTTACAAACAAAAGGCCCAAAAAAAAGACAATTTGGAACTCCACGGAGAAGTGTGTCTAAAATTTCTAACCATCAATCAGACCGATGCTGCAGAAAACACCTGCATTACAAGTGAACAAAATGTAATTTTCTCTGTAAATGTATTTTTCAACTACAACTTATAAACACAAACACATGTAACACTCAAATTTTAGAATATTGAATATTGAATTGATACGAATTCAAGTTTTTGAATTCGAAATCAAAGTCATTCGAAGTTCATCCAATTAGCCAGGGCTCCAGTTTTGTGGATTTTCTCTTCGCACGTCTCTGATTATTAGAGTCGTCATTGATCGTCAACTAACATGACATATACACTCTATTAGTTTTTATTCAAATTCAGAAAACTTTCTACGAGTTTGGCAACGTATTTTGAACGACGGTGTAAAATTTTGTTGCATTGAATTTTTTTTAGTAGAACCACAAGATCTTTCATTTGAATCTGAGTTGAAAATCGGCCAAGTCATCGCTGAGCAAAATGAGTAAAATCCATTTTAGTATATATGACCACTATTTTCGGTATTTTCGGAATGGAAATCCGAGAACCAGGATAGCCGGAATCGGGTTGTTTGGCATTCAGGCACGTACTCAGAGGGGGTCCGAAGAGGCACTGGCCCCTCCCGAAATCGAACACTTTTATCGGTTGGTTTGATACATACTATTAATGCATTCATTTGACCACTACTTCCGGTACTTCTGGAACCGGAGTTTAAGAACCGGTATAGCCTAAACCACTTAGTTTGGACCCCAATCCATATAAATTTTTATAGTAATCTATGGGATGATCAAATCGTTCGTTTGAATCTAAGTTTCTGAAAACCGGTCGAACAGTCTGTGAAAAATCGAAATAAAGTAATTTCCATTATTGGTTTTTTAACCATTATTTCCGGAACCGGGAACCGAAATGAGTTTTCTGGCCATTAACTAACAAGATCAAGAAAAGATATGACTGTCAGTGATATCTGTGCCAAGCGTTGCGTCAAAATATTCATTAGTGTTCTGTATACGTCTGTTTTCTGAAGTATTAAAAGTGCAATCGACGATTGAATGAGTGAAATTATTCAACAAAGAAGTTCCATTAAATTTTAAGTGCGGAATCAAATTTCTGGCGCTGAAACGTTCAGAATGGTGCAAGAGGCCTCCGGTGATAATTCTATTTTGTCAGTCAGAGATCTTACTTTGATCGTTGGAATATTGGAAGGAAAAAACCATTTTTAAAAATCATTTGGGCCTAAGAAAAGTGAAAGCACGATTGGTTTAAAGTCACTCATTGACTCTTCGTGATTTTTTCGCCAAAAATTCAACTAACATCATTCCGCAACCACCGTTTTCGCCTGATTTAGCTCCGTGTGACTTCTGGCTATTCAGCAAACTCAAACGACCGCTCCGGGGAAACCGGAAATTGAAGACATCAAACGTGAATCGCTACACGCATTGAACGCTATTCCGGAAATTAACTTCAACAACTTTTTCGAGGATTGGAAAAAGCGTTGGCACAAGTGTATTGAGACCAGGGGGGATTACTTTGGATTTGAAAGAATAAGAAAAGAATTTTGATATTATAAACAAAGTCTTACAATTTTTTCCCACAGTAATACATCGAGGCATGATTTGCCAGTCTCAGGTCTGATCATCTAGAAATTCTTAGAACAATTTTCTTTTCGCTAATCAGGTTCTAGACGCTACATTCGGAAACAACAATCATACGAAGTTCCTTTTGCAAGTCCATTCAAATGAAAGTCCCTACTAAATTACTGATAAACAACTACCTATTTTAGCAAAGTTTCATTTTCCGTTTTTTTTTAATCTAGATGTCAGTTTTGTTTGAAAAGAAGAATCCGAGTGAAAGTTGTATACAATGACAGCAAACTTCAAATGTTCAATAGCATTATCAAATTAGATATCGGTCATTATTTTTTGACATTTATACAATCAGTTTTTTAGTAACATTACTAATGCTGATATCAACGATGGATACAAAAATTCATGCGTCGATCCCATCACAAAAGCAGTAATAAAATCAACGAAAAAACAATAGTGAAACTCGTGAAAACTACTACGTAATGTAAACAAGAAATGGAATAACGTTTACAAAAACATAACAAACTTAATTTCTGATTGATAAGTTTCACATTTGATTTTCAATACAACTGCTCTTAACACAAACCTGGACCTGGTTAAATAATCTGCACATGAAAAATGGTAATGCTACATTTGTAGAGTTGATCTTTTGTGTTTTGGTCAATGAAAAATCGACAACGAACTGCATTGTTACGTATTCGTACGCCCGAAATTTTCAAGCGTCTTTGTATTAACGTGTTTTGATGATTGTATACTAATTTCTGTAAAAATAATAGTCTATTATTTTTAATGAGAATCATCGGAATGGTGTTTAAAATACATATATCCAAACATTCTTAAAATTTTTGATGATTTTGATCAAACTAATGTTTTAATGAACCTGAAAAATCCTGAAATGAATTTTTCTTGAATATTTTCCAATATGGCATCGATGGTAACAGTGAGTTGTATAAAGAATGGTTCACGCAACGTAATGAGTTATATTATCTAAACAACAGGAAACATTAACATGTTAATATTTCAGGAAGTAATGCTCTACGTTTTGTTTTCTTTTATCAGTTTAAATCTTCTAGTTGAAATCAACAACAATACTTTTGTGATACGCACTGTAGGTATTATCTGGGTAAGCCTATGTGCTGGAGTTGCAAAAACAAGTTGCTCATTTTTATTCGCGAGATGGAAACCGAATACAAATTATCCGATTGATTTTTGTTTTTATTTCATATGTGATGCTGTACTACGACGTATTTTGTGTCCGATACAATTATGACAGCCGTTTGGAAAGTTTTTGATAAGTTGCACAATTTTTATAGTTACTCCATCTTTCTAGACATATCTAACGTAAATAACAACTCTAAACCAATTGTTAAACATCTTGAAATTTCGATAAGTTACATTTGCTACTTGGGAAACAATCGATATTGTCAGAATGATTACCGCTAAATATTTCGTCTCTTGTGAACGTATATCAACTTTGCAGCAGCATGTACGGTTAATAGGTCGTTAACGATAATTCTAAATTTGCATCTTTTAGATGCTTACTGATATATTTCTTGAAAACCTTTACGATATGAGTATTTTCAGAATGAATTTAATGAGTGGTAGCCGAAATACGATGTATCTTACAAAATCTTTGAGGATTGGGTTTGAGAAGAATATTTTTGAACCAAAATGTTGGCTTCGGTTCTAAAACCTGTACTCGAAAAACATGTAGAAAATTCTCTTGCACAAATAATTTTTTATTGCACGAATAAAAATTAATGAAATTTAACGTAGGTATAACTGGTTTGTATTGCAATGCTTACCTGTGCAAATTTCATCACAATTTGTCAGTGGCTTCCAAGCAAGAAGTGCTTCGACAAAAAGTTATACATACAGATGGATCGCGAAAAAGTTGGGAATCGATAATTCGACCGTGTCCTGTATCGTAAAATCGATTGAAAATTGGTGATCATTTTTGTCTGCTGCATTTTATTCGAGTACAGTCTTTATATAAGTAAGGAGTGTATCGAAAATAAGCTATCCACATACATTTGTGTTGTACGCATGTATTTGTGATGGCTTTTTATGATCAGATCACAGCATGCTGTGCGTTTGGCTGTCAGCTTCCGTATGTTTACTTGTTTGTGCGGTTGAAATTCCGCGTTTTCAAAATGTTGCGTATTGAAAAGGAAGTGAAAATTAAGGTTCTGGACACAGTGAGAAGGGTATTACTATGCGAAAATTGGCAAAGCGGTTTGGAATTCATCATGCCAGTGGTAAAACCATCATTAATAAGTTTGGAGAACACTATTCGTTGGATGAGCAACCAGGAAGAGGCAGAAAACTTGTTTCTTTTCAAACCCGAAACTAGACCAGAAATCAATGTCAATACGTGATTTGACCAAACAAGCAGGAACTAGTGTCGGAATGATCCAACGTATCAAGAGAAGAAATCACCTGAAGACCTACAAGAAGCAGAAAATCTCGAAACAAAGTGTAGAACAGAAGAAGCGAGCAGCAACAAGAGCCCGGAAATTGTATTCGCGTCTTTTGCAGTGTCCGAATGCATGCGTTTTGATGGCCGATGAGACTTATGTAAAGAAGGACTCAAAAACCCTTCCAGAACCACCATACTTTACTGTCATCGTTGGGGAGGATGTAAGCTAAGCGGGTTGGTCGATTCAAGTGGAGAAATTCGGTCGAAAGGTACTGGTATGGCAAGCAATATGGTCCTGTGGTTTGAAGTCAACCATTTTTTACACTACCGGAACTATAAAGGCAGAAATCTATCGATCTGAGTGTCTCCAGAAGAGATTGCTGCCTTTATATAAGAAGCATAGTACACCTCCACTATTTTGACTAGATTTAGCGTCGGCTCACTATGCCAAAACCACTCTCAATTGCCTTGCGGAAAAGGGTATAAATTTCGTTGAGAAAAATATCAATCCACCAAATTGCCCTCGGCTTCGACCGATCGAACGTTACTGGGCAATCGTGAAGAGGGTCTTCAAGAAGGCTGGTAAGGCAGCTGGGAACGTGCAGGAGTTCAAAAAAATTTTGGCTCAAGCGTCCAAAAATGGCGATGCAGCACTTGTCCAGAACTCGATGAAGAGCGTTCGATCAAAAGTTCGAAAATTCGTGAAGGAATAACTTAAATTTCATCCGGTTTCCATTATGCTCGAGTTTAAACTCGTACAATAAAGGATCAATTTTTAGTTTGAATAGAATATCGTTTTTTATCATAATTTGAAAGAAAAGTTTGTGGATAGCTTATTTTCGACACACTTCTTACTCTCGGAACATATCTGAAATATAATGTAATAAATGTAAAAAGTGACATTTGTTTTGAAATGTAGAGGAAACCGGCCACTCGGAACAATTCGAACACTAAATGTCATAACCTATCGGCTTAGCCGTGGGCCCGAGCATTAACTACAATTGACTTAGGGGCTGTCCATAAAAGACGTCACGTCGCAAGGGGGAGGGGGGTGTTTCATAAAACGTGACCTTTTGTGACAGGGGGAAGGGGGGGAGGTTTCTGGAATGTGACGTCCAATATTTTCAATGAGCGCATTTTTTAAATACCTAATTATATTACTGCTTTGCCCTATTTCCTGAAAAAATCTCCACAATAAACGTTACCATTCTACAGAAAATCGTGTATTTGTTGATATAAAAGCTTCTTCTTGTAAATTCGGAAATGAATGATGCAGGAAATCATTTCTGCTGTGATCAGCAAAAGTGCATGGAGGGGCGAGTAAATTAGCGAAATTAATAAATTTTTCCTAATATGAGTAAAAACGAAAAAGATGCCTTCAAACGATTTAACTTAAGTTATGCACTGACAATTTTTTCAGTAATTTGATTTTCTAGCATTGTTAATAGTATATCATAAGAATTTCTCTTATCTGATTCTGATGCAGTTTATTCAATTGTACTCCATTTGAAAAAGGGCGGGAGATCAACGATTTCAGACGTAGATCATGCCATGTCTTATCTTGATCATATGTGATTTTCCTCCACCAACATCAAAGCTTATCGAATCATCCAATGATTGAACTTACATAAATCAAGAATCATTTTTGCTCAAAATCACTACCCATTGTGCGACGGAACATCAGTACCGATATTGATCGATGTGATTAAAAATTCACTGATCAACTGATCTTGAAAAGATTCTTCGGCAGTGATCTCATTTTGATGAGGTTTTGGTCTTTATTTTCTCAGACCTGTATGCTACACAAAGGAAATATTATTCTTTACCTAAAACAATAATATATCAATGTACCCCTAGGAGGAATAGAACAGATGATTTAAATGTTTTATCAATTCCAACCAAATATAATTGATATTAATAAAATAATTCCGATGATTTTGTAGTTTTAGGGATTTTTTTTTTATCTAATGACAGCATGTAATAAATCGATATTTGTATGGTTTGTCATACATATTGAGAATGTATTGAGATGAATTTTATTTATTTTGAATTCGTGACATGTGACATAGGGGGGGTGGGGGATCTTTGCTTCTGTGACAATTTTTGACAAAGGGGGGATGGGGAGTCAAAAATCGTCCAAAAAAGCGTGACGTCTTTTATGGACAGCCCCTTATGTTCATTTGACATGCCGTCCCCTCAGTTGAGGCACAGTAGTCGATGAGTGCGAAAGTGTCGATTTTTTCGTCAAAAGTGAAATTTTCTCATTCCAGAATTTTTTGGTTGTAGAATATCCCAGGGACAAAATGGACACTTTTTGATGGGGCGGAAATGGTCACTAAGCTCGGTCTGAGTCGTAAATTTATTGTTGTTTTTTTTTATAAAAACTTGTTGATTTTATAAAGTTCAACGAGTACGTACCAACATAATAGTCCGAAAATCCCAAAATCTCGGGCATAATCGTAGATCACAAATAAGAAAAGTTACCGACGACGTGTGTACGATTTTAAAACGTATCTTAACAATAATCGACAACAACAGCACAAAGCAGAGTTTTCCCAGATTGAACACTCAAGCGACAGCATTTCCACATGTGTGAATTTCTTCCCTAAGCCAGACAGAGAATCATATTATGAGTGAATCTTTTTTTTATTCACTTAAATTTTGGTCTTCACTAAAAAAACAATTGCATTTTATTTCACATATTTTTTGAGTTTTTTTACATATTTATTTAACCAAATCAAAGTAATTTAAGGATGAAATGATATTGCTCATTTACGAAACAGTTCTCACATATCAATAAGGCTAACAAAATTCATTTACACACAATATTTGGTCGTGTCTGGTTGTTTCCTGTTTCATAATTTCGTCTCTTCCATTTTAAGATACACTGGACCCTCAATTTACGCGCAATGTCGGGGGTGCGTTAATTAAATTTCGTGTAATTTTACGTATTTTACTCACATCGTGTTATTTCAAATTTTTCGCGTAAAAAAAGGTTTTTTTCAATTTTCGATTTTAGAGTGAATAACACGAAAAATCTAACTATGTTCATACGCAAAAGCATCTAGGACCATCTGAGTATATTCTGAGATTACGGAAATCGGTAAGAGATATTCCAAGATCAAGAATTACTTGGAATATGGTCCTTAGAGATTAAAATCCACAGCACGAACTACAACGGTAGTATCAATTTTTGTTTGCTGTTCATATTTTTAGTTCTACACATTGCATACTTGTTTATTCATAGCTGTTCCAGGTATGTTCTCAGTAGTCCTAGAACTTCAGTGAAAACAGATCTTAAGATACACACAAACAATCCGCAGCTTTTGTATAGTTTTTCAATGCTACTCATAGTCATTGAGGTACATATTGCTTACTTGTCTATTTTGATCTGTTTCAGGTATATTTTAAGTCATCCAAAGACTTCAGTGAATCACGAGTATGGAGTGTGAAAATTAGATTTTTAATGCACTTTGTTATTTCGGTAGATCTTACGATCTGAACTCTAGATAGGTTTTGGATGGTGTAGTTCATTCACAATAGGCTTATTAATTGCATGTGGTATCATGAGTATGGACCGAGGACAAAAAGTTCATTGACGCAGTCCTTTGTGCTGATAGATCTTAAGGCCTGAACTCCAGATAAATTTTGGATGCCCTAGAATATTCACAATAAACAAATGATTTGCATGTGATATCACGAACATGAGCTGTGTATAAGAATCGGAATAATTCTCTTGGTTACGCTGGTTACGATCCAATCAATTGAATGTGATACCACGAGTATAAAGCACAAAAAAGAAACTAGCTAATGTCATCGGTTTCGTATTACGAGAACATACCGCACTCAAAAGTTATGCAAAAGTCAACAATCACGCGTTCATATACTGATTTCTTTTTTCCAAGGAAACTCTTAGATGCCCCAGATCTTCAATAGATTTGATAAAACCATACAATTCCGCAATGTACATTTTATATAATTCAATTCACTGAAGTATGTTGGATTTTTTTTGTATACGTATAAATAAAAATGTTCTTCATCATGTAAAACCTTTTTT
Source organism: Malaya genurostris (assembly GCF_030247185.1). Classification (NCBI taxonomy): domain Eukaryota; kingdom Metazoa; phylum Arthropoda; class Insecta; order Diptera; family Culicidae; genus Malaya; species Malaya genurostris. The sequence continues at coordinate 220,798,474 of NC_080572.1, forward strand.
ACGCGATCATCGCGAAAATAAATAAAAAATCGCGTTATTATATTTTTTCTGCGCTATTTTTTGCGCCAGATCGATAGTGTCCATTTTTGTCCCAGTATTCCTTATTTCTTTTCAATAGTTTCTGTTTCCTGTAATTTTAAATGTATGTAAAAAGAATCTTTCGGTAGTACTATGAAAAATTGAAAATACTTTATAACCTACACACTAAGATTTAATTCCTTTGTTCGGTAATATTTTTGACGAGATCTTTCGGTAATCTATAGAAATAACCGATATTTCGGTACATGGGTTTTATTTTACAACAATTATGCAAATTTTTACCGAACGATCAGTTTAACGTAAATTTTCAATACAGAATTCTGTATTAGATATACAGTTGATACGGTAAACCTGAGTAGTCGCCGAATACGGTAAAAATCATACTGTCCGTTTGGTAAAGTTATCTTCCAATAACCGAACTTCTGTGAAAACTGATTGTCATGAAACTAACTGTCAAACAGTTATTAAAATATTCAGTGAGTGTCTTTTTATTAATCAAACGAAAAAAATGTTGAAGGGTTCATCGAATGGATAGAGGTACAGGTGATAAAAGTTTTTAAGAAATTAGAGCCACTAACAGCTTTTTGTTTACTTATAGGCAGAAAATAATTTTGAATCACTTGCCACTTGCTGCCAACACAAATTGTTCAAAGGTAATTTTTGTTGAACTCGACGGATTGTGCAGTGTTTTGGAAGGCGCTCATAATTCCGGTCAGTCGGAACATCTGACACTTTTTAAATTTCTCGTGGAATAAACCCATTTTCTCCATTCGTTTTTGTGAATATGTGTTGTTTTTTGAAATCCGAAAATCCAGAATTTTAACCAAAGAAAAACAAACAAACAAAAATTACCGAACAATCTGTTAGATCCATTTGGTTTACAGTTTACGGTAGTTGTTTGACAGTTCAATTCAATTCAATTACCGAACTGATTACCGAAGTTCAGCTGTTGAAAAAAATTGCCGAATACTGCGAAATATTCTAAGTGTGTACGGATTCCATCGGTAGGTTATCAGCAAATTATTCGCTGTTTCTTGTTTATTCTAGTGTATTCTTATCAAATCTAATGTTTGCTATTGAAACATTCTTAAACAATAATTTTCCATGGATAGTGTTTCCTTTCAAATCCAGTAGAATGCATACTTTTTGATGTTCTAATATGAGTACTAAATATGGCCCAAGAATTTATTTCTCAATTTATACAATTAATGAAATTTAGATAAAATGAACAATTTACATCATGGAATTATAATTCCTTGTTGCTGAAAAAAGATTTCCAACAATTCTGAACAAAAATTTTCTCTAACCTGAAGCACTTTCCTCCGACGCTGCTTCACTGCAATTATCCATCGGCTCTTCGTTACAGCTGGAATCCGGCGATGTAGTATTTTCCCGGAAAATTTCACCGTTCGATCGTACACCGTGTATTTCCGTTGAATCGTCTTCATTGCTCACTATGTTGGTACTAGTATTCTGAATAAGAGATTCGTGGCTTTCCGGTTTGGCCAGTAAGCGCTCAATACTGAAGTTATTTTTCACTTTAATGTTAGTCGAACTGCTATTTTTCACCGTATCCATATTGAAAAGTCGCAACTCAATCGATCTTTATTCCACTTGACTCGCGCACGATCTCAGTACGTTACACGTGTTAATTCGTCGACGCACAAAATTTATCTAAATCTAGGAAAATCGTTCGCGCGCCTCCTATTCCATTAACGAAGCCGCGAAGAGACCAGTTTTCCCGCAGTTGAATACGATCTTCTGCTGCAGTTTCCCATTCTTGTCATCTTCCCTGCTCTCTTCGCACGCTCATTTTTATCACTTATCCGCGTATGTTGACCGAGCGGCTCGATGGGAACGCCCTATTGGCTAGTGTCACCGTCGGTAGGCGTGTCCGTTGGAAATCGTTCACATCATTTACCCAGAGCAAGGCGATAAATCATGCTAATTACTGCCGAAGGAATGATGATCTTCTTGCCTAGTGCGGGGTTACCCCTACGGTAAGTGTTTGTATGCCGGCTCCGGATCGGTTCGGGGTGCTGTCGCACTAATTTTCTCTGTTGATCATCATCACTTACTGCTAAATGGTGGCTGATGGTTTGGGGATATTTTTAGATACGTTGTTAAGATAAGTATTGTATTTTGCAACGTTTTGATTTTCGAAAGTGTTCTTTCATTTTTTTTTTCAAAAAAAAACTTTTCTTTGTTTTACCAAGTTAAAAATAAAATGTAGTGATGAAAGTTGCTTTTGAATATTTCCTGATGCTCAAGATAAGTTTTTTATGTCTGCACGAGGAATGCATCATTGAATATATTCTAAATTAGTTTGTCAAGCTCCTCCAATTTTCTTCTCGTGCCCGTTTGATCTTATTTCAAGCAATTATCATCGCTTCATTTCATCGTTAGTATCCCATATGTTTGCTTTATAGGCGCGATATTTATTTTGAATATTGAGATGTTAAAATTTGACGTTGAGAATTGCGCACACGATAGCTAAGGGTGTGATGCGGACGACGTTCGGTGTCACTTGGAGACCGCGACTTTCTGCTGTGAGCGGTAATGAGACTATACGCTTCGGACGTATAGGCATTTATGTGACTGTAATTAGGACCTCATTTTTCAAACCCGCGCGCTTGGGAATGGCGCATGTGATTTTAATTAAGTCTGAATTTTTGGAAGAGTTTGAGACGTTTCTAATGATAATCTGTTCGCATTGAAGCACAAGATCATTATAAGTTTTACGCGAAAACGTGCACTGTATTGGCATACCAACACACTGCAATTCTCAATAAGACGGTGAAGAATACTAGCTGTTGTCAATCTGCTTACTGCAATTCTTAGCTTGAACAAATATTCCCATATAGAAAATCAAATCATCATGGAATCAAAGTTCAGTATTATAACAAGAAAATCACTATAAACCTTAATTTCTATGTAATGTATTCATGCTAAGTAGTCTTTTACTTAATGTGGACTAAAACGAAAATAGGGAAAACTTTTCTAAATGGGATTGACTTCTATACTCTTAGAGTGAATTACAATACTCATTTATGCAAAACGGTTGATTCATTATAGTGACGTATTGAAATCTTCATCCGAAAACTATGTTTATCAGCTAAAGTACGTGTATTAGTTATTCCATAGATTATATTAAATCATTTTTGAAGTCATTGAGCGAAGACTAACAGACTTCACGTGCGTATTGATTGTTTATCATTTCCATTATATTATTGCTATTTAACACGAAAAATGGTTAAACTGTTATGTTGGTTGATCTGGAAAGCTGACTGTTGAGAATAAAATATAAATTTAGCTAGTTTAAAGTAGTACCTAGTATCTAGACAAAATTGAAGAAAATATGTTTGAAGAAACTGTTTGTTGAATGAAGAGATAATTTGGTAAAGTAGAAAAGAGAAATTCCAGGAATTGTCGCATGAAAGTAGGAACCCAGTGGACCTATTATAGGTTTAGTTGGATTCCACACGGCTGATCCTAGATACTACATACTGTTCACTTGTGTGTTTTGATCTTTTTTCGGAACATTCCTAGTCGTCCAAGAACTTCAGTGAGAACAGGTCTTAAGATCTACACGAATATTCAGCAGCTTATGTATAATTTTTCAATGCTGGTCATAGTCGTAGAGCTATAACTCCAGGTAGTTTTTAGATGGCCTAGAGCAATCTCAATTGTCCTATTGATCGCATGTGACTTCACGAATATGGACCGAGAATGATGAGTTCGGTTATGCACTTTGTTACACTGGTAGATCTTGAGACCTGAACTTTAGGTAGTTTTTGGATGGATTATCGGTTACGTTGGTAGACCTTAAGGCCTTTTCCGAGGAGGTTTTGATTGTGCAAGTTCTTCTACAGATCTTATCACAGTATGTCAATTTTCTGTGAATAGTACTAACGCGCTCAATAGTCATATAAAAGTGATTATATACAATATTGGCTTTCCAGATAATTTCTGGATGCCCATGATCTTATTTAGATTTTTTGAAACTAAACAATTCATCAATGTACATTTCACGATATCCATATTTGTTTTGTATGTGTATAAAGATTGAGATTTCTTTTATTATTCAAAATTGAGTAAAAATCGCGTTATTTCAAATAAAACGAGTAAAAAAGGCATTAAATTCGCGTAAATTGAGATTTTAGTGTTTCAATTTCCTAGTGAACCCCTGAACCTTCCTATATAATATCAGACTCTGTCAGCTTAGAGAGAAATCAGTATTCAGTTCAGCAACGTGATCGCACGGTGTAACTTTGAATATATCATGTCATATGGATATGGGTGCGCAGTGCTGCTTTTATGTCGTTTCTCTTCTCTACTTTTATGTACGAGATTAGATGCGGACTCATCTGAGGGCGCCATTCTTGTAAAAAATTATGTTGCTTGCGATTGATCGTGAAATGTGAGAGCTGGATATCTTAAGAATATGATTTCTTTGATAACATGGATGTTCCTGAGAGTGCATATTGCCATTTGAAATAAATGTTTTCATGAAAAAAATCACATAGCATTTGCATCTTAACATCTCTATGTAGAGTTTCATAGCACGGGAATATTTTTTTGTCCCGTTTCGGCAAGTTCGGAGCCTTGTATACACGTAGTTAAACTCTTGCCTTGTTTTCTTGACGTAACTCGGCCTTTTTGGCAACATCATGTGTTGAAATATTCGGACTCCGGGTGAAAATATCCTTAATCGTTCCTTGCTCTTTCGTACACGTAATTTGCTGGTTTTCTTGATTTTTCGGGGTCGATATTCAATCTTTTCAGTGCTCTCGAGGTGGTTGAATTTTAGATTTGTTGTGTATTTCGGTTCTGTGGAAAAAAAAAGTATTTATAAGTATATTCACCCAAAAGACTAATAATCTATCTATCTATCTATCTATCAATATATATAAAATAATAGCGAAAAAAGTGTATGTTGCTAATGTTCTCTGGTATGCGTGGGCCGATCTTCGAATGTTTTTTTTTGTTCGAAAGGTGACATTTATGCGGAGGTTTTAGGCTACAGTACTTAAGGAAAAACTTTCGAGAAAGTAAAGAAAAACTAGAAAATTGGTTCGTTTAGAATTGGAAATTTTCCATTCAATGCATGCTAGATCTCCGATGATTGTTTGGCGCGTATCGAGTTATGCAATGTTGCTGCCCGCTGGAGAGCAAAATATGAATACAAGATTATTAATAAAACCGTTTATCGCCAAACGAGCTGATTTGTGCAAAAATTTCACTGAGCCTACTTGATTCACGTGTTTCTTTTTTTCGAATCACATGTTCAATTCAGGTCTGAGGACATAGGGCCACGTGTTGAGTTTTAAATCGACCACGTGGCTCGCTCAATTCCCTTTGCACATCGTAAAATTGAATGTCTGTGTGTTTGGCAGCCTTGTCGAGCCAATTTTACTTCTCTCTCCTTTTTCAGAATGCTATCAGGAAACCAAAACAAAAAAAAAATGGCGGATGCATTGAAACTGACTTTGTTTCACAGAAAAATATAAGACTTTATTTTTATCGCGATAACATATATGTTTTTATGTACTAATCGCATCTAAACTAAATTATCTAGACTTTGTCACGGTAGATTTATGATACAAGCCTTCAAAGCCGAGATATTCGATGAACAAGTAGAGGTATGCATTCCAATTTTCAGCAGTTCTTCAGTCAGAAAAAAATACAACACGACCGCTAAACTCAATGGATCATTCTGAAAATTCCACAGAATATTCTCAACTAAGTTTCGAAGACATTGTCAGGTGGGTTTTTCTATATTCTGCACCGTTTCCAAGAAAATTTAATTTGAAACGGGAAAATAGCAAAAAACTTACCACTTTACGGTACTGTCCTTAGCCCTTAAGTACGGGCGCCAAATGAACAGCATACAGGTTTCAATTTTCCGATATATAAATTTGGGTTCAATGTCGTGAAGTCAAATTATAGAACTACTTTAAGAAAAGAAAGTGATTAACGTTTTTTAATGATTCGTTGTTGTATAATTATTGCTGTCACAATGCACTGAAATTTTATTCAGAGATAACAGGATTGAGGTGTGCAGCCACTTCAAATTAACACTGTTAACTCAAACACCAAAACTGTTCGGCTCTCTACTTTGCGGAACAATTCCATTCGAATTAGAAGAATGTTTTCTGTTTTTTTCGGATTAAATTTTTCATACGCATATATCTTTATGTAAAAAAACGACGACCAAATTTCGTCAATTGCTTCGACCTCCAAATTTCTCAATTGCTTCAAATTGCAAGTTCGGTTCTTTATTTGAGTCCAAACGTCTTCAATTGGCCCAAACACAATTCGAATTATATCAATCCAGAGTACTTCGAAATTTCAAATTATTGGCGTTTGAGTGGCTATGAACAGTTTCGTCCAATATACTCAAACCATACCGTTTGCCTCCTGTTATAAAATTACATCGATGGAACCAAGATTTTGGAACTCATCAACATGTTTTACCTATTCGAACGATTCATAGCGTTTTTCATTAAAAAACATTGGTGGCGGGGATTGCTCTGGTTTCGCATTTTCGAGCAGAAATGGTAATGAAACATCGTCAGAATATTGCATTTCTGCTCGAAAGTGCAAAATCAGAGCAATCCACGTCACCAGTGTTTTCAATGAAAAATGGTATCACTCTCTTGCTCATAAACTGTCAAACTGATTTTGGTTGCATTTTGCTTGGGTCATTTGGGACTTTTAAGAGCAGGAAAAACGGCTTTAAAGTGCGAAGTGCACGTGTCTACCTATTTTGGGGAAAAATGTTGAGATCGAATCAAAAACAATTGTTAGATGATTTATTTTTACGGACCATGAAAGATAATACTTCTCACTGTGCGAGCAAAATACCATTCTACTTTACTGATCGCGAGCAATCATGAGGGTCGTTCGATTATTCTGACTTCAGAGTAATCGGAATAATTTCCATCCGAAGATAATTTTTGAGCTGTGAGAAGTTCTCCGGGACATCTACAGGTACAGAAAAAAGAAGAACAAAGTACAGAATGTAAGTTCAGGATAAATAAAGAAGGTACAGGAACAAATGCAGAAAGTACAAAACCAAGTAAAGGAAGTACTGGCATAGGTACAGAAGTTACAGGAATAAGTACAGAAAATACTGGATTAGGTAAAGAAAGTACAGAAACAAATACTGAAACAAGTATAGAAACTACAGGAACAAACACACAAACACACAAAGTATAAAATAAAGTGCAGAAAATAGAGTAACAAGTACAGAAAAAAGTTTAAAGTTCAAAAGTTAATCGCAAATGTTGTCGAGGCAACAATTTTAAATGGCAAATTAGAAGTAAAAAAAGGTTTCATTCCACGCATTCCAGTGATGCCCACTGATATGTCATTTCAATTTAAACGTCATTTTCTCATCCGTTTAACTTTTCTGTTACCGTCAATAATCGTTATGAGTCTGTAGCGGGAATTTTGAGTTTGTTTCAGATGGAAAATTGTACGCTGCCTGTTCGCGTTTCGACAAACCATCGGTTTAATATATTTTGTCCTGTTGTCCGTAATATAAAAAGGTTGGGGCCAATAACATAGAGCATTACAATGATATTTTTCTTCAATAATCATCAAAATTGATAAGTAGTTTTGATTTTCTACATTTAATCTAATACTATTGCGCTACGAAGGTGTCCGCTAATTTATTATAATTACAAATGCGTTATTAATCAGAAAAACGTTCACAGGGCATGAAGCAATTTTTACTCCACTTGCAGAACGGAAGCACTGGAAGAGTATTTCTAATTCCGTGTTCAAGAATGTTGCTGATAAGCCCAATGTTAGAGATTCACTTTCAAGTAAATACAAATACTATCATTTCACTTTAGAAGCAATTTTTGAGTTTTAAGCGTTTTAAATTTCTTTGATATGAACTGTCCAAAAATACATTACTTTCATATGAAATTGAACCATTTATACCGAAGACTGATCCCTCTCTAAACTGATAGAGTTTGGGCAAAAGTCTACGTACAGTCTGTTAAGTAAGAGGGTGTCCATCATAGTTTGCGATCGGTAAGTGATATCGACTTAAATTTTTTTTGATCGTTAACGTGCCATGAGTGTCATTTACGCAAAGCGCTTTGAGACCATGTTCTTTGCACATTTTCTATAGGACCAAAAATTAACTTTATACCGGTTGCTAATTACATTAGAAAGTCGGTATCGTTTGTCAAGAAAAGGGATTTAAAGGGTCAAGAACCGTCGATGACCTTCCAAATCGTGGCTCGATAGTAAAAGTGACCAAAAAAGAACGAAAATCGAATCGTGATTTTATTTTCGCGCAATCCTGGTTCGTCATTACGTCAAGGACAAACGAAATTGAAGCAAAAAGGTTACGAGTTATCACACGTCTCTATTTGGGTACAACTGTGCGCAAAAATGTAAAATGGCGGACCTGGATCTTGCAAAAAGATAATGATCCCAAACACCGAAGGCGGCTCTGTACTGAATATAAAGGGGGAAAATGCATCGTGACACTTGATTGGCATTCGAATTGCTTGGTGCAAATCCTTTCGAAAACGAATGGACCTACATCAAACAGAAGCTGGATAAGGTGTTTACACTTCATAGCAGCTTTCCCGACAAATTCCACTCGTTTGGAAAATGCTTCCCCTCGAATACACCGAAAATTTAGTGAGCCTTGGTGAGATGCCAAGCAATAATTGATACTGTTGGTTATTGGACTCACTGTTACACTTGAAGCGTGTTAAGTCAGAATTTATTTAATGCACTATTTCAGAATTATGCTGGATACGCACTTACTTAACAGACTGAAAACTCGTAATTGCTTTTGTATTTTAGAAGAAATTCAATGTCAAACTGTCATGAAATTAGTTTTTGAAAATGTATTTGGTTGCGCGTCTTTGAAAAATTCTAAGTATATACAAAATTTCGAAAAAAAAATCCTTTGTTTCAATTCTACTATTTTTCCTCGTATTTTGGAGAGAAAACATAAAAGTACTGAAGAAGCCTAGACGTAGTAAAAGACGTCCAGTCTCTAAAATTTGGTCTACGTGTTTCATGAACAGTTCCGTAATTAATCCATAATTTGCCCGGGTTGGTAGTTTAATGCATAGGACACTGGTCTTACAAGGCAGTTGTCGTATGTTCGAGTCCTGGTCTGGGAGGATTCTTATCATCAGTAGGATCGTAGCATTAGCCATTAGGTTCTGTACCCTAAGAATCGGTTTCGAAGGAATGTAGTACAAAGACTTTTGTCCATAATTAATATCTAATATTTGAACCAAAAATATAAAATATGAATTTATTCTTGCTGTTAATAAAATTAATTTATATATTTACTAAACTCTAGAGAATTGCCATCAATCTTCAAGTGAGGATAAAAATAATCTTTGTATAAAGTGTTTAATGAAAACGTAGTTTTTATTGAACACTTCCCCCTCTAGGTAGGCTTACGTAGCTTAGGAGTGATCCAAAGAACGTTTTCAAAGTGAGTTCACAGAATTTTTAATCAAAAAACCCTATTCCTAATCCACCTAGTGGTGTGAAAATACCTTTCTCGTGTCATTGACATAGTCCCATTGAAAAATTTTTTGCCTTATTTTATTAGGGCAATTTCTGACACAAATTTGGGCTAATTGTTTATGAAAATTCGTTCAGATTGATTTTAGTGGTTCTTGGAAGCATGCTTCAGCGCTTACGTCACATATTCTACAACATTCTTCAAACAAAGTGTATCAACAGTAACACATTTGAGTTTGATCATAGGTCACTTTCTGAAATAATTGTGCGGATAGAAAAAAATGCTTAGCTGGTTACGTTACTTGTACTCCGAAACTTCAGCCATATGATCTTTGAACTCGATCCAAAATCCAATATTAGTTTCGAACGAGCCTAAAATGATTGAAATCCGATAAAATTGAGCGGCAATGAGTTTTGAACTTCAAGTCTGTTAAATGAACCAATAGTAGCTTACAAACGTGCCATTGCAATCGGTAAATTTGAGCGGAGAGAAGAAACGTATTTTGTTGGATACTTTATGTTTTACCATTGTATCTCCGGAACTACAAGTGACAGTCATTTGATCTTCGACCGTGATCAACGACTCAAAAGTATCTCTTAAACGAGCATAAGCTTGTTATCATTTATACCATTATATCTCCGGAGCCAGCAGTAACCGCAATTTGAACTTTGAACTTGGTCAATAATTTAATAGAAACTCAAATCAGCCTGAGCTTGTTGAAATCTACTCAGCCGTCTCTGAAAAAAGTGATCGGTAACAAAAATGTGCGTTTTTCGGATTTGTCTCGACCATTATATCTCCAGAACCAGAAATGTCCTGCATTTGAACTTCGAGCTTGGTCAATGATCTTGTAATTGTTTTAAAACGAGCTATATACACATAGTTAGAATAAGCGGCAATAATAAAATGATTCTGTCGCAATTATCCACTGCCCATACAGAATCGGATCGCGAAACGAGAATAAGCGACCATTTGTTGCTTTAGAGAGAATCCTCACAGCAGCGAGCTAACCTTTATTTCTCATACAGATCATCGAGAGAAATTCGCTCTCGCACTGGTGTCTATTCTATGTTAAATGAACCATGCCGGTTTTTTGTTGCTGTGGTGATATCCGTCTCTCTTTGATGGCACTGATTCAATTGTGTGAAGAGTTGCTAGTGAACGTTCTTTGATACGATAAAAGCCATCCTTGAATGTATCAACACATCTTGCACGATAAGAGAACTTGCTGACGACAGCGTTGTGTCTATTACAGGACCCAAAGCTGCCGATCTGCAAAGACTTATCCACATGGGCTCTTCAAATGGGTATTAAGTTCTTTACGGAGAAAACTGAGCTGGTTGTATTTTCAAGGAAGCGAGAACCAGCACAATTACAGCTTCAATTAAGGGGTGAAATCATAGCTCAGGTCTTCACATTAAAATATCTCGGGGTCTGTTTCGACTCCAAAAGCACATGGAGATGTCACATTAGATATCTGAAACAGAAATGCCAACAAAGAATAAACTTTCTTCGTACAATAACCGGATCATGGTAGGGTGTCCACCCAGGAGACCTGATTAGATTGTATCAAACAACGATATTGTCCGTGATGGAATACAAATGCTTCTGCTTCCGATCCGTGTCTAACATTCATTTCACCAATCTGGAAAGAATCCAGTACCGTTGTTTGCGTATTGCCTTGGATTGCATGCAATCAGTCACGTACCCAGAGGGGGGGCCTGAGGGGCCCTGGCCCCTCCCGAAATCAAGAACATATAATTATTTAGAATGTCTCAGACATGTAACAAGACAGTAAACGTAATACAAAATCAGTTCCAGTGGAAAAGTTTTAAGTGTATGTTAAAAACAGCCGTAAAAGGCACACTGAGAATTAGGTACATAAGCAATCTTCAGTAACATTATTTTTTAATCTTTGGGCCCCTCCCGAAATGAAATCCTGGGTACGGGCCTGCATGCAATCTACTCATAAGATGAGCCTCGAAGAGCTAGCGGGCGTTCTTCCGTTGAAAAACCGGTTCTGGGATTGCTTATTCGATGCGACATTTTGAATCCTCTGGTGAATGAAAACTTCGAAAGGTTAGTTGAGCTCAATTCTCAAACCCGTTTTATGTCCTTGTATTTTGATTACATGGCTCAGAAAATAATCCTTCTTCGTTTGTTTCCAACCGTGCTCATTGCTTGGATACTTTTGATTCAACTGTGTTTTTTTTCCACACATCCATGAAGGAAGAGATTCTTGGAATTCCGGATCACGTACGCCCTCAAGTGGCCTCTAATATCTTTTATTAAAAATTTATAACAGTCAAATGTAATGTTTTATACAACAAGTCCACGGGTTTCGGCATCTTCAATCAAAACATCACCGCTTCGTACAAACTCAGTGATCCGGCTTCAGTTTACGAATACAGAATTAGCTGCTATTCAGTACACCCTTGAGATCATTGAAACCTTGCCCAAAGACCATTACTGCATCGTCACGGACAGTCTGAGCTCAATAGAGGCTCTCCGGACGATGAAGCCAGGAAAACATCCCCCATATTTTCTGGGGAAAATACGGGAACGTTTGATAGCTTTATCAGGACGGTCTTATTCAATATCGTTAGTCTGGGTCCCTTCGCATTGTTCCTTTCCGGGCAACGAAAAAGCAGACTCACTGGCTAAAGTGTGCGCATTAGAAGGTGATATTTGTGAAAGACCAATCTGCTTCAATGAGTTTTTAAGTATTTCTCGTCAGAAAACTCTCGAAAGTTGGCAAACTTCATGGACGAATGACGAACTGGGACGATGGCTACACTCCATTATCCCTAAGGTATCGACTAAACCTTGGTTCAGGGGGATGAACGTGAGTCGTGATTTCATTCGTGTTATGTTACGGCTCATGTCAAACCATTATACATTCAACGCACATTTCCGGCGTATCGGGATCGGGTTCTGCACCTGTGGCGACGGTTATCAGAACATCGAGTCGTGTGGTCGTGCGTAGAGTATCGCGACGCTAGGTCGGAGCTAATGGAATCCCTTAGGGCGCCTGAGATTCTGGTTCGAGACGTGTTATACCTCGCTCAGAAAGTATAATCTCCAACTACAGGTTCGACACTAACATCCGCCCGATTCTTTCGATCTCCAGAACTAACAAGATCTAACGTAAACATATGAAAATTGGTTATGTGCCCTAGCACAAAATTTGGCTAACCCCTGAATGACCAAACCTGAAGCGGTCAGCAAAGTCGAAAACACGTTTTCGTTCGGCACGTCAGTATAGACATTGCATTTCGATGCAAAGAAAAAAAAGTGTTCTGTAAATAGCAGAAACTTTACGTCTGCTTAGCGGTTCAAATTGAACTGCCGAGTTTTGCATAAAGCAGTTCAATTTGAACTGCTATGCACTGATGAGTCAAAGACGAAACGTAAACATATCAAGATCTTTTTCCTGTCACTAACCTTTTCGCTTCTCCTCTCCCCGTTTCTTTACCATCTCGATATCGACTAATTAGATCTCTGTCGTTCATAGTCATTTTGTTCCCATATCCCCTTTTAACTCCGTTTTCTGCAATATTTACTTCTCTATACTTTTTTTCATTTTCTTCCGTAACATCAACATCATTGCCCACGGAAGGCCGCTCTAGTCTATGAACAGCATGCGGGCCACCCGCCGGGTATTCGTAACCTGGGGGTGTTTCCCGCGGACCCACATGGACCGAAGGATGCGGTCAACATAGTTACATACCAACGTCATCTAGAAGACTCATGATACATTCAATCCACCGGCCGGTGCTGATCGCCAGCTGAAGGCTGGATCTGCCAAAGTCGACTACTGCGACCCCAATACGACATTATCTAATGATACTATCATAGTTTTAAGTTAGTCGTTAATTAAAAGTAGAAAAAGCGCTTAAGCGGTGTGCCTGAAATATTATACTATTGAATACAAAAAATCCACCACAAAGTATGTATATGTTTGTATGTATGTGGGAAGCTACCATCAGTTCAAGACATTATCAGTGTACAGTCACGTCCGAGGGGCCCTGGCTCCTCCCGAAATCAAAAACATATAATTATTTAGAATGTCTCTGACATGTGTTACAGAAATAAAAAGACAGTGACAGACAGCTTTTAATTTTGAAAAAAAAAACGGCGGAAACAAAGTTGTACACCTGATATAATTGGCATGTTTCACAATTGCTTCATATCGGTTATTTTTGTGAGATATGTTAGACAAATGATTCAACACGTTTTTGTGAGGGATGTAAAATTCATTCATATTGCTGCTTGTGAAACCAACTCAAAAACCTGAATGGTTTAAGTTCCACATCCGGATTGTGAACTGACTGTACAACAAAATGATTTGAGAAGTTTCAATTCCGGTTTGCACTTAGCATATATTACTGTAATGAAACATATGAAACAAGGAACAATGTTTGCTACTTGGGAAGCAATCTTCAGTAACATTATTTTTTATTCTTTGGGCCCCTCCCGAAATGAAATCTTGGGTACGGATCTGTTAGTGTATGCGGGTAGACTTACAGTGGATCCGAATTTGATTAACAAATTGCTTTGATATAACTGCTGTTAAGAAGACCAAATTGAGTTTTGAGGATCCGGCGCCTTCCAGCAAGAATTTCGCTATCCCAGCTTAAGCCCGCCTGATGGTTTGTTTGTTAGAAGGGTGCGTCTTACTCATTTCAGACCTTCAGGGAGAAACACAAAGGTTCCCCCACGTGACTCAGGTTTTCAATCCACTCCATCATCCAGTCAGTCACTAGTTAGATACCCTGATGCACTCCCTGCCCCTTCCTCTATCAATCCACCACAAAGTTTTGATATACTGTTTTTATGAGTTATAAGAAAATAAAAAAAAACGCATTAAAGCTGATATATTTTTAATGTTTAATAGAATTATTAAAGAATTTATACATAATATATTGAGTGTTCTCGCACATGTGTCTTTGTTTCTAGCTCCGGTTTTAGATCTAGTTCTTGCGCAATACTTGCAATTTTGTAGGCCTACGAATAAATGCACTTTTATTGGATAATTTTGGAAAGTACATCGTCTCTCAACGAGTATCTTTGCAGTCGGCAACTAAGTTTAATGAATGAAATTAACAAAATCGTCGCGATCATCAGCGTCGTTGTAACTACACCATGTACATAAATCTATAAGATTAACTATAAACATAAATCAAATCAGTTAGTAGAATGCACATGCCGAGCGTCGCACTGGCACGGCAGCAGAATACTAGCGAGTGTCACTTATGTGGTTTTGCTACAAATATACGGTTGACATAAATAGCGGTACGGCGGTACACGGTAATTCCTACACCTTTGGCTCTAGTAGATTGGAACACGCGTATTTTTCGGGATACAACCAAAGCAGATTCTTCAATTTTCTCCTCCAAAGAAACATGCCGTCGTCACCTTGCATTTCGGGTTTCCAATTTCACAAACCACAAGGCGGTCGTCTTTTCCTGCTTTCGGTTTATTTCATTTTCCCAATTTTCTTTTCTCTCTGCGCGCACACAACAACATGCTTGTTATGTTTTGACAGTTATTTGACTCGAGCGATGAGCTCAAGATGCGTTAAATGAGTCTTTAATTTCAGATTTATGATCTCAATTTTCGTAGGCTACGTAATGGTGTTGATCAGTGCTGTAGTAAAATGATTATCCGTAAACGTGTGCTCCGAGTTTTACGATTTATTAATTCGTTATAGGGAAGATACATGCCTGAATTTCTGAGATATTCGGATCGAATGTCCTTCACATTATGTTTGTCGCACGAATGATGTACTCATACGCCTGTTTACTATCTGGTTAACTACACAAACAATTTCATCTCCAGATAATAATCTGCAATTGATGTTAGAATATCTGTGATTCGACTGGTCAATAGCTTTAAAACATTGTGATGTGATCACGACAAAATAGGAATATCTTGAAAAATTCGATGAATAAGAAATTTTCGACATATCCTAACCAACGTTCTTCTACTTTATGTATATCTGAAGTTTTCTAATTTTCCTTCTGACACTGTAAACTTTTGTTTAAATTGCGGAAACCCGTGTATAGACAGATATGCATATAACGACATGAGTTCCTCGAAGACATTTTTCTTGTACAACAAAAATTAGGAAAATGAATGAGTTCGGGATTTATTTTTAATTCCAAACAAAATTCTAGCGATTTTCCGACTTTTTTGTCTCTGTTCAGCTCGTTTGTTTCCTCTACGATTCTGCTCGCAGTCGGTTCCTACTACTGACTGTCACTCGGAAGGCAAGCAATAAATTACCGACGGGAAACATCGCATCACAGAAGCGATAATTGTTGAGTAATTAGAGTATAATTAATTGCCTTGTACGAGAGGGCAAGCAGGAATTGGTTTTATTTAAAAGGTAAAATCAGGAAAAGGCGTTACTCTGGAGGCGAGTACAGATAGCTTTGGAAAATTAACCGGAAAAGGGTGAACCTCAATGCGATCAATTTAGCAAAGTTGCGTCGTAAATAGAGATGAGAATCGGTTTCTCTGAACATCTGACATCTTGAGAGTAAATCTTTCGAAATAATGAATCAAAAACACAAAGTAACGAAAGCTGAATGTTTTATTGCTTCCTTCCTGAATTTTGTAAGCGTAACATATTTTCCACATTCCTAACTAATGAATGTATTTGTACCGATAGTGCTCTGTATTGCCTAAACCGGCGCCACCAATGTCCTGGAATCAATAATTGAACTAATCTGTCGTGAGTATAGGGACGCCAGAAACGGTTTGTGAATTCCAGAACGTCTGCTGAGGACATGTGCTACTTTTCGGTTCGAGCGGGGAAGACTTGTTAAAATGAACAAAAAACGGCATGACGAGATCTTAATCATTGTTCCATGAGTTCCATACATTTGCTTCTGATATCCATATGGTGGTTCACATTAGGATATTCGGCGCGGAATGTGTTGGAAATTGTATCAATGAATATTTTTATGAATTTTATGGCGCCATTCGCTTAGGATTGAGCATTGTTGGCATCTTCTGTCAACAAATGTTTGTACTAGGGAAAATAGCTCGTTCAGTAGGTCTAGTTCTTTCTACTATTCGTCATCATAGTACTAATGCTGTAAAAACGATAAGATTTGATTAGTAGTTCCAATTTCGTTTATAAATCGAAGTGTAGCATTCGATTTGTTACCAGGCGTGCCGTTGGTGTCGTTGAAATGTTCTTTCAATAAGTCGATTGGTTCGGCCGCAGTAGGACAAGTGGCACTACCCTGTTGAAACCACATTTCGTCCACATCCACATCCACATATCTTGCAGATTTGGAAACGAAAATTTATTGATCATGGTTCTGTATCGATTACCATTCACGGTAACGCGTCGTCCTTCCTCATTTTTAAAGAAATAAGAACTCATGATTCCACCAGCCCATAGACTGCACCAAACAGTACATTTATCGGGATGCATCGGTAATTCTTGAATGGTATGTGGATTATCTTTGCTCGAAATACGACAATTTTTCTTGTTGACGTATCCATTCAACCAAAAATGCGCTTCATCACTGAAGAGAATTTTGCGTTATAGGAGTGTATCGAAAAGTAGTTAGCAACATTGATTATTGAATAAAAAAGCGAAAAAAAAACATATTTTTACATCAGTTTTCGATATATTGTTAAAAATGCATTTTTATGCATTTCACTGATTATATTGAAGAAAATCCTAGTTTCTGTGAAACGCTCGCACTTCAGACTTGACATTCTTCATTAAATTCTGCACAGTTACTTTTGTGACTTTCCTGGTGGCAGCTGTCCAGTTTTTTTAACTCCTGCATGTTTTGGGATACTGTACCTTCCTTCCGAAAGTGCCGCTTGACAATTGCCCAATACCTTTCAATTGGCCGAAGATCCGGGCATTTCGGTTTCCACGAATTGTACATTATTTTTTGACAACCACTGTAGAACGGAGTTGGCGTAGTGGGCTGAAGCCAAATCCGACCAGAAGAGAGGAATAGCCTTATGCTTTCTGTACAGTGGCAGCATTCTCTTCTTCAAACATTCTTCCTCGTACACCTTGGCGTTAATTGTGCCCTTCGTGAAGAAAATCGACGATCGCAAACCACAGGTACAAATTGCTTGCCAGACCAACACTTTCTGGCCAAACTTTTCCATCGCCACCGTGGTGTCAGCGTCGTCCAGGTCCTGGTATACCGATTTCGTATAATATTGCGGTCCGGGCAGCGTTCGAGAGTCTTCCTTGGCGTAGGTTTCGTCGTCGATCAGGATGCATCCGTCTTTATTCTGTAGAATCCGGTTATACAGTTTTCGCGCTCTTGTTTTGGCCTGAACTTGCTGTATCAGGGACTTTTTCGGCACCTTCTGTTTCTTGTACGTTTTCAGGGAGTTCCGAACTTTGACCCGTTGAATCATCCCGATGCTGGTGTTGAACTACTTGGCCAAATCCCGCGTCGACGCCGATGGGATTTTTCTGATGTACTCAACCACTTTTAAGTCCCGGCCGGGCTGGAAAGGGTCATGGAAAGGGTCTTACAGAACTTCTCGATAATATTTTTGACACTGGTGTGGTGCACTTTCACCCGTTTTTCACTTTCGTTGTACGTGACACCACTTTCTGAGCACCAAGTGTGCAGAATTTTCTTTCGTGTTTCCGGATCAATTCGACTCATCATTGAAACGATAAACCGTACCGAAACCAATCGATTGCGCAGCTGTTATAAAATTAAGCCATTTCAGAGTAATAACTGTTTGAATGTTGCTAACTACTTATCGATACACTCCTTAAACAGTTTTATTTGAACACTGATTTAGAAAAATAAATTTCCACTATTTGGAAGCCTTGTTCTGGAGTTAATCGATTCATGATAATTTTCCAAACAATATTGAGTAGAGACATCACTTGACACTGCCAAATCAACTTTTAGACAATAGAGTCATCCCTATTGAAAAAAACAAACCTCCTTGAAACACTCGTAAGTGACCGTCATCTCATTAATAGAGTCGCAATATTATTTTGCCGATTTTTCGACTTTCAATCAACGAATTGTGATAGAATCGGATACAACATCTTTGTTTCGACTCTAAGAAGCAATATCACAATACCATTTTTTTTTCGAAATTGCTTTGTTAGAGTTGTTGTTATAGCGACGTGAAAACTCGAAGCGAATGCATCCATTTTCATGTTTTCATCAAGGTCAATCTATCGAACAGAGACAGTAGATCTCACTCTAACTAATGGTTCTCGTATATAAGATGACTACTGGGACCGTTGCCCTATAACTCAAAAACAGCTTGAATCGAAATTTAACATCCGTGCAATATAGAATTGATTTTTCAATTAGTAAAATTGTATTTTTTAAGCAATACTCGAAAATTTCTTAAATTTTTTCGCAAAGTTCAGGATATATGAAAGATTCAATTTAATGCTTCTTATATGTGCACCGCAATAGATGTAAAAAAAATATTTTATCTGTCAGGATATCGAAAAACAATTCTGTAAAAGCATTACATGGTTTGAAGTGTAATGAAATAAAAAACAAACGATCGATAGCAATAGCGCGTGACTTGAACCGAGAAACATTAGATCACAAAGCACGTGAATTGATCGACTGAGCCACAGAAGCACATACCTGCTTCATAAATAATTGATACATATAAACCCATACAGAGGCACTTTGTAGCCGAGTGCAGATTACAGTCGGAGTTATGAATTATATCGTTTGTAGGAATATGTCACCTGTAAAATTCTTTTTTTTCTGTGTGATTACCCTGGAATATGTTCGGGAGATTTTCTGTACAATGAGTATATTATTTTATACACAAATTTTCAAGTTCCTAACAAATTAGTTCACGTTCCTAATTATTTAGTTCCAAGAAAACCAATTTTCGTCTCGATTTGATAAATATCAGGCTTAACAATTGGAATATTTTTTTGATTTCGATTATTATCGAAGTCCGCATGTTAAGAGTAGAAGTAATCATAGTTCTTATAAAACAGTTGACTTTCAAGCTTGGAGCGAAATGTCTGCAATTCCTGAAATCAAGATCGACTTTTTCAGATTTGGATGTAATATTGTACAAGTCCTCAGTACAAACCATGCATTTACGCACAGAGTGTGGGACTCTCCACAGAACTACCACTGTATAATGGGAATTACCCACTAAAACACCTTGGATCTTCCACCCTACCTTGCCGGAATTACCGTTAGGTATTACTTCGGGGTGGCACCCTTCTCGGCCAAATGCATCGCCAGGACGTCTGCGTCGTTCTCTCCTACTTTTGGACCATTTATTTCTCGACTTTGAGCCACTCGTTTCGCTACAGGGGATCGACCAGGAGGATGTCGAGGTCGGTCCGGCGATTCCGGTTGGAGCTTGGCTTCCGGTTCGTTGGCGCCTAGACGACCCAGGGCTGGTCTACGTCACGAACTACTCGGCTAAACCCCGACGATGGATATAGCCTACACTGACGGAATTGTTCCCCGATGATGCAAGTTTCCTCGAGACCGACGGTCCCGAAATCCGTGAACGGTTCGAACGGCAGGATGCCTGGATCGGTCCAGTGATTCCGGTTGGATGGCTGAACCGATTTTTACAAACTTAGATTCAAATGAAAGGTCTTACCATCTCTTAGATTGATATTGAATTTTACTCTGATCCGACTTTCGGTTCCGGAATTACAAGACATTACGTGCAAATCTATGAGAAAATGCGTATTCAATTTTCTCAGAAATTTCTCGACCGACTTTAATAAACTAAGATGCAAATGAACGGTCTTGAAATTCTTTAAAAAGTCCCCGGTTCCGGTATTACAGCGCGATTAGCGAAAATTTTCAATTTCATGAGTTTTTTTTCACAAACGATGGCGAAACGAGGTGCACATTTTTATAAAATTTACTGGTACATTCATCTAGTTGGCAGACCTTGTTAGTTGGTGGATATATAAATCTGCTTTGGGACTATTAGTGCCCGGCTTCCGCTTCCGAACGCACCGGTGATAGTGAAGAAAAGCTCCATAAAACGGAATTCACTTCGATTTCTCAGCAACGGTTAATCTGATATTCACAAGTCATGATTCAATTGAAGCTCTCAGTGTCTTAAAAGACACTGTGCAATTTCATCCAGATCCGACTTCCGGTTCCGAAATTATAGGGCAATGAGTACATACAAAATGATGCCAAATCGGTATGCATCGGTACGTGCTGGTACGGAAGAAGAAGAAAACGCACCCGCCTAGTACACAGCGTGCTTTGTTCAATTTTGTTTAGCGTGCAGGGTTGCCACATTTAAATCTATATTAACTTGATATAACTGTTTACAAATTGAAAAGGTGATGGTAATTTATACCAAAGAAAGTTTTTGATTTTATTCATGTTTGAAAAAGAAATTTTGACAGAATCTCCTAATATGAGAAAGATATCATATACCACTAGGTGGATTAAAAAAGGTTTTTATATTGGGGTGCAACCTGGAAACGAAATAAACACATAGTAAATATTTCTACGCAACGTTTTGAATGACAAAAATTTAGAAGTGAATTTTTGCATGAGTATCCGTCGATGTAGTTAATGCTCAAATTTACTTTCTAGATTAATAAAACATTCAGTTTGATTATAAATAAATAAATATAAATTTTAATGACTTAGAATTTTATGTCTTGAAAATAACGGTTATAATTATCTAATTAATTAAATAATTAGACATGTATTTGAATGAGTTTTACATTACCCCCCCTTATCTATGCAAACAAAAATTCCGGGTTTGTGAGAAATGAGCCTGAATACACCTCTAATTTACGCCAAAATGCACACGTACACGTTTAGAAGTTTCCCAAACCCATCAGTCAGTCCGAAGATGTGAAAATTTCTGTCGGACGGAGGATAAATATAAGTTTTTTTTCCTGGGATCTAAGCCTCTATGTTCCGTGCATACATACAAACACGCAGTATCTCTATTCTATTCGCTCTATTTGTCGAGCTGAATCGATTGGCATACGATACTCGGCCCTCTGGGTTCTGGATATTTACAAAGTTAGAGCGAAATTTATACGTTATTTTTATTTATTTAAAATTTTTTAAGCAGGATCCCCTTTTTTGAACTTTTCAAAAGGGGAACCTGCTTTAGAAATCTCTTTTGCATAATACAATAACAGTGAGCTTCATTTTAATCATTTTGACCACTGCTTCCGCTAATTCTGGAACCTGCTAATTCTGGAATTCGAATTCTGCTAATTCTGGAATTCGATTTGTTTAACCATTCAATTAAATATTGAAACAGTTTCGAGCGCACTTTCAAGCTTTTAGCATCGTCGTTTTAACTAATGGTTTGTCATTTCAGTAACTCATGCTCCTGTTATTTCGGAAATTCAAGTCGGACCAAAAAGAAAAAAAAATGAAACCATTCCCTGAAAAATTCAAGAAAATGGAGTTTATTAGAAATATAGAGTTAAGTCAGGTTGATTTCGTCAAAAGCCGTTCCTCCGTGGTCGTTACGCTGAATTAATTACACTGAAGTCTTTTTTATGCGAGTTTACGTACCGCTTAAAAAAATCGCATAACTCTGAAAATTCGCATAAAAACCGCATAGCTCTGAAAATTCGCATAAAAAAGTCGCAAAAAAAAACCGCATAAAAAGACCGCATAAAAAAGACCTTAGTGTATTCTTAAAATTTGTTTCAATGTCTTAAAGGGGTAAATTTTTCGTATAGGACTTCGCCGCCGTTGGTTCGTATATAACGAAATTATAGAATCTATCTTTGGGTGAACCAGCAAAAGTTAATAAACCTACACTTATGTACTTTCTGCTGCGACAGGCGGGTCTCCTCTTGAAGTGTGTTGTGACTTTCGTCTACGGTGGTCACCGGCGACATCCGTGGCTCATTGCCTCCTCACCCAGAATCATCTAGAAAATTGACAAACATTTCTTTAACAAAAAAAAATAATAAAAATATTCGTTTAGATCTACATTTTCTATTGATCTAGAAGATCAGTAAATTTTACTGAAGCGCTCCCCAAGGTTGGGACGGGACGGTTAAATCAATTGGTGCATCATGACCGTTATGTAGTTTGATTGATAATTTGATCAGTTTTAGACAAACTAATAATTGATGGGTATAAAAATCACTTTTTCCACACAGTATTTCGCTAAAGTCATAGATGTATGAGAGACTACGTTTGAATTAGGTATGGTTATGCTTTTGTTATAATGGTAGATATTAGGATGTACTTTTGTTCTAAATAGACGATGAATGAATTGTTCGATTGTTAAAAAGGCAAGATATACTGATGCCATGACGAAAAGTTTGTAAATAAAACACAAGTCATTCGACGATCGTTTTGTTCACATAATTTCCAAATCCTCTTGGTTTTCCGTAGACTATCTTTCGATATAATTTGTATCATTACATTGTAAACCACGACTAATTAATGCGGATTTGTGGGCGTGGCTACGTGCCCCAAACGACTTACGACTGTCCGTGTCGTATCCTGTCCTTATAGTAATATGTTAAATTTTCACAGTTCTTTTCTCGAACGGTTTCTCGCAGGCACGTTTCTCCTGATCAATCGCATCATTTTGTCCCACTGATGCGCACACATCTGGTTGTCTGCTGAGAAAATGTAAGTTTTGCTCAACTGGCAACGGGAACGATAAATCCTTCTCAAATTATTTAGTTGGCGTCGGGCAGCAATTAAGCGTACCGCACCGCTGCTGCTCGTTGATGAGATGATCTCAGCGTCCCGGCGTGGCTCATTGAGCGGATAGTTTAAATCCTTTTTTCACGCGTGTGCACATAATGTGACAATATTTTGTTAATTTGACGCTCTTTTATAACTTGGCGGTTAGGTTTTAATAAGCGACGGTGGTTTTAGTTTTGGATCCTAACCAACCGTTCATGCCTATGTGACGGCGAAGCTTGTAATTTATTGAAAAGAGCGGCTTCTACGAAGTGTGTCTTAAAGAAGTTTTCATCTGGTGGGCACACAAAATCTGTAATATGATATATGATATATACGATTCTTAAATGTGGAGTCATTCACCACAGCAAACCAATAAGGCCGATTATCTGGTCGCTAATGGAATGAACACAACATAATTCACATTTTATCTTGTAATTACAGGCGCCTTCAAAAATGCTGGATGATATAAGTACATGCTTAAAAATGCTTTCATAATTCTCATCCTCCGAAGCGCGCTGAATCAAAATGTTCCAATGCTTCACCCAACACATGTTCTACTCAGTAATTATGGCACTAGGATGCACCCGTTTCTTTCCCGGTTTTCCACTGATGGAATGAAACACGCGTTTACCTCGTTTTAGTGCGTTTCTACAATCCCAGCAGCGTATACAGGAGCGTTGATCCGTTTAGCATTCTTGGAAATCGTAACCA
The DNA here is from genome assembly GCF_030247185.1 of Malaya genurostris. NCBI lineage: Eukaryota > Metazoa > Arthropoda > Insecta > Diptera > Culicidae > Malaya > Malaya genurostris. The sequence continues at coordinate 220,822,414 of NC_080572.1, forward strand.
AAAATGAAGAATACAGGTCCAGTTCCTTCAATGCGACGAAAAATCATATTAATTAAAATATTTTTCATGTTTTTTCTTGCTCGAACAAGTGTGAGTAAAAAATCTGATGCTGGCTGCTCATTTGGGATCCCCTTTTTCCTGCTAAGGCTGCATGGGTGTAATTATGAAAATATTTTAACGATACTCGAGTATGATAAAGTGGGTGACAATTTATGTGGTTTAGAGAAATTTATATCACACAATAAATCAACAGCAGAAACGGCTTCATTATGCCGCAATTAACGCTATAAAGAATAGAAAAAAACGCGTTCCGAATATGGTTTTTGATTTGATGAACAACATTAATGATGCTTAGAGTTACAAGTTTAGCGGATTATATTTGAGGGGCATTTTTTTGTTTTTATTCGTCGAATTAGGATTGTAACCGAAAAATTACGGTAAGAAATAATGCCTTCTAGTTTATTTGATTTGCATTACGTTGCGTTGTGATGACGGTCTTCGTAGATTGCACACCGATATTATCGTGTATTCTGCTGATTGATAAACAAGAATTGCCTAGGAAATGGTATTTTGGAAATGACACCATTCAGAGCGAAGTTGAACCAAAGATAAATAATAAAGACATGTATGTGCCTACAAAAATTTAAAAAAATCTGGTTCGTTCCCGGTACTTTCTAAAATGACCGCACTCACCGCTTGGTGGAGCGCGAGATTAATTGCATTGTTATCATTTCAAATAAAGTGTGCCATGAGTAGAACAAAATCAAATGTAAACATTGTCCCTCATTTCGGTTCTGTTTAACGAGTTGTTGGTTAAAATGGGAAAACTGTGTTTTATTGAAAATTGTCGGAGAAAATCTACAGTCGTATCGTTATTTAAATTTCCGAAGCATACAGAGAGGAATAAAGTTCTACAATAAGTATCATTTCGTTCTTCTTTTGGTACTTGATACCTTGACAAAGCAGCTTGTTCGATGCAAGCTGTTAAGAATAAAGAGTCAAAATATTTGTCAAGAGAGGATGAATTTTTCAATAAATCTTTCGAAACAATGTTCGCTCATTTCTTCCATATATTCGTTAACCACAGATTTTGATTCTTTCACACTCTGACTTTTCGTAGTACATAACGGAACGTCGGAAATCTACTCTGTTAGCACTTGGAATTTCGAGCTTTCCGAGGTTCTTTATTGCACTAGAAAGTAATCGTAGGTACCATACACGAAATGTACATTGTAACTTCCAATTAATTGCTATAATGAATATCTGCTGTAATCTGTCCTCTCGCGATTTATTTAAATACACGAGAGATCATGCCGATTACTTCAAAACAAGCAGAATATTAAGTGTAACATAAAATCTCAATATATACAAATGAGCTAACGAAAACGAATCGAAAGGGCTCTCACGGTTTGACAATTTCATTATAAATATGATGATGGGAACTCAGCAGTGTAACCAGTTTATCATCATAGTTGCTAGTTTCATGGAGGACCGTGAATGTGCGCCAAAAACAGATCGTGACTGTTATGTCTGGAAATTCGTTTGTGGTTTGAACGTCTTAACTATTTGGTAGTCACCATCACCACCCTATACGGGAAGAAATCTGTTACCGTTGTCTCGATTAGGTTACCATGAAATTTTTCAATTATTCATGATTTTATGATCAAAATGATTCAGAGTTGCGTTACTTTCGAAGTATATTTTATTTTCCCCAAGCATACATTGCAGACATTGGAATGAACGCACTACTATACGGAGAGACAGGCCCGCACCCAGAATTTCGTTTCAGGAGAGGTCAGTTGACTTTACCAGTTCCGGAAAAGCGGTTAAAAACGTCGGAATGTAACTCACACCGCTGTCTCAGATATTGTTTGGCTTATTTCACTAACTTGTATTCAAACGGAAGGTGTTATTATCCCGTATGACAACTAATTTAATCAAGATCCAACTTCTAGGTCCGGCAGTATAGGAGGATAATGAGTTTTGAAAATTTCAAATCGTTATTAGAAGTAACGATGTAACAAAAACAGAAAATTTTTCTCCACATGGTTCAAAACAGTTTCAATATCAACGTTTTGTTAGTTGGTTTTTATACAAATTTGACATTATCGGTTTGCAGCTCCGGAGGTACCGGTAAAAAATTATTAAAAAGAACGCACGTAGATTTACCTGATATAACTAGGCAGATTTTCACAAATGATAGAATGGATCAAATCTGATTCCGGCTTCTGGTTCCAGAAATACAAAATTTCGAATATTCTAAATCAAGTGTAGAAACATTACGTACTAGTGCAATGTAATGTTTCTTGAGGCTGTTTATTACCATAGAAACTAGAGCAGAGACAGACAGAGCTCGTGATCGAGAATGATGTTCATTTTTTAACAGGCAGAACTTTTCCAACTGAAAGTGTCATTATTCACTATTTGAATATGATTGATGACTGTGTCCGAGATCAGGTTATTGTATTACATTTATTTACGGTTACTGTCATGCAATTTCCGCTACACATGTCTAAGACCATTTAAATGTCCATTTATAGAGAACAACAATCCAAAAGGCTTGTGATGAAGCAATAGATTTTGAGAGGTGGTCCGAAATAGCTCCCTTATTTCGGTTCGTGGAAAACGGAAAACATCTTCTAAATTCGGGTTCAGGTTTCCGAAGTAGTGGTCTAAAATTCCAAAACCAAACTCTCATTGATTTCTCAGAGATGTTTTGAGGTTTAGGAACGGATAATAGTTCGAGGAAGCCAAATCAGATGAACAAGGTGGATGGGCAGGTAATCCTAAACCTAAGTCGTTGATTTCAACCATGGTATCGATGCTCATATGCTTCAGATAAAGCCATTCCACAGCGGTTTCGTTATTTAAGGTGAAATGTAGCGTCATAAAATGCGCGCAAAATTTTATCCGCTTCAGTTGAACGAACCGTCGCACAAAGCATACCAAGAAAAACGAACCCATAGAAACAAGAACTTTTTTCAATGATTGAACGCAGTGGGCTTACCTCTCGTTATATTGGCTTGTAAAAAAGACTGGACGTAATGGATTTTTGAATCCTTCACACTTTGAATATATGCTAATTCAATCGTTATTGTTAGTGATTACTCTTACACTAGAGCTATAAATCATGAGTAATTATGAATGACTAACATGAAGTTATATGTATATGTATTGAATAACTTGCTAACCATGTATATGCCTGAGCTTAGTAGCAAGCATGGATTCTTCTTCAAAAGAACGATTGCAGACAAGAGAACATTCAAGTATTTTCGATATCTTTGCCAGTAGTTCACCAGGCCATAAAAGTATTTACTTGACTCGCATGAGTTCATCTTACCATGCAGTTAAAATTATTTAGTGAATCTTTTCTCAAGCACATATTTGGGGCACGAAATTAAATATAAAGTTATTTCCTACATAATTATTATTCAATCGATTTTGAAAGGAAAATCAAGCGATGATTCATTGTATTCATAATAATTGAAAAACCAATGAATTCGAATAAGTATTCCATGCTGACTGGCTGGAAGCTGACTCTCAGTTTATATTACATTGTTTGTATCACAGGTTAATAAACGATAATACTTGGCTTGTATTCATTTCATTCAGTAGCTTGTCAATGATGAAGTTAAAGTTTTGCTATAAAAATTGCTACAATTTAAAATAATACCTGTTATACGATATTTTACAGTCAAGCTTTATTGCTTCCGCAACATCAATACATTGAACTCAACAGAATTGAACATTATTAGCATTATAAATGACAGTTACTTACACACTTAAAACCATTTCTTGAGCTCGGCATAATAAAATGCCGAAACTGATCAGCAACACCTAAATTTGCTGATTGCTCAGTAATCAATACGCATGTTTCTGAACTTCGTTAAATGCATTCACTGATATTTCGGTAAAATGCTTCACTTTGCCGAAATTTGGCATAATTGCTTGCTGAATTTATCAGTAAACAACAGATATGCCGACATCAGCAGAGACGTTTGCCGAGAATTCGTAATATGCGCTAGCTGTTGCCGAGATTCAGCACGACAGCTGTCATTTATTGCCACGTTACATTTTCGCTACGCATTGCGCGATTATTTTCTGATGAAATTCTCGAGTGAAAAAATGGATAATCTTCGAAGAAACGTGGAACCACTTACAAGTAAAAATATTGAATAAATATAGTGACATGTTTCGCTTTATAAAAAGCGACTTTATCAGATCACATTATAAGGGAAAAACACCCAACACGGGGCTCAAAGAGTCCTCGAGACAAAACTTTGGGGGATATGCGAAAAAATAACCCAATGCATGGACAAATTCGATAGATCAAAGTAAGTTTATTTTTTGAGCAATACCGTATATGCATCATTAAATATTGAAAATTTTTGTATATTAATTTTTATTTTCATATTTCCAGCTCGACTCAAGGTGGCCGCATCCCAAAACATGTAAACGCCGCTTTTTATTATGCTACATGTTTTAAGGTAAAGGCTTTAAGCACTACTGGAAACAAATTTGTAAGCCTCCTTTAAGTCTTAATAAAATGAATTTTTGATCCTGAATGGTGTGTTTATAATGTTTAGAAATTACAAACAAAATTAATTGACTTTTAATTACTGATGATTCGGTAATTTGTTTTTTCATTTTTTCGTTTTATTGGATTGCCGAATATTCAGCGAACGTTTCACTGAGCAAACAGTAAATCTTATGCTGGCGATTTCGGCAATATTTGACGTTTGTCAAATTTGAGGGTGCCGAGACGCTCAGTTATTTTATTTTTGCCGAGATGATTGCTGATTACTCGGCTGTGCGAATCTCGGCATTTTTTTGCCGAGACTCAGCTAAAAAATTTAAGTGTGTAGAAAATAAACGATTTCTTATAATACCCATTTTATTGTATTCAACTCGTTTTTAATTCAACACAAAACCCAATGCTGCATAAATTCGCGTCATTATTTGATATGTAATTTTTGCTCACGATATAAAGCCACCGTGTCCACCGTGTATTTCTCACACCACCTCAATACGAAACAGCAGCGCGCAAGCAATAAAAAAAATGCGGATTTATGTAGTTTATGTAAACTTTTTCAAATTTCGGTTGTTTTAGCTAATATTTTATAATTTTGAGTTGCATTTTCAGATTCTTTGTGAAATTCTGCCAAACACTACTTTTCAGTTCTAAAATCATCCCCGTGGAACGGAACAGTAACCGTTTATACATTTCAAAAACGAATTACTGCTCGGTAAAGCAAAATTTCAAAATTCTAAGAATACTTAGTTATGATAAATTTGATTTCGAAAACTTAAGTGTTTTTGGTTTTTCAAAAATCGGTCTAGTTTTTGAATAATTGATCAAAACCGCGATTTTCGCATTCCGCTACATATCACCTTTAATCGCTCCATTAATGTAAGCTAATACTGTTTTGAAGTAGTTATACAAAAGTAATTGTAATTTCGAGTGATTTTGTGAGATTTTCTTGCGTTTGCGATGGGTCTTGATCGAGCAATTCCTCCAATTCTGCATCTTCAAACTTTGGTGGCGATCAGGTTAGTTCTTTGTTTTCCAAATCAAAATTGTCCCTTCTAAACCGTGCTAACCCCGTCCGACACGTTCGCTCAGAGATGGCTCTCAGTCACTGTTTTCTTCATAGAGCAATTCCAGGAATGAGTAGACGAAAAAGTGACAAAATCAGGATCGACCTTCTCCGATTTAGATGAAACTTTGTACATGGCTTCAGTATGGCAAACCATAAGTTTTGAACCGATGGAGAGATCAATTCGACTCACGACTGGTTTTTAAAAAGGGAGTATGTATTTTTGCATTTCACAAAAACTGCCTTTTCCAAATCGTTGTAACTTGGAAACCGTTAATTGTACAAAAATGGCGTTCAGGAAGAAGTTGTAGGGAATCGATTTTGCACTCTAAAAAATATACACTGAACAATTTTTTTGATTTTTTTTCTCAATAATACCAAAATAATCCAAAAAGGTTAATAAAAAAAGGCGTTCAATGTTTTGATAACTTTTTTTTAAATCTCTTATTAAAACCTACAGATTGATGGCTATCCCACCCGTGCCTTTTGAAAAATGAAGAAGTTACAGCTAAAACAATTTACAGATATATTATCTTTCAGCGATAACTTGAAATTTCGAATATATTTGTAAATTTATTTAGCTGTAACTTCTTCATTTTTCAAAAGGCACGAATGGGATAGCCATCAATGTGTAGGTTTTAATAACAGCTTTAAAATAAAATTTATAAAAAAAAATAAAACCCTGATTTTTTTATTTAACTTTTTCAGATTATTTTGTAATTATTGAGAAAAAAAATCAAAAAATGCCATTTTTGTACAATTAACGGTTTCCGAGTTACAACGATTTGAAAAAGGCATTTTTTGTGAAATGCAGAAATACATACGCCCTTTTTAAAAATCAGTCGTGAGTCGGATTGACCTCTCCATCGGTTCAAAACTTATGGTTTGCCATACTGAAGGCATTTGCAAAGTTTCATCCAAATCGGAGAAGATCGAGTCTGATGATCTGCTAAGCATTTCTGGAATTGCTCTAGATCAAGCTCTTCCATAAGAATATAAGCTTGTGAAAATTGTTCCACCCAACTTAGAGTAAAGTGGCGTTTAAAGTCACCATGTAACTCCTAAGCGGTAGGTCGGATCCAGGGAAAATGCAATAGCAATCCATGAGACTATAAGAATATTATTTGAATTCAATCTAAAATTTGACCAGCTATCTATGAGTACATTGATTGAGTTCTGTTTTGAAGTTTCTGCCATTCTCGAAACCAGGAACAGGGAACCGGTACTTCCGAAGTAAATTCGTTTGGCTACCAACGTTACTAACAAATTGAAATGGCTTAGAACAAAATTTGAAAGAATACTTTAGAATCCTCGTTCCAAATTTCAATTTCACCAAGTAACTGATAACCGGAAGTGGGTCATATTTTAATAAAAAAATGAAGTATTCATTGAAGTATCTAAATTTTGTTTTGCTATATCTTTTTTCTTTTGAAAAAGCACGAATCGCATTAAAACAAAATGTTGATTTCAAATTTTCAATTTCAATTTCAATTTATATTTGATTCTATCGGTTCTTTTAATTTTTAAAACTTATTTGTTCTGCATATATTAAGGGTATAAATGAGTTCATGCCGTTTTGGCTTTCTCTATACAAAGGTATTAGAATTGCGACATTAGAATGGAGCCTTGGAGACCCATAGTGTCATGTACCAATCGACTCAGCTCGAAAAGATCGGAAAGTGTCTGTGTGTGTATGTGCGTGAACCTTTCAACGAACTGATTGTAACAAGCTTAGGCTCAAATGGCTGTGACTTCTGGTTCCGGAGATATGATGGTATAAGTGATGTAGCCGACAAAACGCGTTATTTTTTTACCGCGCAATTTCTTCAGATATGGCTGAGCCGATTTCAACAAGCTTAGACTCGTTTGAAAGCTACTGTTGGGCCATTGATCAAGTTCAAAGATCACATGGCTGTGATTTCTGGTTCCAGAAAAGAATTAGACTCGTTTGAAAGATACTATTAGGTTATTAGATCAGCTCACAATACTAATGGCTGAGGATAAGATCTTATGAATGTTTTAATGAGACTATTTGCAATGCAAGAGAAAGGTATTATCTCACCACCTTCTTACTCATATCAGACCTTTAGTTGGAATCACAAAGCTTCCCCCATTTGATTTAGGTTGGCAATCCACTCCATAATACAGTCATTCACTTGTAAGACTATTACCGTTTTCGTTTATTGATCAGAGCAGCCCGAAAGCAGACCCAGAGTCGCACAAACGACGTTTGATATGTTTGTTTTAGCAACCTGAGGTCGCTCTTGATCGAACTCCAATCGCGTAGTTTCGCTCTGAAAATTTTCTCGGGTCGTACCACGCATCCATGCGAGTTTGTTTATTTTTTCTTTTTTTCATGAGTTGTTGTTTAGGGCGCGTACCACGTGTTCGTTTTACTCGGAGTCAGAGCCGTTCAATGTGATATAAACAGGTGGGGCAGACCACATGGCTTACTTGTGTTAGAAATCAGAACTGTGTAAATAGTTCGGTATGACGACATACATAAAAAATAAACATGTTTTGATTCAATGCCAACTAGTCCGAACGTTGTGACGAAAGCAAGCATGTGGTTTTTAGTTTTACTTGGGTTGCTAAATAAAATTTAATTTCACTAACACAAACGAGTTGTGTTTGCCCCACCTGTTTCTATCACATTGGCCCGCGTCTAAGTTCAAAAACGAAAACGGTATATGATAAACATCGCACCCTCTCATTCCGCTACTAACGCAGAAGGCGATACTGAATAAAGTAAGGCCAAAGTTTCATCCAATTTTTATTTACGAAATTTTTTTATAATAAGTTTAGCACAAGGGGAGAGTCGCTTAACACAAACTATATTGTGCCTCCAAAAAAAAAAACACGTGAGTATGTGAGTCTAAGTGTGCCATGCTGTTCCCCATGAAACAGCTACTTGTCAAAACTGGGCCTTTCGTGTGCCGCAACTGTGCAACTATATGAAAACGAAAGTGCCAATATTGATAAATGCATTGTGTTAATGTGTGATTGGCACATTGTTCTAAGCGTCCTCCCCTTGGTTCAGCACCACTTTCACGAATTAATGTGCCCGGGGGCTAGATTTAACTAACTGAATGATCTTTTGTTATGCTCGTTGGGTTCCTTCAAGACCTTGGTTCCCTAAAACCTTGGGCCCGGGGGCACGTACCCCACTCTGTAAAAGCGGTCCTGGTATCAAGGCATCGTTTAGAGGCAACCTAATAACTCACAGTATCAATTCCGTTCGCGTTAGACGTTATAAAGCGCCTGAAGTATATGCAATACATGTTTCGGTGTGTCCATAAATGTCGAGAGCTTTTAGCTGGTTTTATGTTGCTACAGATACACATTAAAATCTTGTACTTTTTATGATATTAGGTTCAGATAGCCTAACCTAATTTGATTGTCACTGTTTTCGTTAGGTTTAGTATAATTATCTGAAGATTCTTCTAGGTCAACTTTAATTTAAATGTAATATCAAATAAGAAAACTTACTACTAGCTTTCACGATTTGCGCATGTCAAGAGCCATCTGTGTTGAGAGTGCTTCGCTTTCAACCCACCAGATGCGCTGTTGATGGTTAGAAGAAGCTTTTTTAAGTGTTCAAAATTTTCTTCCCATCTATAACCATGCATCATGGAAACATGTTGGGTGGGAGGCAACAGGTCTGCGTGAAAAGGAAAGTGTTCAAAACGTGTTTGTCGGGCGATTGGCTCTGACTCAAGACGATGTAGCAGATTATTCGTAATAGTGCACATATGACGGGTTCTACTAACACTACCAGCGTGGATTTGTTCGCGCACATTCGAGCCCGTACCTGCTATCCAACGCCACAACTACTTTAGCTGTAAGTAAATGCGATTCCTTCGTCTTATCTGCTACATTTCGAGTAGCTCGCGAACACATAATCGCTGCGGTGACGGTCACTTCCGAAATCAAGGTGAATCGAAATTTTATCACCAGTGTTTAAGTCAACACGGGAGAATTATTTTGGTTTCGGAACTAACATTGTGATTCCGGCATAAGCGATTGCTTCTTCTCAAGATGGCAGCTCTAAATGTTGCATTTATGTATATTCCAGAAGGTTACATAATTGATCAATATTATTACCAAATCCGATAAAACGATTTGAAGATTTCGTGATCGAGAGTAAGGTATCGAATACTTGCGATCGTGTACTCGGAAAAAGGAATGATCTTGAAATGTCAACCGGTTGTGGTTAAAGCCGTTTTCGTTTGCTCAGAACATGATTGTCTGTTTGGTTTTTTTTCTATATTGAAAAATGACTATAGGAGACTCTACACAGGCGAAAGGTTTTGCTACGCCGGAGAAGGGTACCGGACATAAGTATTCACCAAAGCTAAGTTGTGTGGTTTTGCCTCAGGGGGTTAGAGCTGGATGACCTTACTTGGGTTCAGAGGCACCAAATATGGCAATCATCGCAGAGAATGTACGAAAAAATGATTTTAGGATAGCGAAAAAAAATCGATTTGGTCCGTCTGGCACTGAGAGCTTAAAATCGATGAGAAGGATATACTAGCTCAGATACCCAATACGTGAAGTGCGAACAGAATGTAGCTAAGGGGAAGTGAAAAGGTTTTCTTTTTTCGTTTCATACTACAAAACAACTTTTCTCAGGGAGACTCTATAAATGCAAACAGCAAAGATGAAGGTTGCGATCGTCATTAAATGCACTCGCATGCCAGTATTCATTTCGCAGAAGGAAGAATAACCATGATTTATGGCATCTGTTTGACGTCGATGAAGTGTTTGAATTCAGGGGGGTTCTCGTGTCACATCCGTCTGTTTAATTGTCTATGCGATATTGGATGTATTGACTTGATAAGTGCTTGTAGTTATAGAATCACTATTGGAGGCCAAATTTTCTTTGTTGAAATTATCCGGCGCCAAAGCTACTTGAACTGTTGAAATGCATAAAAGGATAACTTAGAATTGGTATTTACGTTGGGAACTCAGTTGAGTTGTAACAAATTGTAGCATTTTGTTCATACAGTTTTGGTTGATGATATAATAAATAATAAATGTATCAATGAGCAAAATTGGCGAATTCTGGGTGGAGAGCAACCCAAGGTACCTGCAAATTCATTTCCAAATTAAAAAAAAATAATACCACCACAATAACAACAACGACCAAGTATGATGTATCTCATCACTACGGTAATATTTTTAAAAATTAAACCAATACAATTAAGGGATTATCCAAAAAATTATTTATTGTATCTAAAAAAAAAGATTTATAAATATTTTTTAAAGGAAATTGCAGTTCTTTGCATAGACATTAATGTAAATATAATCGCGAGAGCGAGATTTTTATACTAATCACCTTGTAATTCCGGAACTGGATACAATAAAATTAAGCAGTGTTCATATCTTTATGTGGTAGCACCAAAGTAAACTCTTTTGTAAGAATATTAAAAAAACTGTAATAAACAGGATTTCTATTCCTTATTCGAAGGAAGGTTAAAAACGGTTGTACAGAGAACACAAAGCTATAATTGAATTAGTATTAAACCCAACGAAATTTGGTTCCACAGATGTTGCATAACCAAAAACACTATTATATATGTTTATAACTGGATCACGTTGATACCATTTTTCTATGGAAAGAGAAACTCTTATTGCTATCCAAAAAATTATATGATGGTAAGGTTTTATATCTGATTGAGAGCTAGACTAAGAGATACCTGCTCCATTGGGCTTTCATTTGCTCCTGAACAAAAAAAAATTGTTGTTTTTTTTTCTTTACGTTTCGTCTTAGACTCGTCAGTGCAGAGCAGCATATTGAATTGAACTGCTTAATGCAAACTTATTAATTGGCACCGAAGTGCAATGTCTTTGCTGACGTGCCGAGCAAAAACGTTATTTTCGGCTAATACTAAGTGTTTTTTAAATAGCATTAACTTTACGTCTGCTTAGAGGTTCAAGTTGAACTGTTTAAGTTTGCATTAAGCAGCTCAATTTGAACTGCTCTGCACTGACGAGTCTAAGACGAAACGTAAAGAAAAGTAAAAACGGTTATGTGCCCTAAGCACAAACTTAGGTTTACCCCTTAATGAATTCGTTGTTGTTATAAAAACATCGTCGTGGGGGATTTCTGACGTTTTCTTTTTTGCATTTTTTTGTTTTGCACTGTAACAAACGTGCCATGTACATTGGTTGCTAATTTTGACGTGAATAGGTCTTACTTTACTATGGGCAGTGTTCTTGATTGCCGAAAAATTGACAGAAGCTGCTCGATATTTATCAATATTGTATACAACATTTTCAATCCGGTAGAAGATGCTACAAGAACTCTAGTCTCTCAATGCTCAACCGCGAGAGAATTTTTCTACATTTCTTCGCTCCACTTCATACTCTGAGTGTTTCATGGCTCTTTAAAAAAATACAGTCTGATAATTATCGGTGCTGTGTGGAATTTACCAAGAGAGAATCGCAAGTTGACAATTATCGCAGAAAATCGAATCGATGATTCGACTTGATGATTCTCATACTAGGTTGCAATATTTCAAGACACAGCTTATACAAAGGTTATATGCACATAGTTATAATAAGCGGCAATAGTAAAATGATTCTATCGCAATTATCCACTGCCCATACAGAATCGGATCGCGAAACGAGAATAAGCGGCCGTTTGTTGCTTCAGAGAGAATCGCCACAGCAGCGAGTTAACCTTTGATTCTCAGACAGGTCATCGAGAGAAATTCGCTCTCGAACTGGTGTCTATTCTATGTCAAATGAACCATGTCGGTTTTTCTGTTGCTGCGATGATATCCGTCTCTCTTTGATGGTACTGATTGAATCGTGTGAAGAGTTGCAAGTGACCGTTCTTTGATTCGATAAAAGCCACCCTTGACTATGGGGGACCTTTTCAAAATTCGCCTTAATTTTCGGGTAGAACTTAATCGTGAATATGTCGGGTAGAGCTAAACGCATTACCATAATTCATTCTCCATGCTATTAGAAATATGCTTAGCAATTTGTGACTAAATTTTCAACAGAGTGAGATAACCATAAATAAATCAAAAATAAAGTTTTCTCAAACTTTTGGATACAATATTTCTTGTGCGTTAGACGGGACTGGAAGTCGTGGAGGGAACCTTCAACCGGCCCCATTTGAATTGGATTTTGAAATTAAATTTAGGGTCCACCTGAATTCTGAATTTAATTTATGGTTTAAGATTTAATTCAGGTTCAAATTTAAAACTATGACTCTGGAACTGAATCAAAATTCTGTATCCTGGAACTAGATTTTTGGAACTGGATTCATGGATTTTTTTTATCAAAATCAACCCTTTCGAAGTACTCCCCAGGGACTGCAACACACTTATGCCAACGCTTGGTCCAATCCTCGAAACATTTTTTAATATTCAGTTTTCGGTATGGCCATCAGAGACAACTGCGATTTTTCCATAATTTTATCTCGGGTGCTGGAACGGTTTCTTGAGTCGACCGAATAGAAAAAAATCGCAGGGACCCAAATAAGGTGAATTCGGTGGTTACTGAATGGTATTCGTTTCGTTTTTAGCCAAATGTTCACGGATAACGATGGCATTGTGTGACGGTGCGTTATCGTGGTGTAAGATCCACGAGTTGTTTGTTCACAATTTTGGTCTTTTTCGACGAATAGCCTCACGCAAACGTCTCATAACACCCAAATAATACCTCTTGTTAACGGTCTGGTCTTGTGGAAGGAATTCATGATACTTAACACCCTTGTAATCAATGAAAGCTGTGAGCATCGCCTCTCGCTTCTTTCATCATCATTCACAGACTCACGGCCACTTTTGAACGACTGTTTTCATCAGAGTCATCTTCTAACATCTGCAATGTCGTCGCATCATTGAAACCGTTTTTAACACAAAATTTAATGCAAACTCGTTGTTGCATCCATTTCGATTCCATTATGAAAATTGTACAAAATCGAGGACACGCACAATTGCAGATGTACTCAATACAGCATAACTTTTAGAAATGTCCAGGTATCAAACTGAAAATTTGATAGAATATCAATGACAGATTTGGCAACCTAAAAAAAGTCTAATCGGGTGACAAGACGGTGATTCCGGGAACATTTTGATCAAGGTAGTAGATTTGGATTCTAGAACATCTAAACTTTGAACCAGAATTTTGGAACGTGTATCTGAACCATAATTTGATACTCGAAGTCAGTTTTAAAATTTATTTCTGAATTCATTTTCAGAATTCAGAAAATTCATAACTTTTCTTTTTACTGGAATCGAACTCGGAACTTGGGTTCAGTAAATAGATTTTGGACCGGAATTCAGTTTCTTAATTCAGGTTCGGAATTGTGTTCTAACATTAATTTCGGAAGCTGACTTTGAAAATGATTTTAGTTTCAGAATTATAGAACTAAAATCAAAAACTGAGTTCTTGAAAACTGGATTCCAAACATGAATTTTGCAACTGAATTCAAAACCCAGGTTCCGAATTTAGTACTGTAATCCAGTTGAATGGTAGTGAAAAAGAACTCGACCGTTGTAAACATTGGAAAAATTCACAAATCGCTTTTTTTTAGATCCATTACAATATTTTCAATGAACTACTCGAAGTTTTTCTCCACTGAATATGTGAATACAAAAAATAAAAACACCTATAACATTGCTTGTTGTATTGTTTGACTCTTATTTGTTCAGTGTTATTTGTATGGTAAAATATATATGTTGTCAATAACTCATACTTTATTATAGAAGCACCGTTACAATTCGGGAAGCGAGGCAGTAAAAGTTGCAAAATTCACTCTATCAACTACCTAACGATAACTGCTATTCGGAACTGGTATTCACGTATTTTATTCGTATTCACGTCATTCAGTTATGTTTCTGACATTACGCACCCACCTTTTTGTATTCGATTGAATTGCATTGAAGTTTTACTCGGAATCTATCGATTGAATCTATAAAAATATTACAATATTTAAAACCGTTTCATGGAGTGCTGCCCCCTCAACTGTCACGTTGTGTATCGATACTAACTTAAGGGGCGGGTAGGGTCTAACACTTTTAAAAAATTTTTTATTTCTTTTTGTATTTCATCCTAGTAAAACATTTCAAGATCTTTTTGTCAAATTTTCAAGCCCACCGGAACAAAAATCTGGTCCTTTATCGATTCTTATCTCATACTCAGAAAAAGCAAAAGCTCGCCGCACAGGCCCAAGAGTTCTGCTTCGATTGACTTGAAAGTTTGACAGAACATTCTTGAAATGTTTTATCAAGGCAAAATGCAGAAAAAAAAAAATGATTTTTCAATAAACTTTAAACGCGTTTTTCTAGAAAACAAGTTTTGAAAGTCTTTTTTTACTTTTCGTTTTATATTACTTTGGGAAGGATTTAACAGATACAAAATATGAAAAAAATTCGTAAAAAATCGTAGTTTTGAATTTAAACAACCACCAAAAATTTGAAAAAAGTTCAAACAAAAACGTTGGGGTCTAGAAAAACATCTAATAAAACTGTATAACTTGGATTTTTTGGCTTCTGATAATTTTGCGTTGAGATACAGTGGACACTTTCTAAAAAGCGTCCTCAAAACTACTTCTTCACCGGTTTATTTCTCAATATTTTTTCACGAAGAAGATACAAAATGTTGTTCAAATGATGCTTTTTATTATGTAAATAATTTGAATTTAATTTTTTGAACAATAACTCTTAAAAAAATTCACAAGAATAGTGTTTTTTTTCATCCGTTAGATCCTAGACCTAGAAGTATTGTGGGAAAACCGCAGTAGCGTATCTATGAAAATTTGCGCTCTTGATTTGCCGCCACCATCGTTGGTTTAATGAGGAAAAAATAAAAGTTTTCCCAAGTCTATCTCTGTTGGGATAGATTTTGTGAACAATAAAAAAGTCTTAACCGACCCCAAAAAAAAAACGTTGCATCCGGGGCGAATGCCCTCTTCGCCCCCCACTCCTATATACGCTACTGGCAAAACCGCTTCTTGTTTGTAAAATCCTCATACAAAGATTACATAATTTTGTAAATATGAGTGAACAATTAAAATACATAACTACGCCTATCTGTACAAAAGCATGTAAAAATACGAAAAACAGGAAAATAATAGTTCCAGTGTTCTACTTCAGGAATCAGAATAATTTGGCTCAAATTGCACGTATTGATATTTAGAGATTTGTGCCTTAGCAATATATAATATATAATATAATGTTAAAAACCTATTTAGGAATTTAAAATATAATTATTTTTGCTTTTTGAAAATAATATTTAATCAGGTAATTTAGAAAAAGGTTTTTAAAAAAACTTTGCAACCTTAATGATTGTTCCTTTCTCATAGAGAAATGTTAGGCAATCACTGTGAAAAGTTATCACTTACTGAAAGGCACTATTATCCCATGCAATTGTAAAAAAGTATGGATTTTACTTTCGGTTTCGGAACTATAGGATCACGAGTGTTTGAAATTTCAAACCGTGGCTTAGTGCGACGATGCAAAAAATAGTGGAAAACAAAATTTTAGCTTGTAGGTCATGTAAGCTGCTGGTTATACGAAATGGCTTCGGTTCTGTTCGGTTCTGTGTAGCGTATCTTGTTTCGGAAGTACTGGAAGTCCAAAACTCCAAAATGAAACTCACTTAATTTTCTCAGAAATGACACAATCGATTTTCTCAAGCATAGGCCCAAATAATAGGTATTTTAGCTACATAGACTGCTATTGAATTTTATCCGGATCCGACTACCGATTCCGGAATTACAGTGTAAAAGCAAAGCCTATAAGTATTATATTTCTTTTGTGGAAGTTGGCCGCCTGTTTCAATAGGCTCCGCTGCCGATTCATAGCGTACAGAACACCATTGCATCGCAAGTGCTACGATCCTTCTGAAAACTAAGAATCCTTCCAGGTCGGGACTCTAACTTACGACAACTGGCTTGTAAGACCAGCGCCCTATGTTCACGCCCGAACAAATTTTCCTGTTTCTATACTATGAACTGTTTTTTTTTTGGAATCCCACATTAATATTTGTAGGAATATCATAAAATAGGAATATGTTGAATCAAAAGTTTGATAGAAAACCTTCAACGATGCAAAACTGAATTGGATTGCATAGAGTTTTCAATGAATATAACTGTATCTTTCAATTAACGCTTAGTTTTGCGGTTAAAGTATATTGAAACGTACAGAATTGTAAAGTAACTTTAGGTTCAATTGCCTGCTCCAAATATGTGCTTAAAAATCGATGTAAATTAACAAAATATTTTTATCTGTGAACTGTCGTGTTATGGAAAAAGCGCAATTTTTCTGTGTTGTGCAACATATCTTTAAGTTCTTCCGTTATTACGTATATTTATTCACAACGATTGTGCAACGGAGGCAGAAGTAAAATCAGCGAAAAACAATTGTGAAACTCGTGAAACTACTACGTAATGTAAACAAGAAATGGAATGACGATTACAAAAACATAGCAAACTCAATTTCTAATGAATAAGTTTTACTTTTGATTTTCAATACAACTGCTCTTAACACAATCATTGATCTTGTAAAATTATCTGCAAATCTGAAAAATGTTAATGTAGAATTGATTTTTTGTGTTTTTGTAAATGAAAAATCGACAACGATGGTGAAACATGTATTCGTACGCCCGAATCCTCGGAATGGTGTATAAAATATGTATATTCAAACATTCTTAAAATTTTCAGACGATTTTGATCAAGCTAATGTTTGAATGTTTGAACCTGAAAAACCTCGAAATGAATTTCCCGTGAATATTTTCCAATGTGGTCACAGTGAGTTGAATAGAAAATTGTTCACGTCACGTGATTACCTATATTATCTAAATAACAGGAAACATCAACCTGTTAATATTTCGGAAAGAAGTGCTCTACGTTTTGTTTTTTTTATCAGCTTAAATCTTCTAGTTGAATTAAACAACAATACAGTATAGTCATTCATCCTAGCGGGCCCGACTTTAGTGATACGCACTGTAGCTATTATTTTTGTAAGCCCAGGGATTATTTTTGTGCTGGAGTTGCAAAAACAAGTTGCTGAAGCGGTAGGGTAAAGTGTTATAATATGTCCCCCTTAAGAAAACATTGAGATATTTTCAAGTGTATCGATATATTTTCCTCGAGAATGCAAGTATTTCATTGCAATACGGATGAGGAACATAATTTTCAATGACTCCAATAGAAAAGATGAGAATTGATTGATATAAACACGTTTTCCAAAACTTCCACATTCTTAGATTTTCACGCTCGCCTCAGACATAATGCCCCAGCAGCCGTTTAATATGTCTCACAACAAATCAGTGGCATGACACACAACAAAAGACATTTTATCCCACAACAATGATGCATTATGCTTCTTGAAATGTCCATAAAGTTACTGTTTTAAGATAATCAGTATGTCAAAGAAATGGCGGATAAAACATCTATTTAGTCGAAACAAAACCTTACATCGAAAAGCTGCCAAAAGAAATTTTTAGTTTTTTCATACTTTCCTGCAAACGACAACCACCAAACTTGCATAGCAGAAAGATCCTACGAAAAGATAGTGTTAGTGATAAAACTTTGGTTCAGAAAAGTCTTCAATGCTTAAGAAAGGAAAGGGGGCATTTTGGCTAGCAGGGACGCTTTATAAGACTTTCCCCTAATATATAACTATGAGAGTAACTATGATGAACCTGAGTTTAAAAAGTGATGTCAGGTCTGCTCATTTTTTTTCGCGAGATGAAAACCGAATTCAAATTATCTGATGATTTTTGTTTCCATTGCGTATGTAACGCTGTATATGTACAACTTTCATGATAATATTCTCATGTCTGCAAGTTTTGCGTTCACTTCAAACAGATAAATCTAGCACAACTTTTTTGCAAGTTTTGAAATTTATGTCATTGTTTTTCTAAAACTGAAGAAAACTGCACACACTGATTTAAAAATTGAGGCAGCCAAAACTATGCGAACTCAACAGAAAAATATTTTTTACAGCAAGGTTTTCAATTCGGCCTATCATTTTTTGCCTATCGGAGAGCATCATTCCGCTAATTTTTCTTCCACAAGAGGTTTATAGCAATTTCGACGTATATTTTGTCTAATACAATTACGACAGCCGTTTGGAAATTGTTATAGTTACTCCCGTTTTACATGATGATGTGAAATTTTTTGCAGAACTTCTATAACAGCTAGTGAAACATGAACATGTTGGTGATTTGCTGCACAATTGTTTCAAATGTACTTAAAGTGGTTCTACAGTGATTTTTTCGGCAGTATTGTGAAACTTAACAGTGATAAGTTGCACAACCGAGTTTAATATATATAAACATCTTTCGGAACATATCCTATATAAATAACAATTCTAAAACAATTGTAGAACATCTTGAAATTGAGGGAACTTATAAAAACTGTCGTTTACCGTAGTCAAAAACGAATCGAGTGAACAGTTACAATTTTCTTTTACTACATCACTCATCAAATTTGGCCTTATTACACCCAGGCGATGTGTGTATTCGGCCAAACCCGTAAGGAACGTGATCTTGACAAACGTGTTCAAATTGGAGCAGTTAAATTTATAGCTCACAAACGCTTCGTCGCCGCTTCGGTCTGTTTGTGTACTTTCTTTGGAGATACCGAGTGTGGTTTGATGTCCAAATGAAAACCAAATTGATACACTACACTCTGATGTGAAACTAAATCTTCCCTCTTGACAGATTTTTGAATGATACATAGCAAAAATTCAGCTTTATTCAGATACTTGTTATGATATTATGATATGTCGTCACTCTAATTATAGTCATTCTAATGATGTTAATATTTTCATTGACCGACGACATTCACCGAACGAAACGATTATTTCGGTAATAGGGTTATTTGGCATTGTGCTGACATCTTCCCAGAGGGAAAATGGTTATATCTCCGATTTATTTGTTTTGGCGGTCACAGATATATGTAACCTTCGCTTAATTTTAATCGCTTTGATGGTACACTTCGATGGTATTCAAAATCGATACACGTCCAACACTGACATTTTGGCAAGCGGCGCACGGATGGCAACCGAATAAATAAACTATTCTAATACTTACCCTCTTCATATGTCGTGAACAAGCCATAAACTAATTTCACCAGGCAAACAGTACGAAAGCGTCATTAAAACCTTCAAGGATGACAATTTACCTTGGTTACTGTAAGTTACCGCCGCGAATATCGTTTAAACTGGTAAAGGTTTTTGCCTGCTAACCGATTTGTCTATAAATAAACAACCTGTTCATTCCAGTTGATATTGAAAGTGGACATCCAGGAGCTCCTTTATAGAACCTAACGACGCTGATCCAATTGCGGGCCAAGCTTGTAAATCGAAACCTGACCGGATTGGACTTGCGTGTCTATTATTAGTCACAGAGTGCCAAGTTTCGACTAGAAGGTGAAAGTTATTTTCGGAAAGTGTTCTTTCGTTTTGCACACACTACACAAACAAACCTACACCCTCTGAGCGGAATTGGGCGGTTCGGACAGAGCGATTCAAGGATGACATTGGGTGGGAATAATTATTAAGGTCTTTCCTAGTGACTTATTCCTACGTCGTGACAACATTTGTCATATTTTCACTGACACAAACGAAAAACATCGAATATTTTCAATGCTAACACCGGTGTGGTAGTGGACAGTCAGGTGATTCCACATCATCAATTTACAACGCTAAGGAATATTGAAAAGTGCAGCGCGAGGGCAACCTAATAAGATTATGACGAGTCAAGAAAACGGTGGGATGTTCCGAAGCCGTAGAATCTGTTGCACTGCACTGTACGCTAATTAAATTTTTTGGATTAGACTCGCGGTCGCCCGGTAACTATGGTTTATGCAACCATATTGTTACACAATATGAATCGGTTCTAAGTAGTTGGCTGATGCAATGAATCTAGGTATGAAACGTTCAACGAGGCTACATAACAAACTAATCTGTTATGTTCAAGTCTGGTGATTTTGTTGCGTCAGGCAATTAGTTCTGGTGGCACATTTGAATGTTTTGAAGAACATGATGAGTCATCTGCCAAACTATGATCCATGGCATCCAAACTATTCATTTTCAAAATATTCTAGGGATCAGCAAATTGAAAACAAAACATGGTTCATGGTTCGGAGCTAGAACATTCGACAACTGCTTTGTATAACCCAATTGCCAATTGTTGACAATAATTTTTCAAATAAAAAGAAACGATTTCACATTAACGTGATATTTTAGGATGTAGGGAAATATGTAAGAATATCACATTCAGTTTCACACTTTATACTACATTTAAGTCTTGGATGCAGTGGGTAAGTTGGGATTACAGCACAAAACAGTTAGAAACATCGTTCTACATACTTCACAGGTTACTGAACGATTTACAAGTTTGCAAAATGATATTTAATAAAACCCCCAGTCCCCGATAGAATTTAGAGATTTCACAAACGCGACTTCGTTTTGCATTTTCGGAAGAAGCAAATTTGGCACCCACAGGAACAGGATTTGAAGACAGAATTTATTCACTTTACGAAGTCGATTTTTCAAAATCAGTTCACTAACTGCATCGTTGTTTTCTGACACAACTGATTTTTGACGTCGCTCTGAAGCGCACGATGACTAAATCATCGAAAGACGATTGCCCGTAATGGTGGTTCGTCACTAAAAGTTGTAGCTAGTTGATAGATATACTCGTTGAGATAAACCACGGCGAGAGTAGGGAGTAATCTAATAAATAATGGAGAATTTAGCAACTGAATATATTTCGATGAAATTCAAAAAATCGAAAAACTTTTTTTCCGTAAATTGCTATAAAATACTCATAGAAATAATATAGAATTAGTCTCGAGGGTGCACGCGACCGAGAAGTTGGTATAAAAAAGGGGTGACGATGAGAGCGTCTTGGAACAATTAATCACGAGTAAAAAATTTGATGGGCTTTTTTTCGAAACCATGTTTTTTCAACTGGGTGTCACTCGTATTCCAGAACTATTGCACGTATCAACATGAACCAAACGGCATTTTACTGGTTAGATGTCTCCCTATGGTGGGAACTACAACCAAAACTATTCATTGTTATTAACATTTAAAAGAGCATAAATCGAACGCAGTAACTGTTTTTAGAGCCGCCATATCTATATAACACATCTGCTGAAAAATCCCGGACCTAGCAAAGAGAACACGTTTTATTTGGTTCAAAATTTTATTCATTAACGCGTAATCTCCATCAAGAGCAATACAGTTATTCTAGCACCGCTCTAAAATTTCAATATCACTTTTGTAGAACGATTTATCTATTGACTCAAAATAGGCCTCAGTTTCAGCGATAACCTCTTCATTCGTTCAAAATTTCTTACCGGTGAGCATTTTTTTCAGGTTTGCGAACAACTAGTAGTCACTGAGAGCAAAATCTGGCGAATACGGTGAATGTGGGAGCGATTCAAAGTTCAATTCATGTAGTTTTGCCATTGTTTTGATTGACTTGTGACACGGTGCATTGTTTAGATGAAACAAAATATTTTTCTTTGCCATATGCGTTTATTTCTTTGCAATTTCAGCTTTCAAATGCTCCAATAACGTTATATAATATTCACTGTTAGTGGTATTTCCTTTCTCAAGATTTCCTTTCTCAAGATAGTCACCGAAGTAAGCGTTTGCTAATAGAGAAAATTTGCGAAATCGACATTTTTCGACAGGCACAGACAAAAATAGCAAGTGTCTCTATTAAAGAAGCTCTGAGTACAATGGTTTGTATGTATCGGAATAATTCCAAGCAACTCAGTAAATTATCACCAAGCTTGGCACAGGTACTTTTTGCAATTCAGAGGCAATAAAAAGGGTATTTTTTTATTTTTCTTGGCGAGATCAGA
The DNA here is from genome assembly GCF_030247185.1 of Malaya genurostris. Taxonomy (NCBI): domain Eukaryota; kingdom Metazoa; phylum Arthropoda; class Insecta; order Diptera; family Culicidae; genus Malaya; species Malaya genurostris. The sequence continues at coordinate 220,844,857 of NC_080572.1, forward strand.
AATTCATTCACCGGTGAACCAAGGAGCGGAGTTTGTAGCAAGTGCCTCTGAAAAGGGGTGTTTATTATAAAATGTATCTTTTTTGTCGACAAACGAGTGGCGCCAGCGGATTTAGACTAGGAGAAGGGGGATTACTTTTCATCTACCCCCATCGACACACGTTTTTGACGAGCACAGATACTTTCTACACTGCTCAGAGGGCAGAGAGCTGTAGTAAGTTCAATGTAAAATTTATTTGACGAGAAACGATACGTCTTGACTAATATAGATAGTACTTCCACATCAAAATTGATTATAAGGAATATTATATTCCTAGGAAGAGAGAGAGTGTAGCAAGTGTTCCAAACATGGCCTGATTTTACGAAAAAATGGTACTTCTTGACCAATACCAAGGATGGCTTTTATCGTATCGAAGAACGTTCACTGGCAACTCTTCAACGATTGAATCAGTGCCATCAAAGAGAAACGGAAATCATCGCAACAACAAAAACCTGGCATGGCTCATTTAACATAGAATCGACACCAGCGCGAGTGCGAATTTCTCTCGATGACATTTCTGAGAATCAAAGGTTAGCTCGCTGCTGTGGGGATCCTCTCTGAAGCAACAAACGGTCGCTTATTCTCGTTTCGCGATCCGATTCTATACAGGCAGTTGACAATTGCGACAGAATCATTTTACTATTGCCGCTTATTCTAACTATGTGCATATAACCTTTGTATAAGTTGTGTCTATGAAAATGTCTGTGAATGCTCCACACAAGGGTTTTGAAATAATGCAACCTAGTATGAGAATCTTCAAGTTGAATCATCGATTCGATTTTCTGCGATAATTGTCAACTTGCGATTCTCTCTTGGGAAATTCCACACAGCAACGATCATTATCAGACTGTAATTTTTTTTAAGGGCGTGAAATACTCAAAGTATGAAGTTTAGCGAAGAAATGTAGCAAAATTCTCCCAAGGTTCATGCATTGAGAGACTCGAGTTCTTGTAGCATCTTCCACCGGATTGAAAATGTTGTATACAATATAGATAGCAATATAGCAGCTTCTGTCAAATTTTCGGCAATCACCAACACTAACCAGTACTACATATTTCTAGCAACAAAGTGAGGGTCACAAAAATATTCACAAGAGGGAGGGGGAATGAGTATGCTTAATAAAGGGAGGTAGCATTGATCTGAATTGATGAATAAATCATATAACCAATGTGAATTTTCGTATATAAATTTAGAGAACTGTCGACCAAAGGTGATGGAAATAAGTTTACAGCAACTTGTGTATTATCTGAATCGTTATTCTATTGTACGAATGTAGTTGGAATAATTCTTAGGTACCCATAATAAATACAAAAATAAAGATGATTGTGGATGCACTAAAAGTCACAAATTACAAACTTGCTCTACATTTAGTGTTTACATTTTTGGCGAATGATCAAAATGACAATTAGATTATTTCAGAACAACTGATTCTACTTTATTTTGATTTTTTCAACAAATTTTTACATTTGAAAATTTTTGGAAAATATCGTTTAATTGAAAGTCAATTATGATGATTTCAAAGTTACTTAAAAGATCAATTATGGATACGAACAGTCACGTACCCAGAGGGGGGGGCCCGAGGGGCCCTGGCCCCTCCCGAAATCAAAAACAGATGTATAATTATTTAGAAGGTCTCAGAAATGTGTTACAGAAATAACAAGACAGTAAACGTAAAGAAATGTAATACAATAACAGTTCCAGTGGAAAAGTTTAAAGTGTTTGCTGAACCACTCGTAAAAGGCACACCGAGAATTCATCAGCAATCTTCAGTAACAATATTTTTTATCTTTGGGCCCCTCCCGAAACGAAATCCTGGGTACGGGCCTGGATACGAACAACCTCAAGATATAAATCTGGACAAACGAAACGATTTTATATCATAATCATTTTCAAGACAGAGAACGTACAAACTTATAAACAAATACAGAGAACGTACAAACTTTTATAAACAGCAATTAGAGAAGATTTTAAATATTTTGATCGAAAAACATGAATGTTAAAAATTTGAATATCCATCAACCAATAAACTCAGTAAAAGTGTAATTTTAATGATCCTTCGTTAAAAAGCGTCGATAATCTTCGGAAAGTGTCTGAAAATAGAATGGCAGCAATACAAGGAAGAAAATATGTGACACAGCTGCAGAACATATTTTGTTACTTTAATTGATTTTCACTTTGGCATATTAAGGAACCAATGCATACGCAACCAAATTCCTTAATTTTGTTCATATTGTAACATGATTTTATTAATACATGAACGAATTTGTCATTGTTACAACGCATGTAGTGATAAGACACTAGTTGTTTTGATGTAAATGATAATTTAACTGAAACTGGCGGTAACTCGAGTTTAGTAAGGATTTAAATGATACATGTAAAATCGCAGATCAGCTTGTCTTGAGTTTATCTCTAATACTATATTTTATTGCATCTGATAATTCTATATATGTGAGTCTGTGCGTTTTATTCCTGGTGAAACAACAGGTTGTTCAAATCGATACTGCATAACGATTTGTATTGCATTATTTTTGCTACACTTAGTCTGGATCCCTTCTATAAGATTCTTGGAAGCAAGATTATTCTATTCAATTAGGTTACACCATTATTGTTTTTTTTAAATAATAGAGTCTGAGGGGTTATGCTGAGAGATAGTTCTTTGTATTTAGCCACATTTAATGAAACAGAATTATCTATGATTATCATCATAACACAACTCTATACTGAATTTATTTGCGCGTTCGTATGTAAATGGAGATTTCAGTATGCGAACTACCCGTTGATAAATTAAAACATTTTTAAACTTTTTCGAATCAAGTTATATGAGGAAAATTTATCAATAAATCATAGAGATACATGCGCTTCAAATTAGGTTCGAAAAATCTATCGCCGATAGTTCTAAGTTGGCCTGCTAGTTACCGGAGAATCAAGATAAGCCATGGTTAAACTAAAGCAGAAATGTATTCGGGCTTATATTTATAGATTCCCTTTTGTGCTATAGTTCATACTGCGCAAATCGGACGAGGGTTTGACATCATTCTCTGAGACTGTCATTGGCTCGTGAAAACATAGGTCAATTCAATCCAATATTTCAATGGTATGCAATTGAAATACTTAAATAACGTTACCGCAAAGGTTTAAGTTAAATGTTTTCGAATCGATTGGTTGTTAAATTATATAACTTCTCAAATAACTGAGTTCTAAGCGTTCAAATTTATGACCGAAAAAGGTTACGCGGTTATTTTTGCATTTTTTTAAATTGACACCCAAGCCTCGTACAGTGAAGATTTAGCAAAAGCGACAATCCAACGAGCGAACGCATATACAATCTAGTCATCACCTCACTGGACGAGCTACTTGTTTCATTCACAGTGAAATCAAGAAATGATTTGCAGCATATATTTATAGATTCTTCTTCGAACTACGCAGAATTATGCGGTGTTTTTATGCATGACGCAAAGCCTTCTATGCCGAACAAGAAAATGACGTCAATTTGGTCAGCTGGGATTGGTGGATGAAACATAGGTCATTTCTAACCATTTTTTTAATAGTTATAAAATGCACAGTATGCTATTGAAATACTGAAACGAAGTTGCCATACATGTTTAAGTTAAAAGTTTCCGAATCGATTGGTTGTTAAATTATATCAATCCATCAACAAATGACTGAGTTATTAACATTCAAAATTATGACGCAAAAAGGTTACGCGGCTATTTTTGAAACTTGAAGAGTAAGGCATTTTTAATGCCAAAAATTTAAAGTAATCTGTAAGTAATCTGTAAGCAGTAAGTAATTAAGTAATCTGTAAAAAAGTATAATTTTGAGATGTTGTTGAAACAATAAGTGAAATTTTTCTAAAAACACATATTTTTTTGGAAGAACCTGTCCTTAAGTGCAATTGAGAGATTCTCTTTGTTTACTATCTTCTTCGAATATTACGGAATATTTCTGTATATTTCGATAATTTCTTCAGTGCAGATTAAAAGATGATAGTTTACTTCGATTATGCTAATTATGGAAAAATTCTTCTATATTTGGCTCAAAACTGCTTCAAATTGAAGTTTGCTTTAGTTACTGGTCAAACTAATCGATTTCGGCTATGTAGGCTTTTAGATCTCGGTTTTTGGTTCTATTAGTCGAACTCTAAACGTGACGGCAAAAACAGAGCAGCAAATCCATCCAGAAGTGTCCGGTGGACAACGAGACCGAATTCATCCCGAATAGCAACGACTGGCAGGGCACTTCGTATTTTACTTTCCCGGGAAGGAAGTGAGCTCCGAGATGAAGTTCATCTCACACACCAAGTTCCCCAAGAAGGTTCTGCTGGGGCTGACAATCAGCGAGAAACGGTCAAAGCCGCTCTGATTTCGCTCCGGGCTGGCCGTAAACGGGGATATTTATAGTACGAAATGCCTGCTGGAAGTTGCGTCGTTCGTCAAGAAATATCCTAAGAGCAAAGATGCGTTGTTCTGACCGGATCAGTCGTCGGCCCACTACTCAAAGCGAACGTTGGAGGAGATGGAATATGGCTGAATATCGATATGGTACCCAAGTCGCTGAACCCGCCCAACGTACCCAAGCTGTGTCCCATCAAGAATTCCTGGGCCAGCCTGATGTGTAAGATCAACTCCAACAATCTTGTCGTGAAAACTGAGGAAAGCAAAGCAAAGCCTTGGTATTACATATTCCTGTAGTGGAATTTGACCTTCTGTTTCAACAGACTTCGCAGCCGATTCAGAGTGTACAGAACCATTGCATGGCTAGTACTATGATTCTACTGACACTACGAATCCTTCCAGGTCGGGGCTCGAACATACAACTGGTTTGTAAGACCAGCGCCCTATGCATTGAACTGCCAACCCAGGAGGAATTGATAAATAAAACGAAGAAAGAACTCAAAAACATACCTACACGCATGCTTTCGTCCGTTATGGCGAATGTTCCGGTAAACTACCGGAAAACTACTCGCAAGGCGTAGATTCTTTTTTTGCAAGTAAGCTTAAATAATTACCTTCCATGGGAAATTTATCGAAAGTAACTATCTGTCTTAGCATTTATTTTCAACACCATCCGAAAAAAGTCAATTTTTTTAATGCAACCGTTATTGAATTGTATCCGGGTTCTACTTCCAACTATAGAATGAAGTGTGTTAAAAATGACAAACTATCATTAAGCAAACCAAAAAAAAATATGCCATTCTCTTGTGACTTGTATTCTCAGCAATATTGCTGTGGGATTCTTGAAAAAAAAAAAAAAAACAGTTTGTTTAATCGAAAAAGGGCGCAAACTAGCAAAGCCTAAACATTCAACTATTTTCGAGCCAAAATTTCAGATTCTAAGCGTCTAAGTGACGGTTTGAAATTTTAAATACCTGTAGTTCAGGATTACCTTTTATTTGGGACTCTTGTTTCTGAAAATTTATTTAGCCTTCAAGGGACCTGGTATATCCGAAGTCAGTTCGGAGCTACCTACAAATAGGAAGTTTTGGGCCCAAGTTAAAAGATTGTTTCCTTCGCACCGTATGATGTCTTGATATTTCAAACACTCATCACCCTGTAATTCCGGAACTGGAAGTCAGATCAATACCAAATTTAAAAATGTCTGTGAGACAATAGTACCTTTCATTTGAGTCTATTTCTCTCTCTCTCTCTCTCTCTCTCTCTCTCTCTCACACACACACATACACACATACACACACACACACACACAAATATTTTGCGTACTCGACGAAGTGAGTTGTATGGTATATGAAACTTTCCATAGTGATTGCATAGCTTTTCTGTATGAGAAAGGCCAATATGAACAGATTTGGCTCAAAACTGGTTACAAATTGCATTTAATTTTGTTGCTGGCCAAACGAATCGATATCGGCCGTATCAGGAAATATGTTCCGCAGGTATCGGAAACAGTGGTCAAAAACTTTGGAAACTTCATTGTGGTTTTTATTCAAGATTCAATGAATTTTTTTAAGGACCCCTTAGCAATATATAAGTAATATGAGAAAGGCATCATCACTCCACTAGCTGGATTAGAACAGGTTTTTACTGATTGTTCGCAAAAAAAGGTTAGCATGTACTGTTTACGACAAACTGTAATTACATTTTATACTTACCAAAAATAGTTGAACAATATAACATCGAAAAAGGAACTTAGTACTGCGAAAGAGAAATAGGGCGGACAGTTTTCAGGTTAATGGGACATTTTGTGATAACAGGAAGAAAATTGAATGCAAACTTCATTGTTAAAACTAATGACAGTAGTTTTTTTTTAATGTGTAAAACTATTTATACTATACATACAGATTACATTGTTTTTGATCACTATCGACGAATAGTTAACATACAAAACGATAAATTATGCGATAAAAATCCTTGTGTAAATATAATAGTACGGATATGAGCTCCAATTTAGTATTATCTCACTTCACAGTTCTTGGTATCCGGGACCGTTCTGATGTTTGGCCATTTCAGAACAGAACCGGAATGTGTCTACCTTCTACAATCTAAGCTGAACTGAACGTTCGGCACTGTATAAGCACGCATAAGAAAAACCATTGCATCTAATATTTGCACGTTCTTTCGATTCATTCTTTTGATTTCGCTTAAGTGATACAATTCGTAATAATTAATATAATTATTGCAGCGTGTTGCTATCTACACCAATTCATCCCACGAACCTAATATTGTGGGATCCCTACTATGTAGTTTTCATGTTGCATTTATTCCCAGCATCTTGATTAGATCACTAATGAATAGTTAAGTAGTATTTACATTAGTTCTGGTTTACATTTATCTCATATCATATTACAAACTAACTGTCATAGCAGTCACTTTTCATCCGCTCCGTTCCAAACACGCTTCTCGCTTCCTCCATATTTACTGAATAGACATGCATCAATTATTATGCTAAAATATTTATTTTAAAACAAAGTGCTGCTGTAGTATGTTTTCGATTGCCATTTGCCGACTCATATTTTGCTCCCGCTATCTGTAACAATTGCTCGTAGACTGCACTTCCAGGTTGCGATTGGAATCGAATTGTTTAATTCATTATCATCATTCCCCCCTTTCCCATGGTGGAACGAGAGTTCGATCCAGTTTACTCTGAGTGTAGGGACAGACTACATTAGCAGACAGTCAGGCGCGACCAGAACTCTCGGAGGATAAACTCCGGGGTACGGGAGGTAGGCGCGATCAGTCGTCGGCTGAAGACTGCAGACTGATGGTTACCTGGTTTCGTGTAGTGCAGCGCAGCGCCGTCAGACAAACTCACGTGACTGATGGCGATTTTACCGGTATCGCAACGTGGAAGTGCATGGAGCATTAAACTGTGTATTGTTGACGTTTCGTCTGTAAAAACTAGTCCCAGCCAGGCTGTGGCGTTACGTTCAGTGAGTTTTCATGAATACTTGAAACGAATAGCGTACATGCTGTGTGCGTTTCAAGTATGTTCGAGGTACCTCACGGTGGCGAGTCGGAAGCAAAACTAGCTCCGTTGCGCCTGGGGGTCTTTGTGCTTCGAGGCAAAAATTCAACACTTTCTCGAGGTACATTCGAGGATGGGTTTCGAGTATTTTTCGCGTTATTTTTTCGGTCGGACATGGGCTCGGCCAGAGCGCACTAATGACGTTCAATTTAATTTTCTTTAGTTCGCTGGCCGCTGCTTATTTTGTTTTTCTTCCGCCTACCGTAGGGGAGCTGACCGCTCGCCGTCGCGTCGCCATAGTTATGGCAACTGGAAGTCTGGCTCATATATAAATGTTTGATTCGGTTGTTCGTGGCTGTCGGGAAAAGCGATCAGCTGGAGAGCCCGAGTAATAGTACATAAGCTGTGGCTTGTGCGATCTTAACCGTATCGACATACGACGACAGAATTGATGTTTCATTTTCACTGTGTTTTCCGAAACGGATTTCCCCTTTCACATAACGGCAAGGATGCAACTTTTGGTTTTTTGGTTCCATTCGCTCGTTCGATAGAGTCAATGAGAGAAAATGGTTTTTAAATTTAAAGTAAACCATTGAATAAAGATCGATACATGATAGTTCAAAATGGGGAAAGTTCGATCACGACAGTACTTATTTCAGTGATAATGATAATCTGTTTAAAAACAATGATAATCTGTTTAAAAACAATTAAGGCAATTATGTCAAGGCAAAAAAAAACATCAAAAACAAATTCCAAGCTCATGATGAAGTATACGTAAATTATCATCGTTGAGTTTAACAGAAACCTGAAAATTTTCTGTTATAAATTCCATGAAATTCATGAAATTTGTAGTAACAAGAAGTGTCAACAATACATAATAGAATTTCAGGTGCAATTTTGAAATTATGTTATTTTAAATGCAGTAAAATAAAGCTAGAACCGCCTTTTGATAAAAAGTATATGCGAAAATGACACTAAATGACAGTCTGAAGTTCTGTCAAATGTGGCAGAAAACTAATGTAATTGGCATTGTTAGGAATTATGCGATGTTGTACTACCATATATACTTAATAAGTGCATATTCTGCTATTTGTGTTGTTACTACTGTGATCGACGTTAAAAGCTACATTGAATGATGATAATCACAGGTAGAAAGGATTTCATAGTCAACACTAAACTTAGTTATTAAAACCGAATTTAACTTTGTTTAGAGTTAAAATATCAAAAACAATTGTAATCTGCATGAGAAAATAGTAACAAAATATAAAATTTTGTAATTGAAATATCGAAACATTATTGAAAATTAATTTCTCAGTTAGTTGTCATTTCAACATTGAGAATTGAACAATATTATGAGGATTTCTTTTATCTGATTCCAATTTATTTGCCTTATAGATACAACTATTAGAGCAATTATTGAACAATTATAAATATTGAATCAATAACAGATTAAGATGTGATAATTAATATCGAAGTTGAACAGTTTTTGAACTATTTCTTAATTCCTTCATTGAAACATGTAGAAAATATGCTCAAGCAGAATATAAATACAAAATACACCGATAAATATATTATGTAAATTTACATCTTTTCTAATGCATGTATTTGGAGCAGAAAAAAAGAATATAATGCTACTTTACACTTCTTTATTTTTTAATATACATTGAAAGCGAAAATAGACTTTAATTTTAATACACAGTTTTATTCATGGAAAAATAAAATATTCGAATTGAGTTTCACGTTGATGATAGTTTTCAATCAAACTTTCCATTCAACTGATGCCTATTTCATTGTATTATTGACTTTTATGTCGTGCAAATTTAATTATTTTTTAAGTGTATGAAAGAAAAAAATTGATACTTTGGTCTATGTAGGCTATTTGCGTATATCCGGGACGTATGAAGTATTATTCAAATACATTAGAGCTCTATAGACTGTAGCATTCTTAGCTAAAAATATCTCTGGAATAATAAAAGTCCGACATTTGGTTTTGAAACTTGACTCAATAACTCAATAGCAGCTTCCAAACAAGCGTAAGATCATTGAATTCAGTTGAACTATTTCCGATTACTAATACAATTATATCGCCGCAACCGAAAGTTTTAGTCTTTTGATTATAGATCTATGACTCAATAGTAACTTTCAAACAAGCCTAAGATTGTTGAATACGGTTTAGCTATCCGCGAGATAACTAAACAGATGGAAAATAAGGCGGGTGAATAATGTCAGAGTCATAACCGGATTGACGTGAATACAAATTGACATGATAACGAACCAAAACTACGAATAGACAAAATTTCGATTTGACTGTTTCAATTGAAGAAACCAACTCAGTCAGAACTATGCAAATAAATTTCTTATAAGAGTCGAATTGTTAAAACTCTTCGATGTTTAATGTCCTTTCCTTCGAATGTGGCGAATCAGTTGAATAGCGATGAATATAATTATACATTAATGGTGTTTGTTGTAGTGTAATGTTTACAGATCTAATGAAATGTAGATCCGTTTTTAAAATTTGAGTGTGATTCGTTCAAACACTGCCCGTTTATACAAAAAAAATTAGAAAAGTTCGGTTGAGATATCCACATATAACTCAAAATTGAATAAAACATAAAATTTCAGCAATATAAGTTGTTGATAATGTTTTTGATGGCATGGAACAAATATGATATTTTTACGTTAGGTACAATTAGAAATATTCACGATCAAAATAGAATTAATCTTTTACAGAGTTACTTCCAAAAAAGCATTCCATTTGGTGTCACAAAAAGCAATTAGTTTTCGCTAATCATTAGATTAGTGTAGTATTTATTTTTAGCTTTCGATCATTATGCCATGTGGATTATTTGTGATTGAAAGCATTAATCTGATGTCGATGAGCTTGAAATCCTACAAGTGCAAGTCGGAAAACAGGTCAAGGTCATTCAACCGAATTTATTCATTCGACATTTGTATTCAAGCCAAATTTAAATACCCAGTGACTAAAAATAGTCCGGTTTTCTGTGAATGATACGAATCAACGTTTGTATGTACTTTCCGATTCGGCTCTGTGAGGTTACCTTCCCTAACGATCAGCATGACGCCATCTCTCCCAGGTGCACAGATGTTAAGAGCAAAATTGAGCACGGCGCTGGCACAAGAACTCGGTCCTTATTCTAAGTCCTACTGACTAACATCTTGATGCACAAGTTTCACTATTAACGAGCCACGTAATATAACTAGTAATGCGCGAACAAAGCCAAGAATAAATACGAGTGTAAAAAAAAACTAAACAATGTCACGAGATACAAGGTCGGTGATAATAGTAACAGAGAAAAAAAAATAACGAAACAAAAATCCTAACCTAAATAAAAATAGAAATCTTTCGGCAGTCTACTCACGACACGTACATACACAGAGTGTACCGATTTGCCTAGACAACTCTCGCATGCGAAAAAGAATGTTCCTCACACATTCCTAAGTGCCCTCGCGTCGGTGTGTGCTCTGCCACCTAAGTCGTACACGCTGCCGAGATGTCGAGTTCGAGTATACGCAGCGCAGATCTCGCACAAAGCCAACGATCGGAGCACGATCGTAGCCGCACGTCGCCCATTCATCATTCTGGCAGCCGAAGGAGCAGCGAAAATAAAGACACGAAAAACAAAAACAAGAATCTTTCGCAGTCTGCGCGCGCGGTCCAATCCAAACCAAACTGCACTCTTACTCATACTGATTTGCATCCTCTCGTTTACTCTCGTGTTCATGAACTCCATTCACGTGCCACGCCATACTGTCTACCTCCGCACCTCTCACTCTCTCGTTGATGGGAACACGTTTTCATCTGCAGACCTGACCGAGCACAATTTGCTCCCTCGTTGATACGCGCGGTAGGTAGTAGCGACGTAGCGGCGAGGCACGGCTGACTCGACGCCGTTGACTTTGTGCAATTATCTCCGACCTGCCACGATCGCTTCACCGCACCAGCAGCAACCGACGGAGCACAGTTCTAGGGGAGTGCACTGAGTCGTTGCCGGAGCGTGAGAAATCTGGGACAGTGAAAGTCTCGTTCAACCCAGCAGCCCGGCATCGTTCTAGACAGGTACGCCAATGGTATGTCACAATAATTGCCATTTTTGTATTCTCGTTCGCTTGCACGCAATTCACGCCCTCGCCCTGTACACGCTCACTCGGTGCTACACATGCAGTTGAATAAAAATACTAAGCGCGATACATACTTAAACTAAGAAGCAAAATGTGGCCTAACGAACCTATATTCCATCTGGCGCTACTCGCAGCAACGATTGGTGCAAAAAAGAAAAAAAAAAAACGGTTCACCACGTGATACCTTCTGGATCATTCCATCATCTCTAGGCTGGTGGCACAATTTGACCGATGCGTCGTGTTCTCGATCCGAAGCCCTTGCTACCGTCCGGTCCAATCGGGGTACGAACAACGGTTTCACCTTGTCCGTGCTGGTGGCACTGCATCTGTACGGCACTGCCCGAGCGAGATCGCGGACCACCGTTGGAACACTCCGAGCCAACAGAAATGCGTCGATCGTAGCCCGAGTCGGTGGAGATACGCCGTCCGTTGTAGTACTCGGAGCTGCTGGACAGCTTTCGCAGCGGATCGAAACCATTGGAGTACTTTCGTGGAGACATGTTCGGATTTTCGTACATATTCGAACCGGTGGAAAATTTCCTCTCGTAGTTTGATTCCATGGAAATGCGCCGCTGAGGCATACCCATATCCGGTGAGTTGGTGAACCGACGCTCGAAGTTGGAGCCAACCGAGAATTTTCGATTACTTTGGTCGGAACATTGAGAGATTCGACGGTACGCATCCGAACACTGGGAAACTCGTCGCGAGCATGAGCAGAAATCCGAACAGTTGGACGTTCTTCGTGATGGCACTTCGGAGCAGTTGGACGTTCGTCGGGACATGCTCTCCATGCCCGAAGAACATTGCGACGGCCGTCGAGACATTTCCCCACAGCTGGAGTAGCCATCGGAGCAGCTTGAGTATTTTCGGGAAGCGTCACTACTGCCCATCGAGAATGTGCTCGGACGACGATTGAAGTAGTCGTAGTTCTCGTTTCCGTACGAGTACTTTCTCTGTTGTGGCGGGTGCGGTATAAATATTGGCTGTTGCTGCGGCTGCTGCTGCTGCTGCTGCTGGGAAGGCTGCATTTGTGGCTGTTGTTGAGGCTGCAGTGGCATAATTTGCTGCATGCTCGGCTGCTCGGGCTGTGGAATCATTTGCTGATAGACATGCTGCATTTCCGGCTTGGGATAGAAACCGGATCCACGTCGCATCTTGTACCGGTCGAAGGTTTCGCCACCGCGGCTACGCTCGATGTCATGACCGGCTACGTACTTGTAGTTTTCCACAAATCTGGTTACGTTGGCCTTTTTGCCAGTCTTCTTTTTCGGTGCAATCAGTTCCAGTACGATGAACTCCTCCATGTTCTGAGCACGGCGGGCGGATGCAGACTCGGTGAATTCAATCAGTGCACATTCGTTCTGTTGCAGTTCTGGGTGTTTGTTGATAAACTGACGCACATCCGCCGGGATGGGACCACCGGGACGTAGGACTCGAATGAGCGAGATTTCACCGCACTTGGAAAAGAGTTCGGATACTTTCTCGACGGTGTACTTGTCATATGGCAAACCGGTGGCAACGACCGTCCGGGATGGAGTCGTTTCATCGTAAATAGGCAGTGATTCTAGTCGGCGGATCTTCGTTCCGAGATCATTCAGTTCGATTTTGACACTTTTTCGCTTGATGGCGTACCCAACCACACGCCAATCTTTCGTTAGCTGACGAACACGTTTAAAACTGGAGACCAGTTTCAAACTGACGAATCCTTCCTTGTTGCGTCTGACGTGCTTCAATAGGAACGCATCTTTCAAAATGTTGTCATTGGAGAAATAAAACTCCACCTGTTCGATGATTTTTTCGCACATATCGTCGTCCGGGATTTCATAGGCATCTTCCTCGGACGGACTGTTTGCTTCGGGTTTTTTCGTGATTTCACAGCCCGAATCCTTGGCGTTGTCGTCGGATGAACCAACTCCTGCGTCTTCGGGAGGATTCTGCGATTCGGTTGAATTGGTTCTATCGTATGACATCGAAACATCACTATCGATGGAGCTAATGGAATCTTTCGTATCCGAGTGTTTCATGTTGACTGGTGGAACTACCGGATGCGGTACCATGTGATCATCATCCTCCATGTACAAATCATCATCTTCTTCTTCGTCGTCATCGAGATCATAGTCGTGGATCTCGTCATGGCCATGATGATGGTGATGATGATGATAGTGATGTTGTGGATTGGCATCACCTTCTTCTCTCAGCAATTCTTGGTGCTGCAGATATGTATAGTTATCGGTCATTAGGGGTGACAATGTGTCCGGTTCTTCCGCGTGGGCAGCGTCATCCAGTTCTAGTGTTTCCATTTCTTTGATCGTTTCTTTGATGATCATTTCACTGTTCTCGGTGACGGTAGCAGCTGGTTCACACTGAACTGCAACTAGCGGTTGCTCAAGCTGCTGTGGCATTTTGCAGCAACTCACTGCCACATCTCCACACGCTGTTACCTTACTACTCTGTGCAGCACTTTCACTTTCTTCTCTTTCTATGGGAAACATATCAGTCATAGTGGCCATTTCCACCTTTTCAACGATTCTTACGTTACCGTTGCTGTTTGCCACGTTCAGTGGCGGCTCCGGGGCAGCAATGGGCACTGCCGTTGGCGCCATCTCCGTAGCAACTGGCAAGGTGGCCAGCGGCGTTGATTCACCACTTGGGACGGAAGACATGGTGGTTACAGTTATTTCTGACCGAGTACCTTACCAATTGCAGTTGCGGATCGGTTATTCTCTAATTGATTGCTTTTGTTTTGTTTTGTTTAGTTTATATGTCGTACGGTTGGCTATCTAATATGGCTTCGTTGTGTGTATTTACTTTTCAAGTAGACTCCGTTGAACGTTATCAACGCTCACTTCTGTTTCGTGCGTTTTGTTTTCCAATATATACAGCGACGAAAAAATAAATATTTTCTGCACAGCCGATTATCACTTTGGAGTTAATTAACTTTTCAATTTCGCTCCCGCACGGAACAATTTTCCAATACTGCTATAGACGTTTTCCATGCATCAAATTCGCCACGATTTGAAACACAATTTTTCCGTTTTCCCCGCTTTCTTCGTCAAATTTTCGTCAGTCGGAATCATTCACCAGTGCAGCGCGGTTGCATTAATGTAGCTTTGCTGTTTGCTTACTTTTTCTTTCTCTTTCCGCTTCTACGCCCGTCTTAGTCTCTCGTGCACGCGGTTGGTATCGGGCTTAGTTTAGGGTACTTTCACAATTAAACTTTTGCCGCGAAGGCACACGTGAGGCCCCGGGATTGATGTGGGACGGACCACCAGCCTGTGTCTATGACGGGTAAAGGATGATGGAGGTAAAATCGGTTCAGTGCTTCAGTTTTTCACTTTTTTTCCAGTTCACTTTATTGTACATAGTTCCTTGCATGCACGAGTGCCACTAACAATTGCTTTGGATTATCATCGATTAAAGTGAAATGTTCGAAAAGGGTCTTTGTTTAAACGTCTGTGCACTTGTTCTTCGGCGACGAAATGATCACACGCTTTTGTCTGTTCGAGTTATTTTGTTGTAGGTTGTTTTTTTTTTGACACACAATTATTATCCTAAACTTGTTTGTTTCCGAAACAATTTCGCCGTTGTGATGATAGAGTGACAGCAGTTACGATTACTCCAGTGTGGTAATACTGTTTTTTCGGAAAACTCAGCTACTGCCTCTTTCAGTATTATTCCACATGAAGGACCTAGCTTTCCGAAAACAGTTTTGTTCACGTTGCAGGATCTGTTGGATGCCGTTTCAATCTCTCCGCATACACTTGCACTTGTCAAAACAATCTCTCTGCAACGCCTTCCAAATCGGCTTCAAATTTTCAACTCCACTTGCACCAAAAGGTACAGCATCAGTTTCCAACTCGCATTTATCAAAATATCCATCAAAGCACAATTAGTTTCACTTTTTCCTGCTGCAACGATCAAAAGATCGGAAATCTGATTTATTTTCGCACGCGAACCGTGAACCTAATTACTGTCGATTGGGCAGAGGCTTTTCGAAAGCTTTGGCGGAATTACAAGAAAAGCGAGTGAATGTGAGTGAGTTTACTGTAGCAGATTTGAGGAGATCTGATCTCTGGCTCGATTTTCACTGTTTTGAATAAGGCGTACGCGCGTACAGAGCAAAAGTACAATCTTAAAAGGTGTTTCCACGACAAGTGTTGTTGAAAGACTGAAATGCAGCATTGAAATTACGCCGGTTTTATATTGTCTCTCCCACTATGGTCACCGAAGTACCAACACAAACACAGAGAAAGGTTCGTCATAAACCATCGGTTCGACATCGAGTTGCTTCTGCTCGGTTGTTTTAGTTTGGATCTTCGATACAGTCGTCACCGAAACTACTGCTAGTCACCCGAGAGCGAGAATGAATGGTTGTAGCAGTTTTGTTTTGTTACTGCGGTGTATGATTGCTCGCGATTGTAGCGTCGCTGAATATTACGGACGGGCGGTATTCACTAAGCCGTGTTCACCACTGCTAAGTTTACAGCTTTGTTGTTATGAAAAATAGTAAAATATAAAACAAATAATTTAATACAACGCTGTTCTAGACTGATCCTATATATAATTTAAAAATAAGTTTTCTCTGTAACATGACAGTCGGTGCAATGATGATATAGCAAGCCTTTATTGGTGCAAATTCTATTGATTTGTCACCGCGTGATTGACGTGAGGGATTAAAACTAAATTCTTAAATAAATTGAAAATCTCAGTCAGAATCATGCTTGCCGTTTCATGTAAGTGAAAGTATTTAGAACACCATAATAGTTATTTGTAAGTTTTCTTTATGTTGCATAGCAGTGTAATTGAAAATGCCTAGCGAGGTGAGTAAGCAACAGTTCAGAAAAAATTACAGTGTTCAAACAGTGTATTTCACAATTCACATTTTTATGCAAAAATTGTCCTGATCCAATGCAACCTTTCGAATAAAAATCCTGGGGACGGGTAGAGCGTGATGAGTTAGTCGATGTCTTTCATGCAGCCCACTTGGGTTCGATTTCCAAATCCGAATATAGGGTTCGAAAGTTTTTCTGACCTGAAGAAAACTCCCAAATGAAAATTGTATTGAATTACATTACATAGAGACATATTTTAGGGAGACTTACAGCGAAATGACTCTTTTTCAGTTTGAGGGGACTATCACTGATGTTGTTTGGTGTGGATAACATTGCTAAGCTGTGAGTATGATAAATCATTGAGGATGGTTTAGAAAAAAAATATCATTCGATCAGTTCTACCAAATTTCAACAAATCATATTCAGAAAAAAACGTCTAAATTTTTTACTTGTTTTGCGATAGCGAGCTTTTCCGTGTATATTCAAATGAAAGAAGTTTTATAACCTGCTATTGAACTTTATTCAGAACCGACTTGCGATTATGGAAAGATGAATAATGAGCTCGAGTTTCTTAGAGATCGCTGGATCGATTTTCAAAAACTTAGGATCGAATAGAAAGCCTTATACAGGGTGGACCATTTAAAGTTGAAGCATTTGCTTATAAACAAAATATATATAAAAAACCTTTCTATTTATTTTCATTTCAATTTTAATATATTCTGGTTCAAGTAAATATGTTCTGTTACAGCTATTTTTGCCTTTCTCGTATAGAAAGGCTATGCAATCACTGTGAAAATCGACTTCTTAATCGAGGCCCGGAGGGTCGAATGTCATATACCATTCGACTCAGCTCGACGAACTGAGCAAATGTCTGTGTATGTGTGTGTCCGTCCGTGTGTGCGTGTGTGTATGTAACAAAAATATGCACTCACTTTTCTCAGAGATGGCTAAACCGATTTTCACAAACAAATATTCAAATGAAAGGTCTCATAGTCCCATAGCCTTCTATTGAATTTCATTCCGATCCGACTTCCGGTTCCGGAGATATAGGATGATTTGCACCAAAAAAGTGAAAAAAATATGCACTCACTTTTTTCAGAGATGGCTGAACCGATTTTCACAAACTAAGATTCAAATAAAAGGTATTATGGTCCCATAGCTTGCTATTGAATTTCACTTGAATGTGACTTCCGGTTCCGGAGTTATATGGTAATATGTGAAAATTTGAGATAAAGTTTACACTCAATTATCTCTGGAACAACTCAACCGATTTTCGCAAACCAAGATTCAAAGGTCTTATAATATCCTAAAAATTTGTGGAAAATTTTATCTGGATCCGACTTCCGGTTCCGGAACTAAAGCGTGATAAGTGGATAATTAACAATTTTATTAGTATTTTCCCACGAACGATGATTAAAAACAGGTACAAATCCCATAAAACTGTCTGATAAATTCTTCTAGTTTACAGATCTTGTTAGTTTGTGGGCATGAAAACTTAATTCGGCACTACTGGTCCCCTCTTTTCCTGTTCCGAAAGCACCGAAAGTGGAGAAGAAAAACTCCTAAAACCAAATTTACTTCGATTTCTTTGCGATGTTTGAACCGATTTTTCACAAATCTTGATTTGAATTAATGTTCATACTGTCTTTAAAGCTACTATGAAATTTTATCCGGATCCGACATCTGGTTCCGCAGTTACAGGGCGATGAGTGTCAAAGTTATCAAATCGCCATATAGAGTGACAATATGTACAACACCGAAAGAAGAACAAAACACAAAACGAACAAGGCGTGTATTGTTCTATTTCGTACATGTTGTGTCGTGATGTCAATAATAATAATAATAATAATAATAATAATAATAATAATAATAATAATAATAATAATAATAATAATAATAATAATAATAATAATAATAATAATAATAATAATAATAATAATAATAATAATAATAATAATAATAATAATAATATTAATAATAATAATAATACTAAATGTTTTGTGCTGCTGATTCATGCTGTTTAGCTTGACTTACATATGCAGAAGTAACAGAAACGCAGGTTCGTTTCGTTTGTTAGATTTCGTTTAATTGGTTTAATCGAAATAGAGCATGAAATAGTAAGTATAGGTTTAACTACGTTCAAAACTGTTTCAATTTGTAGGTCATATTTGTTGGTAGCAAACGAACCTACTTCGGCTATTCCGTTTATCTGAATCCGGTTTCGGAAGAATTGGAAATAGTGATTAAAAACTACAAAAAGGATCTCACTCACTTTTCTTGGAGATGGCCAAATCGATTTTCACAAACTTATATTTTCAAAGGAAAAGTCTTACAGTTTCATACGGAATTCTTAGATTTGTTGTGGATTCTTCTTTCGGTTCCGAAACTACAGGTTAAACAGGATTTGTGGAGTTTGTGAGATTAGGTCCGAACAAGTTTTCCTATTTCTATTCAATAAACAGTTGTTTTTAGCGAATTTCACGGTTATATTTATGATGTAATGAGTAATATGAGAAACGCACCATTACACGACTAGATGGATTAAAATAGGTTTTTGAAAATGATATCGCGTGAATAGCCACTTTTAGCCTTGAGGACAAAATTTGCCCTTTTTTCGGCGTTTTTCCATTGTTTTGGCCAATGTATTGGTTGATATGGCAGCGATTTCACGTCGTATATTGTCTTTGAGTTGAACTATGGTTCTTGATCATCAGCGTATATTTTGGATTTCAAATAGCCCCACAAAAAAGTCTGGTCAAAATCACCGTTTTTCGATATGACTTGTCCGGGGAATAATGGTCGTAACAAATCGATTGTTAGTCGAGATGTATGACATGTTGCACCGTCCTGTTGAAACCAGTAGCCATTTGAACCATTTTCACGAACAATGGACATCACAAAATCATTTGCTAGGGCTCGATAACGATCGCCATTAACAGTTTTTGTTGTTCCATCATCGTTTTGTTAAAATAGGGACCAATCATCGTATCCGCACAAACACCACACCAAACTGTAACTTTTTGGTCGAATAGAGGCTGTTTCTCAATTAATTGAGGGTTTTCAGTGGAATAGAACCGACAATTTTGCTTATTAACGCATCCATTTAACGTGGCCTCGTTCTCGGCCTTAAAACTAAACAAGTTTAGCGCGTTCTTTTGATGTGTACTGTTTCATGGTAAAATTATCTTGCACAGCTCGAAAAATTCTTGTGATTTTACATCTTATCAGATGCACATAAATGGAGCATCATATTTCACACCAATTTATATTCAAGAACATGTAAAATTGTGTGATTTGAAAATTACATGGATTTAAAACGAATGGAATAAAAATCAAAAGATCGACAGCAACAACGCGGTTTGAACCGAAAAATATTAGATCACAAAGCACACCAGTTAGTCACATATATGCTTGACTGGTAAATCGTGCATATAAATTCATACAGTCTCACTTGCTAGCCGAGTGCAAATTACACTCAGAGTCAGTAAATTTCTGTACGAATGGGAAATTGCGTCATTTGAGAAATTAAGTAGTTATGAATTGTATCGTTTGTAGAATTATGTCACCTGTAAAATTCATAATTTCTTTCTGTGTGGATTATCGCTTCCAACGCGGTATGTGATTAGTCGATCTGACATATCTGTCAGAAGTTATTGGGTTACCCGATGCTTCCACTTCCCCGGTTCCGTAGTAACAGGGTAAAATGCACACAGAATAAAAATAAATAAAAGAGCACTCGATTTTCGTAGTTTCAGAGACCGCTGTAACGATTCAAATACGCTGTTATCGAATTTTGTCCGAATCAATATTGACAAAAAAATGTTTGCAAAATAGTCTCATACACTGCAATACCGATTTTCCCAAGCTTTGGTTCGAATGAAAAGCCGTACGTTAACCTGTCAACCTTCCATATGCAGCAAGATGGGTATTTTTAAGGGACAAAAGTTTTTCTAACCAAATCTTTTCCTTAACCAGCACTGACACTTTTTGCTAATAGCGGGTGACTAGCAAGAGGATACTCGGTGTGATTTTCTCAAAAATTTAATTTCTTCGGAATCTTGGATGATAATGATTTTCAGTTAAGTTTAAGTTTCGATAATAAGACACTGGAAAATAAATTCAGTTTGGACAAGAAATAGTTTTTGTTAGAATAACTTCTTTTTTTAATCGCCTATCTTGCATTGCATGAATGATTGACAGGGAACATAATAACCTGTTTTGGGACAATCAAAATCAAAAATGTTTTATTTTGTGAAGCGATTTTAAATTTTTAAAGTGATTTTTTTTCAGTCGATTGATAATAATTTTGTTGAAAAAGTTGACTGTTTCTGTAAAATTTACTAGGACAACACTTTTTTGTAAGATTTGTCAATTTTCGTCAATAATTATTTGAAAAAAATTGGTTAAAAAAGTTTGGCCCTTTTCAAAAGGCAGTCTAGATAAATTTTAGAAAAACAAAGTATACAGCGTTTGCTTATTGCGACAAAGTCTACATGTCCAGAAAGTTTCATTAAAATCTGAGCGAGTGTTGCCAACTGCGAACACGATTTGACGCGAAATTCGTCAATAATATACTTGTTATTTTCATTTGTCGAGCAAACTAAAAGAACTGTATGTGTAAAAATCGTTAAATTAAAATTGAAACATTTACTCTTGTCAAAATAAAACTAACGTGACCTAATGTTTTCTCAAGTACCCCTGCTCTTATCATAATAAGTCACAATAAGCTAACCTTGTTCTGTTCACTTGAAGTGTGACAAAAATTGTGCATGATTATCTATACCATATATCAAAACTCTTAAATTTTCGGATAATATTATAAAAAGTCTGTAAGCCATGCGTAGATGTTTGGAAAATTATTGCAACAATTACAAATAATAATTTAATATTTTACTGCCATTTCCTCATGTAGTTTTATTATTGAGATATTTGGTTTAAATAATTGAGTCTGCTATTGGTTTGTAAATCATTCCTATTCGGGAGACAATCATCTTTCTTTCGTTTGAATGGAAAGAGATAATTCAGTTGTTTTTTTTATAATTATTCTGCGACACCATTGTTTATCATTATTAGCTCGTCATACAAATAAAATTAGTTTTTTTATTGAAATAGTATTCTTGATGATTGCGAAAGCTTGCTCACTATGTTAAATTTTCAAAACTAGTTTCAATCAAGGGCATACGGCTACTAAATGAATACCAGCCTACATCAGATCATAGTTAATGCAATACACTCAACATAGGCTGCGTTTAAAAAAAAGCAAACATGCGTACATCGAACGCTCTCCGCGTGATTCTGCGTATAGTTTCAGTACATACACGAGCTCCCACACCTATACGGTTTGAAGTTTCATTGTGTGCTGGTCCTGGTATAGGGAACCGAACTAAGTATTTAGTTTACTTATTTAGTAGCGTAACTTGCTTTTCTTTGCTTTAACATGCGATACCAACCACTGTAGCTATAAAAAAATTAAGACGCGTTTCAATCCGCTTGCAGGGCCTATCGGAACAACCAAGGAGGGTTACGCGTATTTTCAAAGTGGATCACCTTTGCGCCAACAATATTACGATCGGCATTAATGTTTGCTTTTCCGTTTTTCGTTTAAGGAACAGGATCCGGTTGAATTTATTCTAGTTTACTGAGATGGTGATTGATTTTTGTTTGAAACTTGAACTTTTCTGCTGCGGCGGCTTGTGTCAGTCGGTGAAAGGTACCGATTTTAGAGGTTTGATTTATTTTTAGAAAACTTGCCATTATTTTTCCAGGGACGCTAGTCAGTTTGTCGCAGTATTCAGTGTCGTGATTGTCTAAACATACGGTAAACCTTACTAGTATGTCATTTCCTTTCGTATGTGTCATTGGAATAACTTCAAATCTATGATCACACTTTAATATACTATATATTACTATATGATACAAGATCAGTTATAATGAGCATGTTTTAGGAAGGAAATATTCTCGAAATGAGGTAAGCCAATCAGCACTGTGACTACTGGAACACCATTGATCGCTTGAGTCCATTCTTTGAAACTTACAGTTATTTCATTGAATTAAATAATTCCTTCACTAAGTTTTAAGGGTTAAATTTCGAGTAATCTGTAAATGGTGTTAATGTCTGTTAATGGTGATGTCGGAAAGTTAGCAATGATTCTGAATAAACTCATAGATGACAATAAAATAAGAGGATCTTAGATCTTAAACTTATTTTTAGTTAATCTTGTTGCCTATCTGATCCAGTGAATATCAGTTTCTCCTACAATCGTATACAATCGTTGTGTTTTATTGAACCACTGTTTGAGACAGCATTTAGAGACTGACTCAGAAAGTATGGACGCTCCTAGTTTACTACGGAAATAATACAAAAGTATTAGATATGTCTTCGAATCATGTATAAAAGTCGTTTAGGTGATGGATATTTCGCTGTTCATCGAAGCAGCCGCGATGAAAGATTGCGAAAACTTACCGCAGCCACAAATAGCTTGCCAGAACATAACTTTCCTAAAAACTTTTTGACTTGATTTGATGTTTCGGACTGATACCCTTCCCCAAGTAGCAATCCGCAACTAGTTCTGATGCGACTAAGTCCAAACTATGTTGCAACAAGAGCACGAATATGTTTTTTATGTTATACTGGCTAAAACAAGGTGACAGCAATGTTTCTTCATAACCTAACCAGTTACGAAATAGTTATTTAGGTTTCAAATCACCACATCTTTTTGTCATATTGAATTAATAATAAATTATAAGCTATCGTAACTTAATCCAAACATATCTTTAATCGCAACTTTATTACTAGCTACTAGTTGAAAATAAGTTTATTAGACTCCAATATTGGCAACCCGTAACTAGTTCTGATATCACTTAGCCCAACAATGTTGCAACAAGAACACGAACATGTTTTTTTATGTTATGGTTAAAACAAGGTGACGGCAGTGTTTCTTTATAACATAAACATTGAACTAGCTATCATTAGTAAGTTATCGTTACTTGATTCTAACATATCTTTAATCACAGTTTTAGTTTTAGCTACAAGTTGAAAAAAGGTTGCGAAACCATTATAAATACGTAAGCGTATATGTAAATCGTTACTATGTGAATTGATGTAGTAATAACTTAGATATTATGAGATTATAACATAAAATTCTTCATTGATTCAGATAGTTATCGGTAGGTTTTCCCAACGTTATGATAACGAAAATGCAAACAAAACAACCTTTGTTGGCTTGAATATGGCGAATAGAATATGGAGTCTCAAGATGTGTATGAAACGTAAATAAAACCAGGAGATTACTTTTTTCCAAACTACTTTTTGCCGAAAATAGTGAAAGGCAGAATAATCATTTTTGTTCTATGCACTGTCATAAATACGAAGAAAATAATATAGGGATTGAGCATCGATTGTGATAATATTATAACTCTCATGATATATGAATTTAAAATGATAAGAAATCACTCTAATTTGAGCATTCTGAACATAGCGTTATTTTGTTGTTTATTTTTCATATCTTTATAAACAGATTCTGATTGAAGGCGCATGAAAAACAGTTAAGTAAAATTGAATTCCGCTCGACAGTTTTAAAATCGTTGTGAAATTTGTACCTTGTATCAAGTTTGTGATTTAATGCACTCTCCTGCTTTTTTATTGAAGATAGAAAAGTATTCTGGATTCATTCAATGTTTATAATGTCGATGGTGACTAAGTTTCAACTAGTTTACTTGGAAACAAGTTATTTTCAAGTTATGAAAAGATAAGTTATTCTAGTATGGCATTACAACGTAACGACAACTTATTTTTAGCTGAATTAACAACTAGTAGAAACTGCGCTTTTTGAGTCATGCAAGTGGTTAGATGTTAGTAACAATCACTCAAATATCTGGTTGCAAACTAGTCACAAACAAGCTAGCGTAACAAAAATTGTTACTTGGGTCTCACACCGTATAATATTGTGGTTCTGACAAAAATTTTTAATTGCGTTTCACGTAGATTTTGGACTACGTTTCTGCTGCATCGGCTTCTTATAGGTTCGAAAATTCAAACTACAACAAAGATAATTTAACTTAGAAAATGTCAATATCCTGCACAGAAACCTTATTCTTCTGCTTGTAGGCAAGGGTTGGCAAGATGTTTAATTAGACCCGTATTCGGTTTATAACGTACAAACAAGATACTCAATTCTGGGATAACCTCAGAAATGAGAAATGTGCTGGAAGGCTCATAACATTTTTATAAAACTGAATTCTCAATAAATTAATAAACTCGATACTGTCATGTGCCAAGCAATACAGTCATAAGCCGTTTGCGGAGTAGACAACAAATACCAACAACAAAAGAAGGGCCGCAAATAGTTTTATTTATTTGTTTGTGTATTTGGGAGCAGGAAAAAGCCCACTGGAGCTGAAATTTACAATCTCTCTCTCCAGCAGGCATAAAACCTCCTCATCTTTTTATATCAACAGGTTACAAAAACTCAACAGATATATTTCTTAATACTAACTTTGAAAAATAATAATGACGACAAGAAGATTAAAAATGCCAGGATACAGTACCATGGATTGTTGGAACTGTTGACGTAGGACTTCACAAGTTTTGTCAAAATCATTGTTTCGTTTCTGAGTTTTTGTGAAGAGTATTCAAGGATTATTTCTATTATGTGTTCCACTAATACTTATTTGAATCCATGTAAATGGTTTCGAAAGAAGTTCATTAAAAAAGAAGTTTATTTTCTTTCTGTCCCTGAAAATTGTAATGAGAAAGGCTCATGTGGGGCAAGCGACAAACAATGCAAACATCAAACCACTAAGTGTTTCTTTGTTGATTAGTTAGTAAGTTAGTTACATCGTTTATTTTACATCGGTTTTAACTCTAAAAGTCGTCCACCGCAGGCTTTTGAAGTTTTTTTTGTTTCAATTCCAATTGAAGACAATATCCGTATTCGTTCTCGTCTTTCTTAGGAACGCTATGATACTGGCTTGAAGAACAGAGAAAATTAGACATTGTTTATTATGAATTGAATTTTCAAACACTAATTTTCTAAAATATCAATTATAATTAATTATATTTTCAATCACTGACTTTCTAAGTTTTATCTACTTAAAATGTGTAATCAGTAGATGCAGTGCTATCGATAATAAGTTCAAAAGTGGCTTATCTATAGGTGTTTAAAACCTGTACATTGTATGTAGAGGAGACCGGGGCTGGTTGAGTGATGAGTTTTGCTTTTGGAATTTCTGTACTCTTTCTGGTTAGACTTTTTGATGAGCGGTTTGCTCTATCGTAAAGATACACTATTTGAGCACAAATGAGATTTTTCATTGCTAAATAAGAATTAGGAAAATAGTTATTTACTACCAAATGCAGAGAAAAACATCGGCCAACGAATCCTAGAGCCGAGTAAGGTGGCCGAGTTTGGAAAAAAATATGTGAAACACTTCAAATGCACCAATGGAAAATGTTTATTAGTCAAAAAATAGTTAGCATGCATTATTTTTTATTATGTGGGCACGTAAAAATCTTCCTTCTTTCGTTTTTAGTTTTTTAACTATTTTGGACTTTTTCAGCTTCACTTCTATCATTTTCTTCACCAGCGTACGCGCTTACGTTTGGACTCACTTTTCTCTTCTTTCAAAGTTGGTTTTATTAGACAATCGGTCAAATTTTTGATCAATTCGCGATTTACGACGTCCTCCGAATTAGTTTGCACACTCTTCTTGGAGAGGGGCCTGACATTTTCAGAATGGCTTACATCTGCAAGAGATTCTTTAGTGGACAAGTTTTTTTTTTCATAAATACGTTTATTTCGTGTAGTGATTGGACATGAGTCTGGACATCACACGAATGAAATCTCTACTCACATCCAGTCCCCTGAACCATGCCTTTGTCGATATTTTAGGAATAATTGAGTGCATCCACCGACCCAGATCATCTTTATCCCAAGAAGCTTGCCAACTGGCAAGTGTTCTTTGGCGAGACGTAGTGGACAAGTTTTGTTCGGGATTGGTTCAATCTGCGACAAATCCTGTCAGGAACTATAAATTCTAAAAGTTTTGATGGCATTTATTTCATGAAATATTGGAATCATCTCTCCTATTGACAATTTTCGACTTTTGATTCTAATCTCTTATTTCTATTTTGAATTATTTTCATTATTTATATCTCATGTATATTTTTCCTTAAAATCATCATTATTAGCACAATATTCAATTCTGTCCAAAACAGGATAACAAAATATCCAAGTACACTTTGCAGCTCCACCCAAAATTCGGCCAACCTGCCCAATTAAATGATTTCGAGAATAATCACGATTTACAAAAATGAAAGTAAGCTTGAAACCGTTATGCTATTTTGTAAGGTTTTGAATACCCTTTCCAATTGTACCACGTTTTTGGAAATCGAATATAAACTGATCCACGTTACACGTGTTACTTAAAACAACAGAAACTCACTCACCAACGCCGAAAAAAAAACATGTTCCTGTACAAACGACTACACGAAAATCAACTTTCCTCATAGATTGCTGGGCCGATTTTAACGAACAGAGATTCAAATATCTTCTGTTTCCATCAAAATCGTTATTTTATATAAATACAGGGTAATTAGTATAAAACCTGTTTTAATCCACCTAGTGGTGTAATGATGCCTTTCTCAAATATAATATTGTGGTATTCTATTCAAAATTCTGAAATATATGACCACTATTTCCAGTGTTTCCGGAATTGGAGACCGGGAACCAGGATAGCCGGAATCGGTTTGTTTAGTTGCCTACTGATAATGGCAATCAATTTGTGTAGTTTTGAGACCAGTTTAGAAAATTTTTTACGGTTTTTGTTTCGCAATTTATAAAAATTGGATGAGCGGTCTCTGAGAAAATCGATTGCACGTTTTTAGTTCATTTTGTGCATAATCCCGAACCGGAAGTGGGATCCAGATGAAATTCAATAGCAACCTATGAGACTATAAGGCCTTCAATTTAAATCTTAGTTGAAGAAAATCGGTTGTGTGGTCTCTGAGAAAATCGAGTGCACTTTGTTTTCATTTTTTCACATATTTTACCCCGTTACTCCCGAATCGGAAGTCTAATCCGGGTAAAATTCAATAGCACCCTATGGGACCAAGAGACCTTTCATTTGAATCTAAGTTTGTGAAAATCGGTCCAGCCATCTCCGAGAAAATCGAGTAGATATTTTTGTCACATACACACATACACACACATACAGGCACACACAGACATATACTCAGTTAATCGAGCTGAGTCGAATAGTTTATGACATTCGGCCCTCCGGGCCTCGGTTAAAAATCGGTTTTCACAGTGATTGCATAACCTTTCTATATGAGAAAAACGAAAATAAAAATATGTGCACTTACATTTCTCTGATATGACCATACAAATTTACTTGCTTAGACCGATTTCGAGGAATAATTTTCAAATGATTTGGAGTTTCATAGAAAATTCCTGAATTTCATTCAGATCCGACACCCGGTTTCGGATTTACAAGGTGACAAGTGCAAACATTTCAATTCAAAGATTATTTATTTCCGAAAGTGACCATGGCAAAATAGGCGAATTCGTCCCAACTTATTATGAAAGTCTTCAAAACTGGCTGAAGATCTTATTAGTCAATGACTAATCAAAATGCTTTTGGTCATATCGGTTCCGGGCTTTCGATTCCGGATATAACGAGAATAATGATTTGAAACTCCAAAATGGAACTTAATTCGATTTATCGGAGACGGTTTGACTGATTTCCACAAACTATGATTCAAAAAACAAATTTTATGACTCGATAGATTGCAATGAAATTTTAGTTGGATATAACTTGCGGTTCTGGAATTTTAAGGTGAAGAGTATGAGAAACTTATAGCCGAAATTTTTATGAAAATTTCTGTTTTTGTAAAGTAATACGTGTTACGCGGATAAATTTATATACGAGTGTAATCGTCACATTATCTCCAAACCTTTATTTTCTCTTCAAAGATAGTCTGACTGCAATTGAAGCCATTCGCTCAAACGCTGCTGCCAAAATAAACCGTTTTTCTTGGGCAAAATAAAACAGTGTCTGAACGACATATTGAATAATAATTATCAAATAACAATAGTTTGGGTCCCGGCTCATTGCTCCATTCCAGGCAATGAAAGAGCCGATATTTTAGCCAAACGTGGTGCTATTGAGGTCGAAATTTATGAGCGACCGATTGCTTTCAACGAATTCTATAGCGCGTCTCACCAAAGAACACTTGCCAGCTGGCAAGTTTCTTGGGATAAAGATGATCTAGGTCGGTGGATGCACTCAATTATTCCTAAAATATCGACAAAGGTATGGTTCAGGGGACTGAATGTGAGTGGGGACTTCATTCGTGTGATGTCCAGACTCATGCCCAATCACTACACGTTAGATGCACATCTCCTTCGAATTGAACTTTCCGAGACTAATCATTGTGCTTGTGGCGAAGGTTATCGCGACATTGACCATATTTTTTTCGGTTTTTTTTTTTTAACGATATCAAACTAACTGGAGATTATAAGAGGAGAAAGAATATGAAATCATAGAGCCATAGTACTCAAGGAAGAGCAAGGATGTGAAGAATAAAGTGCGGAAAAGTGAGACGTGACAAGGGTCATTTAAGTAAGCAGAAGGCTTCTTGTATCTAAACTTTTACCTTCTACCAGAGGAGTCGAACTTAGGCATCTTAGCGATACGAATTATCCGAGTCTCTGATATGTCAAAAAGTAAAGACAAAGGTCATTTGCCATTTACTGTCCGAACCGACCATATTGTTTGGACATGCGTGGAGTATCGTGATGTCAAATCTCAACTAATAAATTTCTTGCGTACCCAAGGTAGACTATCCAATGTTCCAGTTCGAGACATTCTTGCTTGTCGTGACTTTCCATACATGAAACTTCTTTATCATTTCATTAAGTCCATTGGAGTTCCAATTTAAATTTTATTTTATGTTAGACTGTTTTCTCTTCCATGAGTTCAACCAATAGCCAGCTATCTTATATTAAATAAAAGTGATGCACTGATACAAACAAACTTGAAATAGTTATAAGATCGTGTACAAAATTATTGTATTTTATTTGATGTAATTTATAATAGCAAATCACTTGATAAAGCAGTGTTTGGATTAAATAATGAATACTAACATACTAATATGATATTCGAAATGTATTAGGTTTAAAGTACTATGTATTGTGGATGCCACGGCGAAAAAAAACTTATGTATATTGCCTATGAAATAAACGTATTTATGGAAAAGAAGTTATGTTTTAGTAAGTATTGTCTCTACCTGGAAGGATTCTTTGTAGATCGTAAGAGTAGGATCGAATTACTAGGCTGGCAAAGATCAAGTACGCTTATGAATCGGCTGCGAAGCCTGTTTAAATAGAAGAACAAAGCTTACTGGATCTATTCTATCGCAATTTATGAGCTCGCTTAACTAGAACATGCGAACTCGTAATGACTTCAGTTCAATCATTAAGTTTGTGCTAAAACTGCTTTTCTCTGTTCATTGGTAACATTAAAAACAAGTACATTCGCCACCCAATTTTTGCGTGGGTAAAACAAAAGTATTGCAAAATTTTCAATTATTTTCCATTGGTCAAACTAAACAAATCCATTTCATCCCTTCGTCGTGAACAATACAAAAATCCCCGTTTACACGCAATGTTGGTGCACATTAAGTATAGGATTCGCTTCCTCGTTCTCGGACAGCTAAAAACAATACACTTTTCTACATTGGGAAAGGCGAAACCGTGCGTTATCTTGTCATCATTATCAACTTCACCAGGGACAGGAGCGATTAGTGCGAACCAAAATGAAATCTACAAGTGCATTCCATGAATGCTTACCCACAACAGTGCGGGATAAAAAGTATTCAAGGTAACACAAACACACATAGCATTGCAATCGACCAACGTCCTCCAGTGTGTGTCGTATTTTATTTACACTGATGATGATCGTACTCCACAGGATTGCTGATAAGCCAAGTTGCATCGTATTTAGCTGCTCCAGTCAGAGATGCCAGGTCTGCAGATTTGTCTGTAAATCTGCAGATTTGGGGTATAGTGCTGCAGACATTTTTTGTTGTGCAGACTTTTGCAGACTTTTGAAATTCTCGCAGATTTTTACAGACTTTTGAAATTCTCGCTGACTTTCATCTATATTTACAGAAAAATTTGAAATTTCCGCGACCTTTTTTTTTTTTTTGCTCGCCAAGTCAGTTTTGCTTGTCATACTTTATAGAGAAATTGCTGCCAGCAAGCCATACTTGCTGACTGCAGATTTTTTTTCAGATTTACAGACCCTGTCTGCAGACATTTGAAATTTTTACCTGGCATCTCTGGCTCCAGTAGACGTTTGTGTTGCGATGAGTTCGGATGTTCCAATCACTCTTTCGTTGCAATGTACAGCTTGGTATTTGGTTGAAATACTATTAGAATGATGAATTACATGAACGAAAAAAAACATTTCGAATGCAGAGATTATTGAGTAACTTAATTATTTTTTGTAACTTATTCAATAGGAATAACTCTATAGCATCAACAGGATCTGTAAAATTTCAGATTGAGAAAAACAACCAGCATAGAACTTTTCAATACAAAAGTCTTTTCAAAACATCTTCGATGCGAGAATTTAGTGTTAAACTAATCAGATTTTTGTATTCAGTTCAGTTGTTTACAAAAAAATGGCCAAGTTCTTGTACCAAAGTTTCCAGCGTGAGAAATTTGTTAATTTTTTTTAGTGCTGAAGATTGCTGAAGACTTTTCAGTTTCCAATCCTCTACTCTATTGATTAGTTTATTCCAATGAAGGTTTGGTGCGTCGTCGAATAATGGTAGTAATTTCGTCGAATTTGTCATTTCACCGAGAGGGCCTTTTCACCGAAAGAAAAACTCTATCGGTCTCTTTAATGGGAATGATTGTTCTATAGTTCGACAATACGAATAATGGTGTTGGTCTTCATCAAGGAAAATATCTTAATGTTCAACATCTGAAAATCGCATGGTTATTTTCGAAAGTGTAAACGTGATGTGATGTGAAGTGAAGCCACCATCAGTTCAAGGACTTGCCAGTGGATGCGATATGACCCATCCATTCACCTTCTCAAAAGGGTTGGGCGGATATGTAAGTTTAGTCACTTACTCGTATTCCGCGGGAATAAAAGATGCTCTTCCAACCATAATATCCAGTGCATGGATGAAGCATATCGTTATACATGCTTGAGCCCGCATGATGGTTTGTTTGAGAAGGGCGCGTCAGACTCATTTCAAACCTTCAGAAGGAAACAAGTTTCCTTCAAGTGACTTGGGCTGGCTATCCACAATCCCTCGTCCAGTCATCAATTCGTCCGATGCCCTGATGCTCCCTCCCCTTTACGCCCCCGTGCAAAATGTTTTATATTGATAAATACAATGAAACATAGTGTAATGAAATTAATATAACATAAAATGATATAGGGTAAGGGCTCCCTATTTCATCTCATTTGTAAGGACGTCGCCTTCAAACCCCGATTTAGCCACTAAAATCACTGTAACTATTTCATATTACTGCTTCATTCGCCTTGCTCCACGTTGAAAATCGATTCACATTTCTTGAAAATTGAACTAATATTTATAAAACAGCTAAAAACACTAATGATGTTTTCACTACTCTGCTCCTAATTTCATCTCAATGGATTTTTATTCATCCTATCGTTGATTTTTTATTCATCCTATAAATTAGCAATGGCGACAGCAATCAAAACAAAATATTCCACTATTACACTCTCACCCGCATTCGCATGGCTGCCAGATGGCTGACTAAACGCTGCCAGCTGGAAAAATATGGCTTGCAGACATTCTGGTGACCGACTGCCTTACCGCTGCCAGATATACAACTCAAACGATACAACCGTACCCACCAGGATTTTTCCACATTATTATTATTGGTAAAAAAGTTTACTCGTTGAATTATCTAATTAATGGGGCAATGACTTACGGAGATCTAAACAACTATCTTTTAAAATCATTTTATTAGTGAAAACAGATAGAACAGATATAGACTTTCTATGCAAAGTAATACATATTTTCTATGAAAATACCTGGCATCTCTGTGCACAGCCGATGAAACACACACACACTTCACAGCGTTATGTTGGCGTATAGCGGAATGAAACCAGTGCTACTAGATTTGCCACAATGGTTATTTCATTAGTATTTAACACGCTCCTTCTGGTAATATTCGAAGCCAAAACAGTTTTATTTAAATATTAATATCAATAATATAATTAAACTAATGTCACGGATACCAAAAACATACTTTTTGATAATAATTTGAAGAAGAAAAACAATTTATTTTTTGTAACAATATGAGATAACTTGACAACTTTGCGAAACCAAATGAGATGAAAACAAAGCGC
Source organism: Malaya genurostris (assembly GCF_030247185.1). Taxonomy (NCBI): domain Eukaryota; kingdom Metazoa; phylum Arthropoda; class Insecta; order Diptera; family Culicidae; genus Malaya; species Malaya genurostris. The sequence goes on from NC_080572.1 coordinate 220,877,688, forward strand.
AATCAACTGAACTAAGTGAAAAACTTTCATCTCATATTTTTAAAGACTTTTATTGTCTGTCGGGTAATTTTTGAGGTTTTAAATCGTTAATTAAACAAGTGGCAAGTGAACATTACTAATTATGAAGTCATCCAGCATTCAATGGTAGTGTAATTGTGCGAAAAAGTGATCATGTTTTGAGACGAATCGATTAGTAGATAATCAGAAACATGACGAACTGTAAATCTTGAGACGAAAATGTGTCCTAAATTGAAAAATGAGTTTATTTTAAATGAAAAAAACGATACACGAAGAACTTAAAACCATTTCTTGCAATAGGAAAGTGTGACAATAGCTTTTATAATCATTTTAAAACATTTCACAGTTTGGTTCAGGTAGGTTGTAGAATATTATTCATGTTCAAAGTAATGAGGTGAAGGGATGAGATGGAAATAGGAGCTCAGATGAAATAGGGAGCCGTTGCCCTAATAGATTACAAAATAATATAATATAACATAATATAATATAATATATTTCAATTTAATATAATATAATACAATGTCATACAATATAATATAATCTATGTATATAAAAATGCAGAGATCATTCTTTGTAATCGCATCACGCAAGAACGGATGGACGGATTGAGATGCTTTTTTTTTTGTTTGATCAGTTTTTACCCTCACCGGGTTCGTACATCAAAAAAAATTGGAAAACTTACCGGAAAAGTGGGAAAAACCAATAAAGTTATTTTGTATGGACAATGGAATTTTCCACTGAAAAAGTCGCCAATGATTGCTAGATCATCGATAGGTGTTTGGCGCATAACGAGTTGCATAAGTGATCGTTGAAAGAATCTTTTGGCGCGCAACGAGTTGTTTTGTGTGAATTCATGTGGTTCGTCATTTCGAGCCACGTGCTTAATTGGGTATCAACATTATTGATTGCCAAATGATTCAATGATGGAACGCATCTGAGTGTTCTAGCTATACCGTAAACATGATCAAAAGTTCTGATACTGTTTACCAGAAGATGCATTGTGTGCAATGTAATCAGTTAGTTGTTTATTGTTGGCCATCGTAGGCGTGAGTTGAACAAATCACCTTATAAATAGAACGATTTTTGTACGAATCAATGATAAGATGCTGCTGTTTAAATAATGAGATCAATCATAGAGGTTTGCTTTGAATTTAGCATGCTGAAGTTCGTTCGCGTCGGGTAAATTCTGGTGGATTGAAAACCATTAGTTGTGAGATTTTATGCATTCACTCGAACGATAAGCTGCATACTGGTACAATCACTCCTCATCTTCACTCCTCTATAACAGAAGAACTGCACATTATTTTCATATAAAACTTTCTGATATAGATTCTCAGTGCCGAACTCCACCATTCATTAATTGTAGGTGGGGTACTAAACAAAATTATGCGGTGTTGACTAATGAGATGACTATTGATAAAACTATTAAACGAATGCAGTGTTCATGTAAAAGTTAATGGATACAATATTTAAAAGAATGGTAACTTGAACTTTCGAATGTCCAAGAATTACTCATTTTATCATTCGATTTTTTAACAATATCAAACTAACCATAGTACTCAAGGAGGAGTAAGGATTTGAAGATAAAGTGCGGAAAATTCGACGTAACAAGGTTCATTTAAGTAAGAAGAAGATTTCTCGCATCAAAACTTTTACCGTCTACCAGAGGAGTCGAACTTAGCTATGCGAAACATCCGAGTCTCTGATATGTTAAAAAAATTTTTTTTTGCCCACCACATTCCCCCACACCAAAAAATTTACTAAATAGTTACTGACTGACCAGAAGTCATACATTAAAAGTAAAAATAAAGTTTTATCGCTAAATTGTAAATGGAAATTTTTTCCTGTGATTGTCACGCTACGAACATTCATCAAACACGATTAAATAATATCACCAGACTAGCGAGAAGTGACGAACTACAAGTCGCGAGGGCAGCTTTTGTAAATTTGTTCTAATCAATTTGAAGTAGTCATCTCAGTTATTTTTGCTTCACTTTTTATTCCATATGTCGAAACCATAGTCTGAGAGAGATCAACAATCGCTATTCGATGCACTGACTCAAAAGATGATTCGCGGTGCATTCGCTTTATTTTTGCGTAACAAAAGCTTTTAACATATTCACAATTTTTTTATGAATTCATCGCAGCCAAGTAATCAGTAAAATAATGGAAAGATACATTAACAGCATAACGTTTGACAATTCTACTGTCCGAAAACATAAATAAAAAAAAACGGGCGAGACGAAGTTCGACGGGTCAGCTAATATATTATAAAACAATATATGAAATAACAGTTAATGTAGAGTGTCAGTTATGCTCTTCTATCTTTGCAATACTGCAGGAAGTAGAATATTTCTCTTCTAATAACAATAATAATATCCACATCTATAAAAATAATATATGTTATTATTATTGATGACAAATTAATAATAATAACAATAAATATAATAATGAAAATAATAATAAAAAACAATATAATATAGTACAATGAATTATATAATAAATAATAGAATGAATAAAATGATATGTTGCGATATGCTATGATATTATATTACTTGCATTAATATGTCATTTCTCATCCTCTCATTCTGCCATCAACGCATTCCATCGACCAATTGTCGCCACAGACACACGTGTAGGCACGAAACAGATACCAGTAAGAACCAAGCTCACCTTGATATTTAGTTAAAAGTTACTTTAAAAATGATAACTCATAAGGAAAACAAATTTATATTTTGCGCAGAGGTACGTAGTACTACTCATAATAAACCCTATAATATAATATGATATAATATAATCTAATATAATATAATATAATATAATATAATATAATATAATATAATATAATATAATATAATATAATATAATATAATATAATATAATATAATATAATATAATATAATATAATATAATATAATATAATATAATATAATATAATATAATATAATATAATATAATATAATATAATATAATATAATATAATATAATATAATATAATATAATATAATATAATATAATATAATATAATATAATATAATATGATATAATATAATACAATATAATATGATATAATGCAATGCAGTATAATACCATACAACATAGTATATAATAACATAAAATAGTGTAAGACGATAATATATGAAATAATATGCTATGATACAATATAACAGTTAATGTCGCAGTGTAAGTTACGCTCTTCTTCTAATAATAATAATAATAATAATAATAATAATAATAATAATAATAATAATAATAATAATAATAATAATAACAATAATAATAATAATAATACATGATGTAATAAACAACAGAATGTGATGTGAATGTTGTAATATACTATGATAAACACTGCACTTTAGGATGGGCTTCAACCTACAAGCCATTTCGCACCCTCTCATTCTGCGACTAACGCAGAAGGCGATAGCACCCAGTCGACGCCGTTCTATTGACCAAATGTCATCATCAGGAATCAGAACAAATTGGCTCAAATGGCACGTTCCCCTTGATATTTGGAGATTTGTGCCTTGCCATCAATTTGTTTTTAGCATCATTTTCCCGATATATAAGAGGGAAGGATTGAAAGGAAATGGTAAGGGTTGGACTAGGAGGATGGGAAAAATTGACGACACAAAAACACATAAAAGCAGAAGTAAATTCTGCACCCCTAAGGGATGCTGAACAATCTGCTGAGGATCACATTTAGTGGAAGCAGAAGGAAATTCTGAACCTCTACGAGGTCCCGAACAGTCTGCTGTTAATAAAACCTCCAACCCCCGAGAGGATTTAGAGATCTTACAAAAGCGACACCACTCTGCACTCCCGGAAGAATGCAGAACGACTCGCAGTATGTACGAGAAGAAGTAAATTCGGTACCCCTCAGAGGATGCCAAACAATCTGCCAAACCCTATTTAAGGTGAATACAGAAGGGATTCATCCACTCCAGGAAGAACGATGAACCCTTCTGACTATAGCTCCTTACCACATTGGGTGAGAAACGAGAGAATATCCTTCAATTTTAGCTCCGCATACACAGACTCAACCATGTATGGAGAACCAAAAACCCGGATACGTAGCTGCGTCAATGCGGGACAGTTACATATCAGATGATATGAAGTACCATAATCGCATTCACACAAATCACACGAATAATACTCAGCACGTTGAATAGTAGCCATGTGATAATTGAGTTTGCAATGTCCAGTCAGAGCTCTGACCAGAATACTTCAATGATACTTGGAGAAATGCAGTAGACACTTTGACATTTTCAGATTTAAATCTGGTAGAAATGCTTTTGTCTGAGCGCAAGTTTGCAAGCTGCGCCAGTAGCTGGCATGTTTGGATGCAGCCCAAGAACGTATCTTGTGCTTTATCCAACTAGTTGAAAGTGGTAAAGCTGGTTCAGGACCAACGAAATCATTCGTTGCACCAGCTCTAGCCAACTCATCAGCCCATTCATTTCCAGTAATACCAGAATGGCCGGGTACCCATATGAAGTAAACAGCATTTGAAATGCTGAGGTCTTCAATTTGAGTTCGACATGCGATCACTTGATTCGACCGTGAGTCATTCGAACTGAGTGCTTTTAAGGCTGCCTGACTGTCGGAACAAAAATAAATACGTTTACCACAGATCCTCTGCTGAAGTGCCGATTGTACTCCACACAGAATTGCGTAGATTTCTGCTACAGCATCTACAGCATAGATTCACAGTACAGCATCTACCAAGTGAATGAGACTGCTCCAGCCTATTTCACGACAGTAGATACCAGCACCAGCACGACCATTCAACAGAGAACCGTCCGTAAAACAAACTATGTGTTCATCAAGTTGTCGTTCCAGACAACCAGACAATCATTCCTAACGAAGAGGATAGCTCACATTGAATGTTTTAAAAGGAAAACTGCTTGTGAGAGTTAGGTCACTAGGAGCGAGTAAATACTCATCCCACGGAAACATTTGAGACCACAAGCGAGTGTGACTGGTAGCATATTCTAATGGGTTACTGTTCCAAAGCCCTGTAACCCTAAGACGGTATGCACAAGATAATGCTTCTTGTTTTAGGAACACATGTAGTGGTTTAATGCACAGTAGCGCCTCTAGAGCAGCAGAAGGAGTTGTCGTGAATGCTCCTGTCATCGCCATTAGGACCATCCTTTGGAGATGATTTAGCTTTGACTGAACTGTCGCGACTTCTCCTTTCTGCCACCATACAAGACATCCATATGCTAAAATTGGTCTAACGATAGTTGTGTAGATCCAATGAATATATCTGGGTTTGAGTCCCCATGATTTTCCAAAAGCTCGTCTGCATTGGCCGAAAGCCATGCAAGCTCTTTTAATCCTGAAATCAATGTGAGCAGACCAATTCAGTTTTGAGTCAAGAATAACCCCGACGTATTTAACTTGATCGACCACAGTGACCCCTGAACCAAAGAACTGCAACGGACGAGCTCCTGTAATTATCCTACGATGAGTGAAAAGCACCATTGATGTTTTGCCCGGATTTACAGATAATCCAAACCTGACAACACCATTGTTCAACAGATCGCAGGGCTTGCTGCATTAAATCAAAGAGAGTGTTAATGCTTATACCGGTCATCAATATATGATAATCGTCGGCAAAACCATAAGTCGGAAATCCAAGGTTATAAAGTTTCCTTAACAAACCATCAGCGACTAGGTTCCATAAAAGTGGGGATAGTACACCACCTTGAGGACACCCACAGACACTCAGCTTTCTAATCTCTGGCCTACCGAAGCGATGATCAAAGAAGTTGATTGCTAAGCATTGCGTGTATCCAGTAAGGGAAAAACCCAAGATATTCCGTTCACGACTGCAATGTTTAACCTCCTGCAGCCATTCAGCCATCGGCACGGAAATACACCTTGACTTAGGAGTTCCTATTTTTGTGGCCTTTTACGACATGGAATAGGAAACCAGTGGATCAATTCTTGGTAAAAAATAATTCCGCCGGATGCCACACGGCTTACCTGTTTGGTGGACTTATACCACCGGTACAGGTGGACCGTAGCGTTATTCTTAGCAGTTGGGAAACCGCTACCGACACTACACGGCTATCTAGGCTGCTCAGAGAGGGAAGTTAACATTGATGGTCAACTTCCATGGATGGCCGAGCAGCCGTTCTATTGACCAAATGTCATCATAGACGCTCGGGAAGGCATGAGATAGGGACTTGTGAGGACTTAGTTATCTCACCATTTGACGACGATTTTCGAAAGTGTGAATAGGCATAAACCAAACGTGTTTATTATAATTATAGTGGTAGACGAAACACGATAAGATATTTCTTTTGATAAAAACCATTTACAGTGGTCGAAACGTCGGGCAATATTAAACTGCCGTTTCTTTCTAAGAGACCGCTACAGTCGAACACATCACACTATTGATTTCAAAATATCAGATTCTGGCACTTAATCGAAATTTTTTGTTTATTTTTATGTCTTTTTTCACTTGTGCTCATTTAACAAAAATTTACCAGGTGAGTACATAAATGCAAATGTTTCGACGTCTTGTAGACCGAGGTAAAGTAATAAAGTCAACTAGCTTTCCCAAAAATTCAATTCTGAGGATCATAAATCAATAAGCGAAGTACTCCTTCTAAAGAAAAGAGCACGGTAAAATATTTTTTTCCGTTTATGAAAATATTTCATTAACTTCTCTCATGTTTCTTTATTTTAAGTCAATTTCAATTCGATTATGAGTATGATTCGACTAAACGACCCTTTCGGGAAAATGACGTTCAGCGAAATTACCAAGACTGCTTGCTTCATATTTCCACTAAATATTAGAACTAGAAAAGAAATGGGGTAAAACGGTACAACGAGTTTGCTGCTGTCATTCAAACTATATGTAATCGATTTGTTAGACTTTTTTACATCAGAAACACTCTATCCGGTCTACAGACAGTATTTTGGTTTCATGTTACATAGATGAACTTGGATACAATCCTTTACAAAAAGGAAACTTGGAGTAAACTGAACATGATATCGATTTTACTGACCATTTTACACCAAAAAAAGTGCTTTGTGGTCAGCTGTATCATGCCTCCAAAAAATGGTCGAGTTTTTCTCAAGTTATCTTCAAAGGATTCCTATCATATTCTGTCCTCTCAGATTTGAGCTTTTCAATAAAATGTTAAAATCTATTGTTTGCTGAAGAATTCAAGTTTTGAAACACAGTTCGTAAACAAGTATTCACAATGTGGTGCAAAACGTGCTTGAATAAATCAAAACGCTCCGTTGCGTCGTTTACTCACCCGATCAACATATCATACCTTAACTGTTTCTCTTCTTGTTAATTATTAGATAATTTCATTTTAAATATTAACGAGACCAGACTTATGTAAGCACTAGTTACGAAAAATACTTTTTTTAGAAATTCGTTACTGCTTGATGATAGAGGTCGTATTAGATACCAAGCTTATTTTAAAATTACGTAATGTTCAAAGTCTGGATGCTTGAAGGAATAATTTATAAAATCAGAATGCTTCTTCATCTTTCGTGTTACTAAAAATTTCACAAACATGGAATTGCTTGAAATAAAAAAAATATTTAAAACTAACCCTCTGAATTCGAAGAACAAAGCCCTTTAATGTGTAATACCCATTTTGCTGTAACCTCAATTGTCGGAAAAATAACTAAGCACTTGCCATCAGTATCTGCCGCATTTTTATGCAACTATAATCGATGAACCACACCTGTACGGTTTTTGAAACCGTACGACACAATACGATCAGGGTTGACTGACAGGGTCACAAACACCCAGAGTTGCATTATTGCTAATCGGGTGCATTTTATGACTTCTTCCCTGTCTCGATCGTTTTATGTGAGCCGTGCTAGATTGATGTCTAGTAGCTGTGCGTAGGAAGTCGAATAATATGTGTAAGGTTATCAACTTACATAAATTGTCGTTTGTCACACGACGGCACTAATTGCCAGGTGTATGTCGAAGGGTGGCTCACACTTCACATTTATCAATAAATTGCGTACTGAGTCAGTTGTTTTGAATGTATACTTTGCAGTGTTTGTAATAATTTTACTTTACTGACTGGTATGCTTGTTCATTTCATCTTCAAGTATGTCACACCTGCTGAAGTGAAGCATCAATCTATTGATTAGACAAAAGCGTATCCGATACTTCTGTATACTGAAATATTTTTCTAAGTCTTGCTGAACAATTTTATCGAATAAAAAACAAGGTTGCCGTATTCATACTAGGATACATTTTCGCTTCTTAAGTATTCAGTATTCAGTAGTCAGCATCAGTGAGTTGATAATTAGATTTTTTATGATGAATAGATAAGAAATTAAATTGATGGTTAGAGGTTATATAGCACAAATTCTGAGTTCATTTATAGCTTGTTTTGTTCTAGACGTCAGTTTAGACATTGGACTTTGGTGCAAGCATGCAAACTGTTTTGCAAGTAGCATTCATTTTACGTCTGCTTAATGGTTTATGTTGAGCTGCTAAGTCTCGCTAGCAGTTCAACATAATCTGCTAACGCCCGGATGAGTCGAAGACGAAACGTAAAAACAAAAGAAACTTGTAGTTTTTAACACCCAAATTAAAACAATAATTTTTAATTCGTAGGTATATAAATATTCAAAAGTTAAAAAGGGTAATTGAACTCTAATTCATATTAGCACCGCAAAATTTCTATAATAAAAAATTCTTTACTTAAGAAAGGAATACCATTCAGCAACCACCGAATTCTACTGATTTGGCACCCTGCGACCTTTTCCTCTTCGGTCGGCTCAAAAAACCGCTCCGTGGAACGCGTTTCAGCACCCGAGATGAGATTATGAATAAATCACAGATGGCTCTGATGGCCATACCGAAAACTGAATATAAAAAAATGTTTCGAGGATTGGATCAAGCGCTGACATAAGTGTGTTGCAGTCGATGGAAAATACTTTGAAGGGGACAATATCGATTTTTATGAATAATCTTGTAAAAAAGTCACTCCATTCACTATTAAAGAGTTCGTTACCAACGAAATATAATTGAGTGCTTTTGTACAGTTTGTGAAGAAACATTAAAAATTTCTGAAGAACGAATGAACGGTTCAGAAGAACTAGTTCTTTCGACAGAAATATCAAGTTTTAAACGGTTCTTTGAAATTAACTGTTTTGCCCATCTCTATTAAGAATCATTCCAGGTCGGGGTTCGAGCATACGATAACTGGCTTACCTATTTTTAAAAGACTAAAATTCGTTTAAAGTTTCTATCATTTCTCCAACTTAACCTGGAGTGCAATAAATTTCGTCTATTATCAACTGAAACGTATCAAAAAATGAAATACATTAAAAACGCCTAGGGTAACGGTACCCTCATTTATCTCAGCTTCAGTCGTCATCTTATATATGAAAACCATTAGCTAGAGTGAGATCTGCTATCTCTGTTTCATGAAATGACTTTAAGGGTAAGATGAAAATAAATGCGTTCGTGGGGCTGGGGTCCACTAGAAGATTGATAGTAACTATTAGCTCTCTCCGGACAGTACCAGTCTAGATGCCGTGTGAAATCCGGCGGCAGAAAATGAACCAAGAATAGATCCCCTGGGTTCCTGCTTCCATGTCGTAAAAGGCGACAATTGCAGGAGTTTCTTTTTCCTTTCAGTTACCAGATATTTTCAATGTTTCACTTCTGATTACTCTATTTTACTAAATTATCTCTTCATTCAACCTATCAATTTCCGTCAAACTTCGAAAAAAAGTTTTATTTGGAATGTTTTCTTGTTCCATGTTATTGATTGTCTGTCAGGATTATAAATTGAATGATAAATAAATAAATAATCTGAAACTTTTGCGCAAATCCGTTGATATTACAAAGTTAATAACAGAGATAACATATCGATATATTGAACACGTAGTAAAAAAAACACTTGATATTATTATTTCAAACAATAAATTAATATTTTTCTCGGTAGCCGGCTGCCCAGATCAACCAATACAATCAATTAATAATTTTAATAAGTAATTAAAATAATAAAGTGGAAATAATGAAGAATAATAAATAAAGACGCGCGTGAAATCTGTTGACTTTTGTTTGGTGATTTAAAATGGTTTTATTACAACTGTTTAGAATAGGGAAGTTTTTATTCTTTACGCTATAGTATTGCAAATTTTTCTTCAGTTTCCTCGAATAAGAGCTGTGAATCAAGACTTTCCGGGACTTCAATATAAGATATTGTTGAAACGTTCACTCGTGAAGTCAGTGAGTTTAGTGGTGCATCCGAACATCTTGAAACCGGAACATACTGAGTCGCGCGCGAATAATACCAATACTGAAATTTTTACTAACAAATATCCTTCTCCCGTGACACTTGTGGAGTGCGCAGTAGAATATACGGCCTCTAGTAACAACAAGTGTTGGACTAACATTCCTTTCCATTCCTTAGACGATCTACGTTCGGGCCTGGCCGGCACCGGCACTGATCAATGAATTCTGGGATTACCATAAGATGTACATTCAAGGATGATTTACCAGTCCCAGGATGGATCATCTAGAAACTCCCTGTACAATTTCAGCTAATCCCGATCAGTAACGGAGTAGCAACCAGGGGTGGTCGCTCAAGCTCAAGCTCAAGATGAAAATAAATGCGTTCGTTTTACTGTGATATTTATTCATAGAATCGAAATGTTGATAATAAATCCGATCTTTTTGAAATCCGTTGATAACAGACTTAGTAGACAAATGATTTTGGTGCCTCGACTAATATTATGAATATGGGCTCAATTGTTCTACGAGTTTTATTCTAAACGCGAGAAAAGGCAAATCAATTGTCTTCAGTTGGAAAATGGATACTTCATATTTTTGACTGATAGAACGCACATCTAGTAGTTCGTTTTCATGATAAACGTAAATCCTTCTGTTGAATGCATGGTAGATCGTCTTTCATTTTCTAGTCGCATAATGCAATTTGAACCCAATGCACAGTGGTCCGGATCCACATCCAGTGAAATTTAAGCCATATTTTGATGCATATAGTATTAGGGTGGTTCTTATTATTAGGGTGAATCAAAAATTATTTTCCAAATGCGTTGAGATAGAGGACTGCACTCTTCGGCAAAATTGTAGGAAAACTTATATCAAGCAACTTTGCCGAAAACACTATTGTAGTATCTCTAACGGTTTTAGTGTTACAGCTATTTTAATAGAGCAACCTAGGGTGTTTCTAAAAAAATCTGTTTTTTTGCTCTAGCTTTCTTATTTTTCACTTCTCGTTTTTGGTGTCTTTAAATATCTTTTAGAGTTTGTTGAAACCAATATTTTGATGACTAGCGCATTAAGGTAGCGTTTTCTGAACCGAAGTTATGAGCAAAACTAGTTTAAAAACAGATCATTTTTAAACTGTTATATCTAACATTGGAGCAAATGAAAAAAAATCTGTTTCTTTCATTTGATAGAAAATACCTTCAAGCACGTTTATAAAAAAATGGCTTTGAATTTTTCAAGAACTGAAACAAATGACGATGATCCAGACAAATATCAATTTAGAATTTCGCCACTCCACGCAATAATTCGATCTATGGAACTTTTGCCAAAAGTGAGTTATTGTTTGCACATTGAGAAACCGACATAGCGCGTGTCCCGACAAAATCAGCATGTCATGAAAGAGCATTTTCAATTAAATAATCCAATGTTTGAACACAATTTGAAAAATTAAAAAAATATCTCCTCCGCCATTTTTTTTAAACATGCTCGAAAGTATTTTCTATCAAATGAAAGAAACAGATTTTTTTTTCATTTGCTCCAATGTTAGATTGCTCTATTAAAATAGCTGTAACACTAAATCCGTTAGAGATACTACAATAGTGTTTTCGGTAAAGTTACTTGATATAAGTTTTCCTACAATTTTGCCGAAGGGTGCAGTCCTCTATCTCAAAGCATACGGAAAATAATTTTTGGATCACCCTTATAATTAGAACCACTCTAATACTATATGCATCAAAATATGGCTTATCTTTCACTGATTATTTGTTCTGAAGACATCATAGCTCTAAAGTATAAGGCTAAGCCACAAATGTGTTTGTCCCTCTAAATTGTGGATCCGGACCACTGTGCAATGATCGTGTTGTTCTTGGATTAAGATATGTAGAATGAGTGCATGATAAAACTAATGATACTGCTTTCAACAATATCGCTTCTAACTAGGCTACGAGGATCTATTATCTGTTATGTTTGAACTTCGCATAATATTTTAATTGGAGAAACGAATTTCCCTAAGAGGAAAAGTTTCGGGTCCCGTATCTGCGGTAATTCGCAAAATTTCCATTGCTATTATTTCTTTCGCGATTCCTTTTCCGGTCAAGAAAACTTGCTTCTTTCTAAGTTCAAATGGACTTACGTCTTAACGAACTAAAATAAATCGTTAAAAATTGTTGACTACGGTCAAATATGAAAAACGTTACGCAAGTTTTAGAATTTTTAAAAAAATACAGAATAAATACACGAAAATACACGCAACAAGATTGTAGATCGAACTAAATTGCTTTAAGGTATCATCATTAGTTATGGCATTTCTGTTTTTTACTTCACCAGTCTTCGCGATGGATTCTGTTTAAAGTGAAACAAAAAACAATGGAAATATTAGCATTATTCATAATAATAAGAATATTTTGATTGTAATTCGGAATAATAAATAAAATCAAAATTATAGAATGCTAGTTCTCAAGGTAGAGCAAGGATGTGAAGATATACCGCCGAAAGGTGAGACGTGACAAGGGTCATTTGAGCAGGCAGAAATCTTTTAGTAACTTAACTTTTCCGTTCCAGCAAACGAGCCGAGCTTAAGCATCTCATCAATGCGAATCACTCGGGTCTCTGAGATACAGGAAAATACTGATGAAGGTCTTTTACTATTTACATTCCGAACCGGCAAAATAAGAATGCAGTAGCAAGTAGAAAGTAACAACTTTTGGTAGCCTTGCCGGAATAGTAAATAGTAGAAGACCTTCATCGGAATTTTCCGGCAGATGTTTAAGGTCGACTCCTCTTGTAAAAAGTGAAAGTTAAGTTACTAAAAGATTTCTGCATGATGAAATGAACCTTGTCGCATCTCACCTTCTATATCTTCACATGAAGAAAATCACTCAAAATCTTTTGACGTAGGACAACGTTTTTTTTATTCAATAATATAATATAATTTTAAGATACAGTGCTTAAGCTCTAAGATGCCAAGGGTATTTTCTAATCTTAATTAACGACTAACTTAAAACTAGAATAGTATCATTAGGTAATGTCGTATCGTGGTCGTGAATTCTCGAAAATTCAACTTTCTGGTGGCGATCAGCAGTGGCCGGTGAATTGAATATAGCATGAGAGTCTTCCAGATGGCGTTGGAAAATATCTTTGTTGGCCGCATCATTCAGTCCATGTGGGTCCGCGGGAAAAATCATCAGGCTACAAAGACTCGGCGGGTGGCCCGCAGCCTGGTCATCGACTGGAGCGGTTCTCCGTTGTCGGTGATGGTGATGTTACTGAAGAGAATGAAAGAGAAGTAAATATTGTGGAAAACGAGGTAAAAAGGGGATGTGGGAACAGCATGTCTCAATACGACAGAGATCTAATTAGTTTCCATCGAGATGGTGAAGAGACGGGGGAAAGGAGAACGAAAAAGTTAGTGACAAAAAACAAAGATCTTGTTAGTTCCAATAAAGATGGTAGACAGGGACGGGGATCGAGAGAATCGGGCGGATGACTACGTTTTTGCTTTCTATACCGGTGTGCAAATTCAAAATGCTGAGAACCGTACAAACAGTGCTCAGGTTTTGAACATCTATAGCTCAATCATTTTTAATTAATTTTCAATCATTTTTAATTAATACACATCGTTCAAACAGTCCAGGAACTAACCACAAAAACATAATTTCGTGTGCAGGCATATTTTTTATTCATCAACATTATCATCTTCAAATGACATACAATCGTTCTAGCATTTTTCATAATTTTTCAATACAATCCTTATAGAATGATTTGTCACTGGTCTAAACATCGGCTTTCTTTGCGGCGATGACTGTCTTATTCGAGCCAAAAATTTTTCGCTGGCGTGTCTTTTTCTAATCCGCAAATGACAAGCAATCGCTGGAGCTAGGTAATTGTGAACAAGGTGGATGAGGAAACAGATCGCAGCCCAATTCGTTTAATTTTGTCATTGTTTCCATTGACTTATGGCACGGTGCATTGTCCTGGTTAACGGTGAATCACTTTTGATGGTACTTTCCTGTTCAAGATAGTCGATGTTAATTATACCTCGAACATCTAAAAAGCTTATGCCATGATTGTTCCACCTACCTGTTACGTTTTCAGATGGCTTTCCCAGTCTGAATGCTGGTATGACTCCGGACAAAAAAGGGGGTTCCATGTTTCGTCCACTGTTCCATACCAACGCATTCCATTTTATTGCGGCAGACTTTTGTTGATTATGAGCGGCCGTGTTCGAGATCCGTTTGGTGACGATTTTTTTATGCTCAGATTTTCGTACAAGATCGTAAAAGAACTTCCAGTTCATGTGCTAACGATCTCAGCATATCTAATCTCACGAACTTTGATTTTGCGTTCATTCATCACGATTATCAAAACTTGCTTAATTTTTTTCCGGTTGACTGCTTCATTTAGCCACGTTCAAAATCAGAATACCACAAACCTTCATTTTTAATGGATCCTAGTGGGGAAAATACTTCTCAAGCTATAGTTGGGCTTGCGCATTTTTCCTTTTAAAAAGCAATGTTTTAGCAACACACGGAACACGGAATTCGTTATTTCCATTTTTTATAAATTAGTATATAAATATAAACTTAGTACCGAAAACTCTTCAAACCTCTAATTTGCGCGTTTAAAAGTTTTATAGAATCAATATTCTATTAAAAAAAACAACTGCACTTTTTAGGGATAAATATTATTGCCATTAGAATAGAGAAATACTTTGAAATAGTGGGTCGTTCTCCGCAGTATGAAATATTACCCACCTTGGTTTAACATGTTTCACCGGCCCTCCAATAAACAAACAAATTATTTATCCGACTAGGTACCCGATTTTAAATGGCAATATAATTCGACACTAATTGTTTGAAATACCGTACCTGAACATAATAGAATATGAGCATGATGAACTCATAAGTGACGTATCAAGGACGCGAACCAGCACCGAAGGGATTCCAATTTTGATTCCCTTCTCAAAATTCATAAGATAGCATGAGTAGCAGTTCTTCCTATTCACCGAGTAGCATACTTATTTGTATACAAACAAGTTCTCACCGTTTGTGGATGAACGCAATGCTCCGAACGTGTGGTCAGGTGTCGACTACGATAATAATAGTACTTTGCATAAAGACCACTTCCGCTTTGTTGGTCATCGGTCGCTATTTATTTCCTATAAACAAAGTTGGGATCTTTTTATTTTGATCACATAAAACATCAGCGGCTTCTAAGGCCCATAGAACCGGTGCCGTCTATGAGTGTGCAAGAGGGGTTAACCAGCAGCGTTCGACTTGAGAATAATCCTATTCCGTCCCAGCCCCGGGCGTCGGGCTTCGCACACATTCGCCACAGCCCCTCTTTTGCCAGAGGCGAACGATTGGCGCGCCTGCGTGAGTGACCGACCCTTTTAAAGCCGGCTGCCCTTCGATTCAAGTTCATCGAGGTGTAGCTCTGTCTGTATAAGTGTGAAATTGATTCGTTGCGACGAGCTGGTTGGCTGTTGTCGCCGCGTCCAGCAGTGGCCATATCTCCTAAAGAGCGATACTACGATATGCGGTGGCCACCGACAGAAGCTGGAGTCGTGCTCGTTTTGGTTTTCAGCACAGTTTTTCTCTCTCTCTCTCTCTCTCTCTCTCTCTCGATTCATTTACTTCCTACATCAGCGAGACGTATGCAACATGCATACTGTGTAACATAATTTATATGTTTGTTCTTGTCGAGGAAAAACTTACTTGCATAGGGTTGGGAGGATTATTCATTTTATTGGTAATTGAAAAAAATAAGACGTATTTATACAATGTTTCTCTTCACTGATTAGAAAATTGTGTCTCTCACTGTAAAGTGTTTTAAGCACAGAAACAAAATTTACAATCAGAATACAGCACAAAAAGTTCAATTTACAGTCCATGCAAATCAAGAGTAATATGAAAGCCGTAATCAATGTGAAATTAAAGTCGAATGCATTGATATATAGCATACATGTTTGTATTACGGCTTGATTTAATTTTAGTAGTACACTAAGGTCTCTTTTTACACGGGGGTTACGTACCGTGTTAAAAAAATCCGTGTAACATAAAACCGTGTTAATGTTTGTTTTTGATAAAATGTTACTGTTTTTTCACAATAAAAACGGAAATCTAAAAACCAGCCTGAGATTACGAGAAGGGTCTAGTCATACTTGATAAAACACATTGGATGACAAATTAAAATTAGAACACTCAGGAAGCACGTTGTACAATGAGCAAATTAATCTAAATGGCTCATGCTTTCTGTTCAATGAATTCGGTTTTCAAAAGAACAATAATACGTACAATTTAGAACGTTAGACTACAGAAGTGCTGATAATAAAAACACTTTCACTGCAAATAAAGCTTAAGAATATGTTTTCAATTCCGATGGTGTGATGTGTAGTAATGTACGCAGCGACAGAATTAAAGGGAAAGAATTCATAGAGATGAATATGGATCAAATTAACCTGTTCCGTTTTTAAATAAACTACCATGCGAAAAAAAAACTGTGTAAAAAGAGACCTTAGTGCATATCGAAAATTAAAAAGCTGAAAATTATATTATATTATATTTAATTCCCTGCATCAAACACGGGCATGAAAAAACATGTAAAGGGTGTAACCGGGTTCCCATATAGAAACTGCCCCCAAACAGAACAAAAATTTATATACGCTTTTTGAAAGGGTTTATATTGGAGATAATTTTCCTAAAATTTTAACCCTTTAACTGCCATATTGGTGGAGTTAGGGTGGTTCTTCTGATTTTCGTTTTATTTATTTTTTTCAAAAACAACTTTAGCAAAAATTGAAAAAAATCAGGAATATTTTAGGAATTATGGGGAACCTTTCTGATTTTTTTTTCAGAATTTTTCAAAATGTATTTCATGTGAACAAAAATGTTCAAAATTTTCGAATTATTTTTAATCGCACCTACAATTTTGGTACCACTCTAGATTTTACATCAAAAATAAATCATTTATGAGATTGAATTTTTCCAGATTTTTTAAAAATGTCGACGGGTATAATATCAGACTTTAAAAAAATAAATCATTCGGAAAGCCATGCGCCTCCATCAAATTGTCATCTTCCGATGGAGACGCATGGTATTTAGTGCTAAAATTATGTATCACATGCCCTTAGAACTAAATACCATGCGTTTCCATGTACAACTTGAGTCCAGGGCTTGAGTATTGATGTAAATAATAATGATAAAAGAATTTTATTCCTTATGTTTTTTACACACGCCCGCCCGCCTGGATTGATTTACCAAGCAATGATGTAGAAAATGCATTAGTAAACATATGTGCCAGCGGACGGTTGTAATTTGTTTCTAACTTCAACATCTTGCGGGATAGTCTGGAGGTTTCGAGGTTAGCTATTAGCAGTCCTAAGAAATACTGTAAACCAGATAGAATTCAAGTCGAAGCGTCCTGCAGCAAGTCCCGAAGACCCAGAAAGAACTTATTCATTCGCATCGTCGATTTTCTATACAAACAACATGTTCTTTTAAATTTAATATTTTCAGTTTATTGCTACTTCCTGAAGAGGATCCCTTTATTAAACAGTTTCGGAAAATTGTATGGTTTTATTGCTTCAATCGAAATATTTATTAACTTTGAATGAATGAAAAACAATGTGTAAAAATTGAATTTCAAACGGTTTCGCAAATATAGTTTAACGAATTTACTTGCACTTAGTGGTCTTTTTCTGGTGTTTCGTGGAGTACTTTTCTCACGTATTAGCTCAAGCCCGTTTACCTTATGATCAAAAAAAGAACCGGAATTTTCATTTTAAAATTCCCGCGCTTGTCCAATCGGTAAACTTTTATTCTCTCAACGTTGGCAACACTTTTATATACATTCTGTAAAGTTTTGACGCATATCGTACGATTAGTTTTTGTTTGGCGTCTATACAAACAAGTAGAAAAATTTTCGCATGGCGATTTTTATAATGGATGAAAATTTAGAACAACGTGCGTGCATCAAATTTTGTATTGCAAATGGATTTAAGTGTTCCGAAACGTTGAAATTGTTAGAAAAGGCCTTTGGTGAATCGTGTCTAGGAAAAACACAGGCATACGAGTGGTATAAACAATCGACCGAATGGCGCTTCGAAGGCGAGCCGAAACCGAGCCGGCATGCATGTATTGCCGCAGGAGGAGAGTACTCTGAAGGAGATAATAAAGAAATTTATTAAAAATCGAAATATTGCGTTTTTTAATAAAATTCCGGTTCTTTTTTTTTATCATAAGGTATTATGTACCTAGAAGTCGTCTCTATACAGCTCAGACTATGACAACGCTTTGCCTCCATTTGATCGATCCACCTTGCTCGCTATGCTTCTCTTTTCTTGAGCCTTCCGAATCACATTCAAGAACCATTTTCAAATGTTTGCCGTCTGTTATCTTGATGACATGCCCTGCCGATCGTAGCTGTCCAATTTCAGCTGGACGTATGATAGGAATGAATGAATACACGAATTCATGAACCACCACGATATCGTCGCCACGCACTATTATTCGAGTAGGAAGGTATTAAATTTTGAAGTCTTTCCCTCTTATACATTCTGTTTCGACGGATTTACTGTCAGTCCGATCTGAGTTTGATTATTCCGTCTTTATAAGCTTAAGCCGTTTGACTTCAGCTGTCTTGTTGAGGCAACTTTACCTTAAAACTAATAGTTTTTTAGATTTCGCTTGGTTTCTAATTTTCCTTGATTTTGCGCTTGGTATCTACGAATACTTTTTTTTGCAAAAGAACTATAATTCAATTGTCTTTTAGAAATTTTACTAAATATAGTTATTATTCGACTTGAATACAATAAATGTAAAATGACTTATCAGTTCATGAATAAAAACTTTAAACCGTATATTAAAACCTAAATATTTGTCAATTCATTAGTTCTGATTCATGTTTCTCTCACCGATCCTTCCTTATGAAAATTCTTTCTTAAGCCCTGAACTCAAGCTTTTAGATGGAAACGCATGGTATTTAGTTCTAGGGACATGTGATATATGATCTTAGAACTAAATACTATGCTTCTCCATCGGTTGATGACAATTTGATGGAGATGCATAGCATACTGAATTATTTATTTTTTCAAAGTCTGATATTATACCCGTCCACATTTTTTAAAAATCTGAAAAAAAATCAATCTCATAAATGATTTATTTTTGAAGTAAAATCTAGAGTGGTACCAAAATTGTAAGCGCGATTAAAAAAAATTCGAAAATTGTGAACACATTTTTCACATGAAATACATTTTGAAAAAAATCAGAGAGGTTCCCCAAAATTCCTAAAATATACCTGATATTTTGAAATTTTTTTGCTGAAGAGGTTTTTGAAAAAATTAAATAAAATGAAAATCAGAAGAACCACCCTAACTCCACCAATATGGCAGTTAAAGGGTTCAAATTTTGAGAAAATCATCTCCAATATAAACCCTTTCAAACAGTGTATTGAAAGTAACACTTATGTGCACGACCCAGCTAGCTCAGTTTTAAAAAATTATTTTCTCAGGGTCGGCATCCGACCTTGGGAGGACACGGTCACCACGACACTTACCCGTTGGATTTTCTGGCTTGAAAAAGAGATATCTTCAAGGGAACCTGGCTCCTTTTTGTGAAGGAAAATCTAGTATCAGTTTAACAAAATTTATTAAATTCTAATTCCTGAATTGTGGCGACGCTAATCGTCGTTCGGTGGGGCCCTTTGATGATCGTCGTGTAAGGTGGGCGAGAGAGAGACAGAGTTGGAGACATACCTGCGGTACACGTGGTGTAACGGTGATCAGGAGCTATGTTGACCGTAAGATGGCGCTGAACGGCGGTTGAAACTACGTCGAATTTCGGTCGGAGGATGTAAGCCGTTTGACCGTCTAATCGAGTGTGGCCCTTCTTGGTCGGGAACAGTGGTGTAATCCGTAACTCGATGCACGCTCACCCGGTACGGCATTCGCTCACGATGTAGATTTTAGTCCGACAGGCTGGCGCTATATCGCAGTGCGCTGCTCCGGGAAACCAATTCTCCAATTAAACTGGCCAGAAAGGATGACGGGAGACCCAGTTTAACTTCAAATGTATAACGTTGGACTCTGGCTGACTTCGTGTTCAACACGTTTCACTTTTTACTTTTCACTCCGTTGAAACTTTTAACTTTTCAATCCGTTCGCCTCGACTATCTTTTATCAACTGTCTCGTCTATCTCCTTTATCAATCTCCCTCCACCTTTAGTACATCTTCTCTCTCTCTCTCTCTCTCTCTCTAAATTCTAAGCCGGATACTGTGGTTCTGCGGTGACGAAAATCCTTTGGGGACTGATGAGGACTGCTGTTCAGGGTTGTAATTATTAACGGTTAAATTTTTAGTGCGGACTTTTTGCCGTCTTTTGCCGTTGCGGTTTTTCCGGTACATTTTATTGAGTGTTTTTGTTAACGTTTGAAGAACTACGGCTGCAAATGGGTTCTACAATGGCTTTGGCGGTTTCTGAAGGGAACTTGCCCAAAATCCCAACGCCTGGTCTGGACGTTCCGGGATGGGCACAAAAGGCCTCTTTTAATGTCGAACCGGTTCATTTCTACAGTACCCCGCAATTATGCAAACGTTAACAAGTTACAAGATAACGATATTTTTTTTTCAAATTTGGTTTTATATGATTTATCGGGTTAAGTTTTTAGTGGTTAGTAAACTTATCCTATGTTAAATAACAATTTTACAAAAAAAAATTTATTAATTATATTTACAATATTATAAGAGCCTTGAAATGAACAAAATCTATTAATAATCCTAAATATTTAAGAAAAGGAACGCTTATAGAAATCGCTTTATTGTAGCCGAATTTGAATTTTTCGAATGTCGGGTAACAATTCTCCTCCCGCTCGGGTAGAAAAATTTAACAAAAAATTTTTCGTCATCTATCTCGCCGCCTTCACCAAACACTCTCGTAGTGAACCAGCAAGGATGATAAGAGAATGGATTACATTTTCCAGTTTATAGTTTGAACTAAATACAATATTCAGTTTTCCTGCATCAATAACTCGTTCTATTATGCCCACGCTTTATCTGATAACGGGAATTAACTATCCACATTACTTTTTTTTTCTTCCTATTTGAATAGAAAAAACCTAACATCCTAATCACCATTCATTCCTTACCACTCACGCTCACACTCAATGGACGCGTCCTCCATACAACTTTCACACATTAATTCATTCACACGATCATACTGTTTTCGATTCTTAAAACTAATTCTCTACTGAATTCGAGGCAAAAGATTTCCCTGCCATCGAAACTAAACCGTATTACATACAATAGGTAGTATTTCACCATTTCATTATACAATTCATTGTATTTGTTTTTTTTTTAATTTAGGATCACTGGGCATGAAAACGATCATACAGGTCATTTTGGGGTCATAAGGCTTCATAGTTGAAAGTGTCCAACTCCACGCAATTTTCAGAATAACTTCTTTTGAAAAAAGTATCTGCTACTGACCATCATTATCGTGTTGATTCTGGTCTCCAGCAAAACGACCATTGTGTATAATCATTCCAGCGTTGTATCCACTAGCAAAATAATTTGGATTTCATTATGGACTTCAATTTATTTGAATCACAAATTCGAATAATGAGCCCTTTGTGGGAAAACTCATGCTATGGCACTAGTACTGATAAAGAGATGTCAGTCGTGTCTTTGAAATTAACGGACTCATAGAAATGAAACGAACTGTTTTCGTCATCTGATCTGACAACTGTCAGTCATTACAGGTAGGAAGGATTTGCTCACTAGAGAATAAACATTCGTCTGCCAAACAAAAAGCTTTTTTTTTGCTGGCAAAATTAATTAGACATCGACGTGGGACGATCGGACGGGTTTTATTGATACGGACTGATATTGTCAAGGAAACTGAATTTGAGAAGACGGCCGATTTACTATGGCGGTTTATATAAATGTTTATCTTAGACGTGATCTATGTAAAGGTTCGTATAAGGTTTTTTTTTTTGTATGAATTTGAGTTGAAAGTTATCAACTTTTCCAGCGTTTGCATCAGGGGATTACCAAATCGAAGGTATAGAGAGACTACGGAAAAGATCCCAACAACTTCTGCATTTTTGGTTAATGATAATGACAATACAGTGTTGTGAAATGTATAGTTTTCAATAAATCATCCTGGCTTTAGGTGGGCGGCTGGCCACACTCCCAGGTTTTTGCCTTCGGTATCGACTAATTCATATGAAGAAGTACCAATTTTTCTTTTAATCCTCGCCGGAAGATACATTGGTCCATACTTAGCATTATACCCATCTGCAGCGTTGGACTGTTTCATGTTTCGGCGATAAATGAGTTGTCCTATATGAAATGGATTCGCCGGTGCCCTATGACGAAGATTATAACGCTCCTTGCCCGATTCGTGTGCTTTCTTCAAGTTCGTTTGCACTAGCTTGAAAATATCCTTAAACAGGTTTTGCTTTTCCTCTTCATTCTGTTGGGCAGACGGTATATTGTCTTTAGAGAACCACTTGTGATCAGTGCCTTTTGCGAAGGCTTCGTGGCCATGAATGACAAAGTACGGTGTGAATTCCGTGGCTGAATGTACGGAAGTGTTCAAAATGGTTTCGATTTCAGCAATCTGGCTGTCCCAGCATCGCTGATCTTGGCGAACGTAGGTACGTATGGCCGCATTAATTGTTCGGTTAACCCTCTCAACTGGGTTAGCTTGGGAGTGATACTTGGCGTTCAACCAATGCCTAACATTGAACCGATCTAGTAAGGATTTGAACTCACGGGATAAAAAGACGGAAGCATTGTCTGTTATTACTATTTCAGGGGTCGAATAACGCAAAAACCAATGGCTTTTTAAAATGTTACACAGAGAAGTACTGTCCACTCGCCGGACAGGGGTAAGCATGACCCATTTGCTGAACAAATCAAGCACTACAAGGACGTGTTGATTCCCTTTTTTGCTTCGCGGTAAAGGACCTATGTAATCGGCGGCGATCATTTGCCACGGGTGGGTAGTGATACGTTGTTCACCCATAAGCGGAATAACTGGTACGTGGGAGGCTTTAACTTCCTTACAAGTTGTGCACTGTTTTACATAGTCCCTTATGTCGCTGACCATACGGGGCCAGTAGTATTTTTGACGAATTCGAGACAGGGTTTTGTCAACTCCCAGATGCATCGAGTTATCATGGCATTCTTTTAGAATATTTTCCCGATTTTCTGGGGGAACTACCAACTTCCATTCAAATCGGTGGTCGAACGGTCGATTTAGTGTTGAAACAAATTTATATAGGGCGCCATTATTTATTTGAAAATCGACGTACTCGTCGGGATTATCCGTAACCTTCTGACTTAACTCGTCATACCACGTAGCAGGGGGTTGCGCAGACACTACAGCAACACAACGCGACAAGGCATCCGGAACCACATTGTCTTTGCCCTTCCGGTGGACGATTGTCATGTCGTAATGCTGTAGCGTAAGACTCCAACGGCTGCAACGGGATGAAGTTTTCCATTTCGTTCGAAGGATGTGTGTTAAAGCAGATGAGTCGGTAATGAGAGTAAAATGCGAACCCTCAATATACCCTCTGAAAGCTTCGATGGACAAGAGCGCAGCCAATGCTTCTTTCTCGCACGCGTGATAATTCCTTTGTGGGGTGGTCAACTTGTGCGAGTAATAAGCAATGAC
The DNA here is from genome assembly GCF_030247185.1 of Malaya genurostris. Taxonomy (NCBI): domain Eukaryota; kingdom Metazoa; phylum Arthropoda; class Insecta; order Diptera; family Culicidae; genus Malaya; species Malaya genurostris. Next base: position 220,901,623 of record NC_080572.1, read on the forward strand.
CTTCTCCTGTCCATCTTGGCATTGAGTTAGCACTCCGGCAATGGCCACATCACTCGCATCTGTTTGTATCGTAAACTCCTCTGAGAAATTTGGGCTCACTAAAATAGGTGCCGTGATGAGCTTTTCTTTAATGAAGCAAAACGACTCTTCAGCTTGATCGTTCCAATCAAGTATTTTTGATTTGGTTTTCAAGAGCTCTGTTAAAGATGCGGTAGTACCGCTAAAATCGTCGATAAATCGGCGATAATAGTTGGCCATTCCCAAGAACCTACGTAACTTCGTCACCGTGTTTGGTCGTTCATATTCCACTATAGCGCGAACTTTCTCAGGGTTGGCCCGCAACCCTTCGGTAGACAAAAGATAGCCTAGGAATGGCAACTCATCGACTCCAAAGCGTGACTTTTCTAAGTTAATAGATAAGTTCGCGTTGGTTAGGCGTCGAGCCACTTCGCGAAGTAACCGTAGATGTTCTTCGAACGATTCGCTAACGATGACAATATCATCCAGATAAACAAATACGTTCGGCTCGAGTTCTCCGTGTCCCAAGACCTGATCCATCAACCTAGACAGCGTGGCTGGGCTGTTCACAAGGCCAAATGGTAGTCGAGTAAATTGAAACATCCCCTTGCCCTGGATGCTGAAAGCAGTGAACCGACGTGACTGTTTTCCTAACCGTATCTGAAGGAAAGCTTCCGATAGGTCGATGGTACTTAAATACCGAGCTTTTGGTAACTGAACCAAAATTCGGCCGGGATGGGGCAAGGGGTATGCATCTTTAACGGTTCGTTCGTTTATTTTACGAGCGTCTAGACACAACCGCACTTTTCCCGATGGTTTTATGACCGGTACCACGTTTAATGACCAATCTGACGAACATCGCTCAATAATACCCATTCTGAGCATACGATCTAATTCTTCGGCCACTTTTTCGCGTATCTTAGGGGACATTGTATACGGATATTGACGAATGGGAGGAGATAATTTCCATTCCGTCATAATTTCGATATTATGTTCTATTAGTGGTGTGGTTGGTAAATAATCCGATATTGCAATCTTGAACGATTGCTTCACCTTCTCTAATTCGTCTATCTCGCTCCGAGAGAGGGTGGACTTAGTTTTCTCTTCGAAATTTAGACTACATTCCGTTTGCGTGAGAGCACACAGTTGCACTTGAGGGTATATGTTGAAACGAGACCAAAAGCTCATTCCTAACACACACTCCACTAGAAGATCGTCCACTACTAATGTGGGTACTATTTTAATGTTACCTTCAAATTTATATGGGATATATATTTCACCTAAAATTTTTAAACACCCGCCATCAGCGGTTCGCAATTGCAACGCTTCTCTGAGAGGCTTTAATTTAAAGCAACGCAATCGGGAGAATAACGAGTGACTAATCAAGGTACGATTGCTTCCCGAGTCTAGTAATCCTTTAATCCTAAACTGATGAATGTTCACCCACGCATAGGGGCGGTTATCGTTGGAGTTGGGAAGGGTTATATGAAGAATCTGAGGAGAGTCGTCTACGTATGTATCCGATTCAACCTCCCAACATTCTGAATCGGATTCGCTGTTAGAAAAATTTACGCTGACTTCTCCGATGACCGGCGATTTTCTGTCATCTGTTTCCCGTTTTTTCTACAATATGGACAATTCTGAGTGTCGAACCCTTTGAACCCGCAGACATAGCAAATTAGACCTTTCAACGACCGACAGTGCTCTACCTGGTGGCTGGGTTGTCGACAATTTAAGCAGACATTCGCTGGTGGTGGATTGAAACCAGCAATTAAATGATCGAGAGTTCTCGTAGGTTTAGAGGGTCCCTCTTGAGGGTTTTCCGAGCCTGGTCTATTGAAATCAGTAGTTTTCCTTCCATTATCGTTAGACTTTCCCGAAGACTGGATATTCCCATTTAATTCAGTTTTAGACTTGATCGACTTCCCCCCTTCAATACGATTTTGAAATGGCCTTTGTTGATTACCGGAATTAGCCTGTGATGAGTTTCTCTGGTCTATCAAATTGACTGACTTTTCCAGTCCAAATACTTTTTGATACATGGAAAAGTTCGATGCGTCAATCAGATGACCGGCCTCAATAAGCTGTGGGAGATCGGCTACTGGTTTCCACAGTAACGCTTTCTTATAGTCCGATCGTAAATTTCGTTTTAGTACATCCAACTTTTCCCTATCGTCCATCTGGGAAATCATTGATCTAAACATCTTTTCCATATCGAAAAAATATTCCTGAAAAGTTTCATTGCGCTGCTGTCGCCTTTGGTATATTCTTGATCTCACTAATGTGTCGAGTTCTGGGTGTACAAAAGTTTTGCGAAGCTCGTGAACCAAATGCGGCCAGCTTAATAATCGACCTCCAGCACGCATTGACATATACCAATTTGCTGCTGGACCTTTGAAAAGGTGAAAAGCGGAATCAAAAAGTTCTCTCTCAGAGACTCTCTCTGATAGAGACAACTGTTGTACTAACGCTAGGAACTCATTTAGTTTCATACCCTGATCGGTTCCCGAATATTTTTCAATATTCCACTGCGAAACTGGAAGGGTTCGATGCAAAATCGGAGCCAGTTGTGGTTCACCCGAAGGTGTTTGTGGCATTGTCTGGTGAGCTATGGCTGAATGTGGTGGTGATAATTGGTACATGGGGTGGGGTGGTAAAGAGTTTGGTGGGTTCCAAAATAAATTTATATTGGAAGATGATGTGGTAAAATCTGGATATTGTTGCGATGTAGGTGCTAAATGTACTGTAGATGGATTAGTAAGTAGTGTGTTTTGAAAAGATACCGGTTGCGTGAATTGAACTTGAGAAGACGAATGCATCTGATAAGGGTGTGTGGTACGAGACCCATACCATGGAGATGTGCTTATGGTTGAAGAAGTAGTTGTAATCGTGAAGGGATTTGCGAGCGAACACGACGTGGGTAATAATGCTCTCATTTCGCTAAAATTATTACTAGTTCCTGCTTGTATGACCGGAGTTGTAATCGGTCGCTGAAATTGGTTTATTAAAGTTGTGTTTGCTAAAGACGGACCTCTTTTAGGAATAGTTCCTGTGTATATTCCCGAAAAACTAGAACTGTAATACGGTAACTCGTATGTGTTCAAATATTTCGTAGTGGTTTGTGTGTTACTTGACACGATATTTTTGGCAACCAGATTGGGAATCGTATTCGAAGCGGACGGTTCATGCTCACTGTAAAATTTCCTTAACCTTTCAACTTCTTTTTCGAGACTGAATAGGGAGTTTTTTATTTGATCGGGAGTGGCTAAATCGGAGACGCTGGTTAAAATACCCAACCGTTTGACACATTCCAACAACTCTACCTCGACTTCTGAAACAGACACTTGACTACCAGGCTTGTCATTATTTTCTGCCGCTGCTGCTGTCCCTGACACTTCATCCGACTCTACATCTGTATTATTATTATTTTTCTCTGTGCACAACTGACCGAAATGTCGATTAAGATGATCGATTGTTCTAGCCAATAAATCCTCAGCACCTTTGCGCAATAATCCTTCTGAATATTCGTAAAGCATTAACAACCGATTTCCTACATGTAACAGTGAAGTTTGAATTTTTGGGGCAATCTGTACACAAGTTATAACCGACAATTCAATCGAATCAAACTTTGCTCGACAAATTTCCAACTCTTGCTCGGGTGGATGGAGTAGTAAATTAGCCATCACTCCGTGCTCTTTCTCCTGCTTAATGGCTTCGCGTAACATTCGACGACGCCTGGACATGGACTGATCCCCTACAACTGTAATACTTCTCATCGCGAGCTCACAGTCCAACTCGTCTCCGTCGAGAAAATCAACTCTCAAATCCAAATATCTTTTTTTCAAATTAGCTAAAGTGAACATCTTATCGGTTTGCATTTCTAGTGTAGAACTTAATAAACCTATAGAATAAATAATAACGAGTTATTGCTTGCTGATCACAGAAATTCCTATCGTTTCAGCCGAATAATTTTATCGCGAATATATGACTTATTTAAGTATGTAATAGTCTTATTTCTATGCTGGTTCACCGTAAGAATATCAGGCAAATTAATCGAGACAAGTGACGAAATGATCTCGAGTCTTCCCCAGTACGGGTGAAATATTCTAATCGTAGATTAGAATATTTCCATTCTACGAGGATCGCCAATTGAAAGTAACACTTATGTGCACGACCCAGCTAGCTCAGTTTTAAAAAATTATTTTCTCAGGGTCGGCATCCGACCTTGGGAGGACACGGTCACCACGACACTTACCCGTTGGATTTTCTGGCTTGAAAAAGAGATATCTTCAAGGGAACCTGGCTCCTTTTTGTGAAGGAAAATCTAGTATCAGTTTAACAAAATTTATTAAATTCTAATTCCTGAATTGTGGCGACGCTAATCGTCGTTCGGTGGGGCCCTTTGATGATCGTCGTGTAAGGTGGGCGAGAGAGAGACAGAGTTGGAGACATACCTGCGGTACACGTGGTGTAACGGTGATCAGGAGCTATGTTGACCGTAAGATGGCGCTGAACGGCGGTTGAAACTACGTCGAATTTCGGTCGGAGGATGTAAGCCGTTTGACCGTCTAATCGAGTGTGGCCCTTCTTGGTCGGGAACAGTGGTGTAATCCGTAACTCGATGCACGCTCACCCGGTACGGCATTCGCTCACGATGTAGATTTTAGTCCGACAGGCTGGCGCTATATCGCAGTGCGCTGCTCCGGGAAACCAATTCTCCAATTAAACTGGCCAGAAAGGATGACGGGAGACCCAGTTTAACTTCAAATGTATAACGTTGGACTCTGGCTGACTTCGTGTTCAACACGTTTCACTTTTTACTTTTCACTCCGTTGAAACTTTTAACTTTTCAATCCGTTCGCCTCGACTATCTTTTATCAACTGTCTCGTCTATCTCCTTTATCAATCTCCCTCCACCTTTAGTACATCTTCTCTCTCTCTCTCTCTCTCTAAATTCTAAGCCGGATACTGTGGTTCTGCGGTGACGAAAATCCTTTGGGGACTGATGAGGACTGCTGTTCAGGGTTGTAATTATTAACGGTTAAATTTTTAGTGCGGACTTTTTGCCGTCTTTTGCCGTTGCGGTTTTTCCGGTACATTTTATTGAGTGTTTTTGTTAACGTTTGAAGAACTACGGCTGCAAATGGGTTCTACAATGGCTTTGGCGGTTTCTGAAGGGAACTTGCCCAAAATCCCAACGCCTGGTCTGGACGTTCCGGGATGGGCACAAAAGGCCTCTTTTAATGTCGAACCGGTTCATTTCTACAGTACCCCGCAATTATGCAAACGTTAACAAGTTACAAGATAACGATATTTTTTTTTCAAATTTGGTTTTATATGATTTATCGGGTTAAGTTTTTAGTGGTTAGTAAACTTATCCTATGTTAAATAACAATTTTACAAAAAAAAATTTATTAATTATATTTACAATATTATAAGAGCCTTGAAATGAACAAAATCTATTAATAATCCTAAATATTTAAGAAAAGGAACGCTTATAGAAATCGCTTTATTGTAGCCGAATTTGAATTTTTCGAATGTCGGGTAACAGTATATAAATTTTTGTTCCGTTTGGGGACAGTTTTTATATGAAAACCCGGCTACACCCTTTACAAAATACTTTTATTTATGTGGGCTATGTAAACGAAGATAAATATCTAGAATAATTAAAATTTATTTTAAAGATAAAATTAAACGCTTTGAAGTATCTGTAGTCAGAAATAAATTATTGCACATTGGGTCGAATAAAATAATTAATAGTGAGAGGGGTTGAAGCAGAAAAAATTAGAGGGTTGTATTCAAGACACGACCGAGCACAATAGCATTAAAAATTGAACGTTTCTAGGCTCTTCATAATTAATACAAAAATAAAGATGATAATGATGATGATACACTAAACTAAAAAATTATTCAATTGACTAATTACAAACTTGGTCTAGTTTAAGCGCTTAGATTGTTAGCGAATGATAAAATTGACAATTAGATTCTTCTTTGATAATTGATTCTATTCAATTTTGATCCCTTTCCTCAAATTTTTACATTGTTAAGTTTTTGAATAACGTCCTTTAACTGGAAGTCAATTATGATGAATTCAAAGTTACTTGAAAGTTCAATTTTAGATACAAATAACCTAAAGATCTAAACCTGAACAAATGAAACTATTTTATTTTATGATAATAATTTTCGAGAAACGTACAAACTTATTAATTTTATAAATAGTTAATCAATCCAAGAGAAGATTTTATTTATTTTAACGAAAAATGTTGTCCAAGTAAACTCAGTAATAGTGTAGATTTATTAATCCTTTTTCAAAATATCGATGACCTTCAGAAAGTGTCGGTAAATAATATGGCAACAATACGAGGAATAAAACATGTGAAACAGTCCGCATAAAATATTTAGTTACTTACATTGATTTTCGCTTTGGCATATTAGGAATATATGGTATGGATACGCAACGAAATTCCGAAATTTTGTTAATATTGTAACTTGATGTTATTAATACATGAATGTACATTGTCATAGTTACAACGCGTGTAGCCATCAGACGCTTATTGTTTTGAAGCAAATAATAATTAAACTAAAACTGGCGGTTAACCAAATTCCACGAGGGTTCCTATTCAAACGATACATGTAAAATCGCAGGTAAACTTACCTTGAGTTTATCTTTGATACTATACGATATTGCATCTAATTGTACTGTATATGTGAGCCTGTGGAACTCATTTATACTACTTAACCGAGGAGGCCAGATAAGATAAGTTTCAGAATTTAATTTTGAATCTTCTGAAGCGTTTAATTCCTGGTGGGACAATAGCTTGTTCAGTCATATTGTCACGTTTTGTTCGTATGGGAATGGATATTTAAGTATGCAAACCTATCCGTTAACAAATTAAAGCATTTTTAAGCTTGCAATATTGAAGCTTTGGAATCATTTAAATTAGGAAAATCCATTAACAAATCATCGAGGAACAAGCGCTGCAAATTAGATCCGCAAAAAATCTATCGCCGATAATTCTAAATTGGCCTGATAGTTACCAGAGAACCAAAATGAAATACTCTATTCAAACCAATTTTTCAATGGTATGCATTTGAAATATTCAAATGATGTTATCTCATAAGTTTAAGTTAAATGTTTCCGAATCGATTTGTTGTTGAATTATATGAATCTATCAACAAATGACTGAGTTATAAGCGTTCAAAATTATGACAGAAAAATGTTACGCGAATAGTTTGGCATGTTTTAAATTGACACCCAGCCTCGGGAAACGAAGTGTAAGGCATTTTTAATGGCAAAATCGACCAAAAATTTGCTAAATACTTGGGATATACCAGAAGAATCGGTAACCACGCTGATAAGGTTCTTCAATAGCTAGATGATATATAAAATACTCAAGCGAACACGGTGTTGCACAGACAACAGGAAATTTCACAGAAACATAATGCAATAGCGACAATCCAGCAAGTGAACGCATATACAATCCAGTCATCAGCTCACTAGCCAAGCTACTTGTTTCATTCACAGTCAAACATCAACTAGGCAAAGAAATATTGTGCAGCCTATATTTATAGATTTCTCTTCATACTACTGTAGGCTCCCGGCCGAGCGGTGGCGGGTGGCAGAATAACGAAGATGACGTTTCTTTTAGTTCTATACGGAGTAATACCACGAAATTCACCTTTTTTCTGAGTTTATAGTTTATCTTTTTATGCTTTTCACTTAACAGCTACTTATTCTCAATAGTGCAGGATTAGGCTGTTTTGGGAGTTCTTTCCCACAATCTAACAAAAGTCACTAACGATTGTTAATAAGGCTAACACTTCACGCAGTCTCACTAAGTTCGGCATATCATTAAGTTTACGCACATATGAACGTATGTCCTACTGCAGTACAATCTAGTGCATACTCCACTAGTTAGAAAATCTATTCACAACACTTCATGGTGATCTTAAACACTACACATGAATCTGTTAAATCTCTATTCATTACAGCAATTTTCACTTCTTTAGATGCCTTCCGAAAACATTATTTCTTGCTTGATTTTGAGGTCACTTGATACTTGACCCTCACAATGCCCACTATGCATACTCCTACGGCTTACTGTATTACACTCCGAACTAGACTTAACTTTTCACTTAATTCTTCAGAAATTGAGTCTGGTCTGTGCTGAACCGAGCTGAACTCTAACTTTTCACTTAATTCTTCAGAAATTGAGTCTGGTCTGTGCTGAACCGAGCTGAACTCTACTGAACTGATTTTTTTCCGACTAGTGGTTTTTATGTTCCTAACATTTCACTAGCTGTTCGGCCTAAACCCGAGACCATCGTGAACGTTACCGCGGTTGTCCGTGAAATTTCTTTGTTTACGCAGAGCACCTCAGTGTCGCGTAAACAAAAAACACCTCAGCAACCCCGAGCACATTCCAAGAGCGCGTAAACAAAAACTGCTGCGCCAATGCAAACCAGCAAATTTGCTAAGGACGATGCATGCCCCCTTAGTTACTGAGCTTGATGATACCTTAAGGGTTAGCATCAAGTCGATTGTGATGGTATCGGACTTAGGCGCGAGGATATGGGTATTAAAAAATTTTGTATAGTTTTCATAACTTAATGATAATCTTGGATTGTAAATTTTAGCTCGGCTTATTGACTTTGTGGACAGAAAAATATTCTCATTTTATCTAGTCAGCTGTTATCATCCTCAATTGAAGTATCCTGAAACGGATTGCTTAGGTGTTTTTGATTTCATGTGTTTTCGTTTTGCTCTGTATTTTATTATTCCTTTTGTTTAATAAGGCTAGTATACAATATGCGTTTTTAGTTTTGCTGGGAACAATAAAACGTACAAAGGTTATTTGAAAGTTTAGTATGCTATAATTATAATTTTGAGATACATACACGGCTTGGTTTTCTCCCCTAATAAGTAAAATTTTTAAACAGTCTGATCGGTACTCTAGAAGAAGAAGTTCTCTTTACTTTGTATTATGGGGGGGGGGGGGCGGTGACTATTTCGAAATAGGATACACGTACGCAAGAGCGGTTCGAAACCCACGGCAGAGAAAACTTTCAAAGTCGTAATATTTACTTAGAGACCTACCTACACACCACGTGCAAATTTACAAGCACACATTTTCGATGCGTTTTGTTATGTTTTGTGAGTGGAACAAAAAACAGTGAATTTATGCTTCGATTCGTCGCTGCTGCTTTAGCTGCCATTCTTTAAATAACGGATATGTTGCGGGTACTTCTTTTTGGTGTTCGTATTGTTTCCGAGCTATTCCCTTTTTTTGCTGCCAATTCCTATCTCTCTATTTCTTAATTCTATTATCGTGAACGGTTCCACATACTCATTTTCCGTTTCTGTTTCTCTGTTGGTGCTTTTTTGTCTCGGTTCTACAGAGATTGTCGGTATTGGTTCTTCTTGAGTCTCCGCTATCGGTCGTGCTCTTCCGTTCTTATTCATCAAAATAGGCCCTGATATCATGTCTTTAGTTATGGGTTTTCCTCCCTTACTATTTTCGTTTGTAATCGTTATATCGTACAATTCTATGTCTGAAGTTTTGCTTTTCTTTCTTTCGACGTTTCCGTTGCTTTTTATAACTTTCGTTGTGCTACAGCATGAAATTTTTCCTTTATGACAATAGGCACAACCACTTATTATGCTCAGGCTTATTATGATAATCGTGCTTATGCTTATCCATGGGTATTCCAGTGGTGCGTAAGTCATGTTCTGTAATTCTATTTTTCTTTCCTTTAGTTTCTTCACATCTATTCCTATATCAAAGAGGCGTTTGTTGTTTATAAACGTATAGAGCGTGTTCTTTTTAACCAATACCGGTATATCTGTGTGCTTAGATATCTCCTTTTGTTCTATCGGCTCCTCCAGGATTTTCCTGAGGTATATTGGTTCCTCGGCTTCTTCTTTATCTTGGTGTCTGATGATTACCTCACTAGTTCTCAGCATCGTGCCGTGTTTCAATTCCATAGTCCCCACTCCTAATATTTCTTTTCTTTCAATTCTTTCGCCATTAGTTTGCGTTATATTAATTTCTGTTGATCTTGGCGCCACATACACCCATATATTTGGCCGCGCTGTTTCGAACCACATTGTATGATTTAACCTAAGTGCGCGGGCATCACAGGTCCTTGCCGTTCCTTTAAAAACCATATTTGCGAGGCACTCGCTGCTTGTCTCTAGATTGCTTTCCATATTAGTCATATTACATATCTTCGTCCCAATATAGTCACTGCATCCTTTGTACGTCTTATCATCTATGACATATCCCCATCTCCTGTTTTTCTCTACCATTATTATGTTTCTCTTGAGATGTGTTAGCGTTACTATATTACCATGCATTCGTGGCATAACTATTCCCCTTAGTGTCGTAAACTCTGCTTTTGTAACCAGTGGTATCGCTAGTTTTACTTTCAATATACCTCTTTCATCCATAATGTGTGTGATTCTGGCCATGTTAAATATTTCCAAACTTAAATAACCGTTTTCTGTTCGCGGGAAGTCTGTATTTCCCGTCGATCTTTTCCCCTGTGTCTCCATTTCCTTTAGCAATTGCATGGGTTCTGCTAGCTCCGTTATCATTTCAATTGCTCCCGCCTCCCCGGCTAGTATTTTTAATGCAAGTATTTGTCTATGACGTATTCTCCGTACGGTGTTTCGCCATTCCACTACTTTTCTTATTGCTGTCATTTCCATCAACAATAAGTCTCTTGTTGATTCTGTTTGGTTCATGTCCCTGAGAACCTCGTTTTTCATTTCTTCGTCTTTCCGATATGTTTCAATAGCCTTCAGATCTATCTGATGCACTGACTCATTCACCAAGTTATAAATTGAATCGACGGCTGCAGTTTGTTGATACGTTAGCTCTTTTATTTTTTCCTCATTGCCTCTTAGCCTATCTATATCCATATCCATTCTTCTCCTATCTTCGGAGTCCATTAGCCCTATCGCGTTCCACACGCTTCGGCGTTTCCTTCCCCTCGGCGATCTCCTTATCATTTCTCCGAGGTCGTATATTTCTTTGCTATCTTCCTCAAGCATTTTAATTAACTCCCTGCACCGGTTAGGATCTATCGTTCTTGGTGCAGCTTTGCAGTCCTCCACCAGGGACTGTACCCCCTGTCTAGTTCTATCCATAATTGTTAGTAATTCTTCCAAATTTACACTCACCCTAACATCATATGATCCGCTTATCGTTCGCGCTATCCCCAGTTTCTGTAACACGAGATTCCCATCGTAACTTCCGCTGTTTTCTCCTAATATTTCGATAGCCGTCATGATACTGGAATGTATACAAGCAGACACATTCCAAACGTGAAAACTCTTGGATTTGTTAATGAAAGAATTTTTTTCTTAAGATTATAGTACAAAAAAAAACAACTGATACTAATAATCCTTAAAAATATGAAATGTGTTTTCGCCGCCCATGCTTAGTCGCGCGCATTCGTCTGCATGCATATTCATAGGTGCTTCTAAATCGAGTTTAGCCTGTATTTTTTTTTTCGCGATGGTTTCATTTGTTTTTGCCGAGCGCCCATCGTTCTGGCGCATGCAAC